>NC_141874.1:375375593-375678624 GCF_056163025.1 Triticum urartu
GATGTCTATATAAGTGGGAGTTCTTAAGTAATATGATTAATTGAACTTTAATTTATCATGAACTTAGTCCTGATAGTTTTCTTGCATATTTATGTTGTTATAGATCAATGGCCCGTGCTACCGTTCCCTTGAATTTTAATCCATTCCTAGAGAAAGCTAAGTTGAAAGATGATGGTAGCAACTACACAGACTGGGTCCGTAACTCGAGGATAATCCTCATTGCTGCACAGAAGAATTACGTCCTGGAAGCACCGCTAGGTGCAAGACCTGCTGCAGGAGAAACTCCGGACGTTATGAACGTATGGCATACTAAAGCAGATGACTACTCGATAGTTCAGTGTGCCATGCTTTACGTCTTAGAATCAGGACTTCAAAGAAGTTTTGCATGTCATGCAGCATATGAGATGTTCCAGGAGTTGAAGTTAATATTTCAAGCAAATGCCCAAGTGGAGAGATATGAAGTCTCCAACAAATTCTATAGCTGCAAGATGGAGGAGAACAGCCCTGTCAGTGAACACATACTCAGAATGTCTAGGTACCATTACCACTTGACTCAGCTGGGAGTTAATCTTCCTGATGATAGTGTCATTGACAGAGTTCTTGAATCACTGCCACCAAGCTATAAAGGCTTCGTGATGAACTATAATATGCAAGGGATGGAAAAGACAATTCCCGAGCTCTTCGCGATGCTAAAGGCTGCAGAGGTAGAAATCAAGATGGAGCATCAAGTGTTGAGGGTTAACAAGACCACTAGTTTCAAGAAAAAGGGCAAAGGGAAGAAGGGGAACTTCAAGAAGAATAGAAAGCAAGTTGCTGCTCAAGGGAAGAAACCCAAGTCTGGACCTAAGCCTGAAACTGAGTGCTTCTACTGCAAAGGGACTGGTCACTGGAAACGGAACTGCCCCAAGTATTTGGCGGATAAGAAGGATGGCAAAGTGAAAGGTATATTTGATATACATGTATTGATGTGTACCTTACTAATGCTCCCAGTAGCGCCTGTGTATTTGATACTGGTTCTGTTGCTCATATTTGCAACTCGAAA
This sequence comes from Triticum urartu, assembly GCF_056163025.1. NCBI lineage: Eukaryota > Viridiplantae > Streptophyta > Magnoliopsida > Poales > Poaceae > Triticum > Triticum urartu. The sequence goes on from NC_141874.1 coordinate 375,376,636, forward strand.
TAGGGGCTATGGATTAAACGAAGATTGGCTAAGGACGTGGTGATGATGTGCGTCGGAAATGGTTCCAAGGTTGATGTGATCACTGAGGGAGTCCTGAATTAGGGAGTCTCCGGACATCCGGACTATAACCTTTGGCCGGACTGTTGGGCTATGAAGATACAAGATTGAAGACTTCGTCCCATGTCCGGATGGGACTTTCCTTGGCGTGGAAGGCAAGCTAGGCAATACAGATATGTAGATCTCCTCCCTTGTAACCGACTATGTGTAACCCTAGCCCCCTCCGGTGTCTATATAAACCGGAGGGTTTAGTCCGTAGGACAACAGACGATCATACCATAGGCTAGCTTCTAGGGTTTAGCCTCTACGATCTCGTGGTAGATCAACTCTTGTAATACTCATATCATCAAGAACAATCAAGTAGGACGTAGGGTATTACCTCCTTCAAGAGGGCCCGAACCTGGGTAAACATCGGGTCCCCTGCCTCCTGTTACCATCCGCCTTAGACGCACAGTTTGGGACCCCCTACCCAAGATCTGCCGGTTTTGACACCGACATTGGTGCTTTCATTGAGAGTTCCACCGTGTCATCACCATAAGGCTTGATGGCTCCTTCGATCATCGGTAGCGATGTAGTCTAGGGTGAGGTTTACCTCCCCGGACAGATCTTTGTATTCGGTGGCTTCGCACTACGGGCCAATTCGCTTGGCCATCTGGAGCAGATCGAGAGCTACGCCCCTGGCCATCAGGTTAAATTCGGAAACTTAAACTACACTGCCGACATCCGCGGAGACTTGATCTTCGACTGATTCGAGCCCGTGTCAGGTGCGTCGCACAATCACGACGAGCACGACGTAACTCTTCCATGGGACAGTGTTAGGGAGATCGCATCTGCAACTACTCCGGCCTTCAATCCGGAGCAAATTGCGCCATCCAAGGACGGAGAGATAGACCCCGCCATGGAGGCCGCACTCTCAGTGGCGATGGAGCCGTATACTGACTTCACCCCTTACGAGAACCGTGTCGCCAAACCACTGGATTCGTCCCCGGCCACGGACTCCGAGCCACCCGCATCTGTGCCCATCAAATCCGACTGGGCGACGATCATGGAGTTCACCTCCGCGGATATCTTTCAGCACTCGCCTCTCGGCGATGTGGTAAATTCATTAAAGTCTCTCTCCTTGTCAGGAGAACCCTGGCCGAACTATGTCCAGCTAGAATGGGATACGGACGATGAAGAAATTCGCTGCCCGCCCACCACCCACTTAGTAGCCACTGTCGATGAGTTAACCGACATGCTCAACTTCGACTCCGAAGACATCGACGACATGGACGAAGATGCAGGAGACAAACAGGAACCAGCGCCCACAGGCCGCCGGACAGCCACTTCATCACATGACATATACATGGTGGATACACCCAAAGAAGGCAATGGTGAAGAGACAGCGGAGGATGGCCCCTCCAAGAAGCAACCCAAGCGCCGACGTTAGCGGCGTTGCTCTAAGTCCCGCCATAGCAGAGGAAACGACGATCACATTGCCCCGGCGGCAGAGCACGATGAGGCTGCAAGCGGCGAACATAGTGCGGATCCAACGTGCGAACACGGCGATGCCGAGTATAAACCTCATCAAACCCCCTCCGGGGAGGAAAACAGTCCGGACGAAGATGCACACATCATCCTGGAAACGCACTTGGAGCAAGAGAACCTCCGCGGAAGGCTTATTGCCATAGCGAGGAGTCTGAAGAAGCAGAAGCAAAGGCTTAGGGCCGCACAAAATACACTCAACAGCAGGTGGAACAAAGTGCTCGAAAACGAAGCAAAGTATGGTGGAAGTTACCACACAAAGAGCTATCCAAAGCGCAAGCTGTTACCTGAATTCGATGACGAGGCCTTAGAGCCCACACAGCTAAAAAATGAAACGGCCAACCGGCCGGATCCACAACCTTGTGACCGCAATAGAGCAGATAACAAATACACACATAATTCAACACACGATGTATGTGAGGACTTGCGCCAAAAATCCGATATGACCAGATCCATCTATGGATCTAGGAAGCGTGCTCCGGCACAAAATCAAAATGAAATACCACAACCGTCCGAACGCCTTGGTACATCCAAGTACAGGGGTGCCGCACACCCCCTATGTTTCACCGATGAGGTGCTGGACCACGAATTCCTAGAAGGATTCAAACCAGTGAACATAGAGGCGTACGACGGGACCACAGACCCTGGGGTCTGGATTGAGGACTTTATCCTCCATATCCATATGGCTCGCGGAGACAATCTCCATGCCATTAAATACTTGCCCCTCAAGCTTAAAGGACCAGCTCGGCACTGGCTGAGAAGCCTCCCCGAAAACTCAATTGGAAGTTGGGAGGAGCTCGAGGATGCTTTTCGGGCTAATTTTCAAGGGACCTACGTCCGACCTCCGGATGTAGACGTTTTAAGTCATATAATTCAATAGTCCGGTGAGTACGCCCGAAAGCTTTGGAACAGGTTTCTCACCAAGAAGAACCAAAATCGTCGACTGTCTGGACGCTGAAGCCTAAGCAGCTTTCAAACACAGCATCCGAGACGAATGGTTCGCCAGGCACCTCGGGCAAGAAAAACCAAGAACAATGGCAGCTCTAACAAGTCTCATGACCCGCTTTTGCGCGGGCGAAGACAGCTGGTTAGCCCGCAGTAGCACCAGCGACCCAAGCACATCCGAAGTCAGGGATGGCAATGGAAAACCACGACGCAATAAAAACAAGCGTCGAAATAAAGAAGATAGCCCAGATAATACGGCGGTAAACGCCGGATTCAGGGGCTCTCGGCCAGGCCAGCGGAAAAAGCCTTTCAAAGGCAACAGAGACGGACCGTCTGGCCTAAACAAGATTCTTGACAAACTATGTCAGATTCATGGCACCCCGATAAACCTGTAAATCACACCCACAGAGAATGCTGGGTCTTCAAGCAGGCAGGTAAGCTAAACGCCGAACACAAGGGGGGGAGACACCAAGAGAAGACGAGGACGAGCCTCGCTAGCAAAGCACTTGAGGACAGAAAAAATTCCCACCAGAGGTTAAAACAGTCAACATGATCCATGTGACGAAGAGGAGAAGCAAACATGCACTCCGAGACACACGCGCCATAGAGCCCGTCATCCCTAGGTTCAACCCCTGGTTGGCCTGCCCGATCACTTTTGATTGCGGGGATCACGCAACAAGCATCCGGCACGAAGGATTGGCTGCCTTGGTGTTAGACCCAATAATAAACGGATACCATCTCACACGAGTCCTCATGGACGGCGGCAGTGGTCTAAATTTGATATATCAGGACAGAATCCGCAAAATGGGGATAGACCCGACAAAAATAAGCCACAGTACTACTACCTTCAAGGGAGTAATACCAGGCCTAGAGGCCCGCTGCACGGGCTCTCTACTACTAGAGGTTGTATTCGGTTCTTCCGACAACTTCCGAAGCGAAAGGTTAACTTTCTACATCGCTCCATTCCGAAGTGGCTATCAGGCACTACTTGGAAGAGCGGCTTTCGCTCGTTTTAATGTAATCACGCATTACGCTTCTCTCAAGCTTAAGATGCCCGGTCCACGTGGCACCATCACAGTTAGCGGAAATACTGAGCGTGCTGTACGCGCGGAAGAATGTGCGGTGGCTTTAGCCGCAGAGCACTAGACGGCCTCACCAACCAGAAAAAAATGACAGGTCATCAAGACCACGGACACGATTAGACGAGTCCGGTGCACCACTACGTATACATGAGATTGCTTTGATGATCAAGCCCTCCCAGACAGTACCAGGGGCTCCCCGCGTGTAATCAGGGCTAGTCCGGCTCAACATGACTTATCTTGAATTCTAATGGTTTATTGATAATAACCAATTTTTTGGCATGACAACTTTCACCTAAGTTCTTCTCTTTTACACATGACAATCGTGCTACACTCGTCCAGGACACGGCACAACGGAGACACAGGCGCAGACGTGCATCAGGGACCCGCTCAAAGGTTTCTTTTTAGATTAAGACCCTGCGTAAACCTTTTTTACTGTCTCTTGTTGTTCACATCCTCCGGATACTCAACACAACCAAGAAGGATGCTGACGTATTGGCATGTGGCCACGTCAGGATATTGCACGTACCTGGACATCCAGGGTTTATTATTAAGGGCCTCGTTCAACCCGACATTTATAAAAACCGAATACCTTAGGGAGTGTTCGGCGTCGCGAGTTTGGCCTTATATGCATCAGCTCCGAATCATGTCTTTCGTCAAATGTTGGGTTTGCCCGGCTCCCACATTTTGGTACCTTACATTCCGCTATATCGGCTAAGGTAGCATTGGGAGAACTACTGCGATTGTGCCCTGGTTCATCCGGATGAGCACCTCAGTAGAGAAAGCCGAAAACTGACTGTCATGATAAGGCGCGAGACTAGTCAGCCACTCGATGACTCAACGGAATCTTCGGGATTCCTCTGCATTAACGAAGAGCCGTTTCCCGGTCATTTACGTATGCGCCCCGTATTCGGACGAGCGCAGAAGTACCAGGGGCTATATAGTAGCCCCACAGTCAAACTCCTATGGCTAAGTGAAAGTGTTAAAGCAATATAGTCGCATTGCCTCGTTCGCTGCGCTACCACCTCCTTAATGGAACAAGACGTTGGATCAAGTGTGAACACACTTTTTTGCGAACACCCCCGCATTATATGCGTGGGGGCGGAAGCCGACAACTGCAAACTTTCAGATTATATACATATCTACATAAACGGCCGCACATGAGGCATCATAATACTTTCAGGCAAAAGTATAAATATAGGCTTGATAGCTCAATAAAACATTGTTTTTACAATGGGAGTACATGTCACTAGAACATAATATTCTTCGAGCACTGAGCCTCTATCGAACGAGCGCCTTCAAGAACTTCTTCAAAGTAGTGCTCGGCAGCCACTCGGCCCACGGCCGAACCCTGTGTTGCAACAGTGGTGGCCTCCATCTCCGCCCAGTATGTCTTGACATGGGCAAAGGCCATCTGCGCACCCTCTATGCACGCCGACCTCTTCATAGCATCAATGTGCGGCACGGCACCAAGGAATCGTTGTACTAAACTAAAGTAACTATTCGGCCTTGGCCCTCCCAGCCACAAATGATCCACAACAGACCTCATGGCAAGTCCGGACAACCTATGGAGCTCGGCCCACTCGGCCATTTGCTCATTCAACAGCAGCGTACGCACTGGAGCATGGAACTGTGACCAGAACAGCTTTTCCACTTCGCAATCTTTTTGATCCTTGAAGTACTCGGCCGCATCAGCAGCACTTGCCGCCAAATCCACGTAGGCGTCCGCATAACTCCATAGTTGATCAAGAGGTGCATACACCGGATCTCCGAACTTAGTCCGCAACAAAAAGGGCTTCCCAGCTATGATATCTCCAGCTTGATGCAGCTCCTCCTTCGCCGCTCGTATTTTGGAACGGGCTTCCTTAATGCTACCATGGCCTTCTCCAGGCCCGTCGCCTTCGCAAGGTTTTCTTCTTCAAGAAGCTGGTAACGGTAGGCGGCGTCTTTCAACTCAACGGCCATCTTGGCCATTCTTTCCTTGCTCTGGCAATGTGCGGCCTGTTCGGCCATCAGCTCTTCGACCACCTTTAGAGCGGCCGCATCGCTATTTCTGCCTTGCTCCTTGGCTCGGGCAAGTTCCGCCCGAAGGGTCTCCACGGTGGCAGCTCCATCTGCAGTCACAACATATTAAAGATACTGGCATCATGCTCCTCTTACTATGTGTTGATCACCGGAGAAATCACTTAACCTGTGCCTCGTCAAGCCGCTTGTTGACAAGCACGATGTCGGCATCTGCCGCATCAAGTTGCCGCTTTAGTTCGGCAAACCCATCAGTCCGGCTAGCCACCGGAGCTTCAGCCACCTGCACATAAAGGTGGTCTGGTTATTACCTGGGACTATGATACTCTGTTTGCCACCGTTTTCGACGACCACCAGAGTCTAAGGGGCTACTATCTGCATAGGGCACACCTAACATGTGCGGTACCGTAAAAAACATACACTATTTCACGTACCTCAAAGCCTTTCAGCACACTCATAAAAGCTTCATGCAATCCACTTTCAGCGGATGAAATCCTTCCAACTACCGTACTCATTAGCGTACGATGCGCTTCTGAGATGGCTGCTTGCTACAGAAGATCCTTCAGTACGTCTGACTGCACACTATACAGTTCCGGACTCTTTCTGTTGCTCTCTTTAGTAGCCGAATACTGAGGAATCCGGGTGGCCAATGGATTACACCCTGGCCTTGGCGGATCAGGAGAAACCCTCCACGACGACACTTCAGGGTCTCCCGCCTCATGAGGCGAGGTGGCAGGGGGAGGCGTTTCGCTCTCCATCATCTCCGGAAGAAGATCCCCTGAAGACGAACTCTGTCGAGAAGGGCTACGATCCGAACTACAATATGTAAGCTTCGGTTATTGTCTTCAGAAGTAAGGTAGGATATTTTCACTACTAAGTACTTTTCGATTACTTACAGCTGGGCTGATTCCCTTGCTGACACTGTGCGGCAAGGGTACCCCCCGGGGCAGGACCCTCTGGCGAAGATTTCTTCCCTTGTTTGGAAACATCTGTTTCCGGATCTTCAGAGGTGGTCCTCTTCCTTCCTCGGGGAGAGGGAATGTCAGATTTCTTCTCCCTGGTTATCCTCCTTCGCGGAGGGGCTCATTCCCCCGGTTGGGACAAGTAGTGAGTGAGGCCCGCTTTCGGCCTCCTTATCCCCCCCTTTATCTTCCTTCGAGGGCACCTGATAAGGCGCTGGCTCTAGCATTCTGTCTAGTACTGGATTGGCCAAGCCCTCTGGAAGGGGGGCCGGACACCTGATCATCTTCGCCTTTGTTATCCAGTCCTAGTCAAAGAGCGACTTTTCAGAATGATGTTATGATGAATAAGAGAAACGGTGTGTTCGGCCATGGGATTACTTACTTGGGTATCCAGGAAATTACAGCTCAGACCCACATCCTCGGTGGTGTCTGGACACTTTATTTGTGATCCGAAGAACAACTTGTACATCTCCTCGAGCGTCATGCCGAGGAAGTGCTAAATGATTCGTGATCCCTCCTGGTTGAACTCCCACAAACGGAGAGGTCTACGTTTGCAAGGCAGGACCTGGCGAACTAGCATGACCTGCATCACCATGACCAGGTTGACGTCTCTCTCAATGAGATATCGGATGCGGCTCTGCAATATTGGCACGTCCTTTACCGGAACCCAGTTTAGCCCCTCGCTGATCCATGACGTCATTTGTGGTGGGGGGCCCGAGCGAAAGACAGGGACGGCTGCCCACTTGGCACTTCGGGGAGCTGTGATATAAAACCACTCCCGCTGCCACAAACTAGACACCTCTGGGAAGGAACCCTCTGGCCATGGAGCGTCAGCGCTTTTGCTTATTACGGCACCTCCGCACTCTGCGTGCCGCCCCTCGATCATCTTCGGCTTCACATTGAAGGTCTTGAGCCACAGGCCGAAGTGAGGGGTAATGCGGAGGAAGGCCTCACACACGACGATGAACGGCGAGATGTGAAGGAGGGAATCCAGGGCCAGATCATGGAAATCCAGCCCATAATAGAACATGAGTCCCCTAACAAAGGGATCCAGAGCAAGGCCTAATCCTCGGAGGAAGTGAGATACGAACAGAACACTCTCATTGGGTTCGGGAGTGGGGATGACCTGCCCTCGGGCAGGCAGCCTGTGCGAAATTTCGGCGGTCAGATATCTGGCCTCTCTTAGCTTCTTGATGTCCTCCTCTGTGACAGAGAAGGAATCCACCGACCTTGGAGGTTGGATCCGGACATGGTTGAAGGTCCGAAGCTCCTGACCTGAGCCTGGGGTGTTGGAACTCGAGGTGGGGGAAGGATTCGATTGAGTGCGGGAGGAAAAAGGGACAGGTCTTGGCCTCTTTATAGAGAGAGTGAATGCCAAGCGTCCTCCTCGCGACCATTTTGGACTCGCCTAAAATCAAGGAGTCATACCAACGGGCACGAGTGGGTTACCCACGTCCGTATTGATGAGAATCCCGTAATAAGGGGACATGATCTCTGCTTCGACAAAATGTGTCAAGAAAAACGCCTCGCGATATGTGCGGTGCTGGTTGGAAAAAACGATTCAAATAATGACTGGGCCATGACGTAACGTCGTGCTGTCAAAATGCGCCAGCAGATTAGATTTGTGGAAATATTATTCTCTCTGCGGTGGTATGTGGAAATTATTTTTGCAGGGCCGGACACTATCCCTGTGTTCAAAATCTTCCATGGAGTATTCGGAGGAGGAACCTGCCTTGCAATGCCGAAGACAAAATTGTGCGCCGGACTCATCGTCATTGAAGCCTGGTTCAGGGGCTACCGAGGGAGTCCTAGATTAGGGGGTCTCCGGACAGCCGGACTATATCCTTTGGCCAGACTGTTGGGCTATGAAGATACAAGATTGAAGACTTCGTCCCGTGTCCGGATGGGACTTTCCTTGGAGGGGAAGGCAAGCTAGGCAATATGGATATGTAGATCTCCTCCCTTGTAACCGACTCTGTGTAACCCTAGCCCCCTCCGGTGTCTATATAAACCGGAGGGTTTAGTCCGTAGGACAACAGACAATCATACCATAGGCTAGCTTCTAGGGTTTAGCCTCTACGATCTCGTGGTAGATCAACTCTTGTAATACTCATATCATCAAGAACAATCAAGTAGGATGTAGGGTATTACCTCCTTCAAGAGGGCCCGAACCTGGGTAAACATCGTGTCCCCTGCCTCCTGTTACCATCCGCCTTAGATGCACTGTTCGGGACCCCCTACCCGAGATCCGCCGGTTTTGACACCGACAATCACCGTCGGCACATTACCTCTACATCTACCTTTGGGATTAGTTTTAGACCTGAATAATTGTTATTTGGTGCTAGTGTTGAGCATGAACATTATATCTGGATCTTGTTTGATGCGAGACGGTTATTCATTTAAATCGGAGAATAATGGTTGTTCTATTTATATGAGTAATATCTTTTATGCTCATGCACCCTTGATGAGTGGTCTATTTTTGAATCTCGATCGTAGTGATACACATATTGATAATATTGAAACCAAAAGATGCAAAGTTAATAATGATAGTGCAACTTATTTGTGGCACTGCCATTTAAGTCATATTGGTGTAAAGCACATGAAGCAACTCCATGTTGTTGGGATTTTGGAATCACTTGATTATGAATCACTTGATACTTGCGAACCATGCCTCATGGGCAAGATGACTAAGACTCCGTTCTCCAGAACAATGGAGCGAGCCACTGACTTATTGGAAATAATAGATACTGATGTATGCGGTCCGATGAGTGTTGAAGCTCGCGGTGGGTATCGTTATTTCCTGACCTTCACAGATGATTTGAGCCGATATGGGTATATCTACTTAATGAAACACAAGTCTAAAACATTTGAAAAGTTCAAAGAATTTCAGAGTGAAGTGGAAAATCATCGTAACAAGAAAATAAAGTTTCTATGATTTGATCGTGGAGGTGAATATTTGAGTTATGAGTTTGGTCTTCATTTGAAACAATGTGGAATAGTTTCGCAACTCATGCCACCTGGAACACCATAGCGTAATGGTGTGTCTGAACGTCGTAACTGTACTTTATTAGATACGGCGCGATTTATGATGTCGCTTACCGATTTACCACTATCGTTATGGGGTTATGCTTTAGAGACGGCTGCATTCACATTAAATAGGGCACCATCTAAATCCGTTGAGACGACACCATATAAACTATGGTTTGGCAAGAAACCTAAGTTGTCATTTCTTAAAGTTTGGGGCTGTGATGCTTATGTGAAAAAGCTTCAACCTGATAAGCTCGAACCCAAATTGGAGAAATGCGTCTTCATAGGATACCCAAAGGAAACTGTTGGGTACACCTTCTATCACAGACCTGAAAGCAAGATATTCGTTGCTAAGAATGGATCCTATCTAGAGAAGGAGTTTCTCTTGAAAGAAGTGAGTGGGAGGAAAGTAGAACTTGATGAGGTAATTGTACCTTCTCCTGAATTGGAAAGTAGTTCATCACAGAAATCAGTTTTAGTGATTCCTACACCAATTGGTGAGGAAGCTAATGATGATGATCATGAAACTTCAGATCAAGTTACTACCGAACCTCGTAGGTCAACCAGAGTATATCTGCACTAGAGTGGTACGATAATCCTGTTCTGGAAGTCATGTTACTAGACCATGATGAACCTACGAACTATGAGGAAGCGATGATGAGCCTACATTCCGTGAAAGGGCTTAAGACCATGAAATCTAAGATGGGATCCATGTATGAGAACAAAATGTGGACTTTGGTTGACTTTCCCGATGATCGGCAAGCCATAGAGAATAAATGGATCTTCAAGAAGAAGACTGACACTGACGGTGATGTTACTGTCTACAAAGCTCGACTTGTTGCGAAAGGTTTTCGACAAGTTCAAGGAGTTGACTACGATGAGACCTTATCAACCGCAGCGATGCTTGAGTCTGTCTGAATCATGTTAGCAATTGCCGCATTTTATGATTATGAAATTTGGCAAGTGGATGTCAAAACTGCATTCCTTAATGGATTTCTTAAAAAAGAGTTGTATATGATGCAACCAGAAGGTTTTGTCAATCCTAAAGGTGCTAACAAAGTGTGCAAGCTCTAGCGATCCATTTATGGACTGGTGCAGGCCTCTCGGAGTTGGAATATATGCTTTGATAGTGTGATCAAAGCATATGGCTTTATACAGACTTTTGGAGAAGCCTGTATTTACAAGAAAGTGAGTGGGAGCTCTGTAGCATTTCTAATATTATATGTGGATGACATATTGTTGATTGGAAATAATACATAATTTCTGGATAGCATAAAAGGATACTTGAATGAGAATTTTTCAATGAAATACCTCGGTGAAGCTGCTTATATATTGGGCATTAAGATCTATAGAGATAGATCAAGACGCTTAATTGGACTTTCACAAAGCACATACCTTGATAAAGTTTTGAAGAAGTTCAAAATAGAACAGTCAAAGAAAGGGTTCTTGCCTGTGTTACAAGTTGTGAAGTTGAGTTAGACTCAATGCCCAACCACTTCAGAAGATAGAGAGAAAATGAAAGTCATTCCCTATGCCTCAGCCATAGGTTCTATCATGTATGCAATGCTATGTACCAGACCTGATGTGTGCCTTGCTATAAGTTTAGCAGGGAGGTACCAAAGTAATCCGGGAGTGGATCACTGGACAACGGTCAAGAATATCCTAAAATACCTGAAAAGGACTAAGGATATGTTTCTCGTTTATGGTGGTGACAAAGAGCTTGTCGTAAATGGTTATGTCGATGCAAGCTTTGACACTGATCCGGATGACTCTAAGTCACAAACCGAATACGTATTTATATTGAATGGTGGAGCTGTAAGTTCGTGCAGTCCCAAGCAGAGCGTCGTGGCGGGATCTACGTGTGAAGCAGAGTACATAGCTGCTTCGGAAGCAGCAAATGAAGGAGTCTGGATAAAGGAGTTCGTATCTGATCTCGGTGTAATACCTAGTGCATCAGGTCCAATGAAAATCTTTTGTGACAATACTGGAGCAATTGCCTTGGCGAAGGAATCTAGATTTCACAAGAGAACCAAACACATCAAGAGACGCTTCAATTCCATCGGCGATCAAGTACATGGAGGGAGGCATAGAGATTTGCAAGATACATACGAATTTGAATGTTACAGACCCGTTGACTAAGCCTCTTCCACGAGAAAAACATGATCAACACCAAGACTCCATGGGTGTTAGAATCATTATTATGTAATCTAGATTATTGACTCTAGTGCAAGTGGGAGACTGAAGGAAATATGCCATAGAGAAAATAATAAAGTTGTTATTTATATTTCCTTATATCATGATAAATTTTTATTATTCATGCTAGAATTGTATTAACCGGAAACTTAGTACATGTGTGAACACATAGACAAAACAGAGTGTCCCTAGTATGCCTCTACTTGACTAGCTCATTAATCAAAGATGGTTGAGTTTCCTGACCATAGACATGTGTTGTCATTTGATGAATGTGATCACATCATTAGAGAATGATGTTATGGACAGGATTCGATCAACAACGCCAACGATTCGATCAAGCAGGGGGCTCCTAAGGTCGGGGAAGGATCTGATTACCAACTTGTAACGCCCTCGATGCGGCTATATCTCCCACGTGTCGAAGCACGACTTAGAGGCATAACCGCATTGAAAGCAATGTCGCAAGTGAGGTAATGTTCACACAACCCATGTAATACATAAGGGAAAGAGATACATAGTTGGCTTACAATCGCCACTTCACACAAATACATGAATAAAGCATTACATCATCCAAATACAATCAGGGCCCGACTACGGAGCCAAAATAAAAGAAGAACCCCAAATGCGACAAAGGTCCCCGATCGACCCCAACTGGGCTCCACTACTGATCAACTAGAACGAAACAACACAAAGGACAAGATCTTCATCGAGCTCCTCCTGAGCTTGTTTGCGTCACCTGGCATGGCATCATCGGCACCTGCAAACTGGTTTTGGAAGTATCTATGAGCCACAGGGACTCAGCAATCTCACACCCTCGCGATCAAGACTATTTAAGCTTATGGGTAAGGTAAAAGGTATGAGGTGGAGCTGCAGCAAGCGACTAGCATATATGGTGGCTAACATACGCAAATGAGAGCGAGAAGAGAAGGCAAAGCACGGTCGATAAAAGTAATGATCAAGAATTGATCCTAAACAACCTACGTCAAGCATAACTCCAACACCGTGTTCACTTCCCAGACTCCGCCGGAAAGAGACCATCACGGTAACACACGCGGTTGATTCATTTTAATTAAATTAAGGTTTAAGTTGTCTACAATCGGACATTAACAAATTCCCATCTGCCCATAACCGCGGGCACGGCTTTCAAAAGTTCAAAACCCTGCAGGGGTGTCCCAACTTAGCCCATCACAAGCTCTCATGGTCAACGAAGGAATAGACCTCCTCCCGAGACATTCTGATCAGACTTGGTATCCCGATACAACAAGACATTTCGACAGGGTAAAACTAAACCAGCAACACCGCCCGAATGTGCCGACAAATCCCGATAGGAGCTGCACATATCTCTTTCTCAGGGCACACTCAGATTGTCTTAGGTATGGGTAGGCCATCCCAGAGTTGCCCCTGGTGGTCACCGGCAGCTGACAGGTTGGACCAACACTCAGAGGAGCACTGGCCCGGGGGGGGGGGTAAATAATGATGACCCTTGAGTCCGCGAAACCCGAGGGAAAAAAGGCTAGGTGGCGAATGGTAAAACCAATGTTGGGCATTGCTGGAAGAGATTTACTTAAGGCGAACTGTCAAGGGGTTCCCATTATAACCCAACCGCGTAAGGAACGCAAAATCCGGGAACATAACACCGATATGACGGAAACTAGGGCGGCAAGAGTGGAACAAAACACCAGGCATAAGGCCGAGCCTTCCACCCTTTACCAAGTATATAGATGCATTAATTAAATAAGATATATAGTGATATCCCAACAAGTAAACATGTTCCAACAAGGAACGATCTCCATGTTCCAACAAGGAACAAAACTTCAATCTTCGCCTGCAACTAACAACGCTATAAGAGGGGCTGAGCAAAGCGGTAACATAGCCAAACAACGGTTTGCTAGGACAAGGTGGGTTAGAGGCTTGGTCCAACAATATGGGAGGCATGACAAGCAAGTGGTAGGTATCGCAGCATAGGCATAGCAAAAGAGCGAGCAACTAGCAGGCATAGATAGTAGTGATTTCGAGGGTATGGTCATCTTGCCTGAAATCCCGCAAGGAAGAAGAACGAGTCCATGAAGAAGACAAACGAACATAGACGGACGAGTCCTCACAAACGCGACGTTACCGGATTACCGAGAATAAGTACACCGGAAAGAAAGCAAACAACATAGTAAACAATCATCACATAAGCATGGTACGATGCGCAAACAAGTATGATGCATGTCCGGTTTAAAGAGGCATGGCAAAATGCACAAACAACACTACAAGTTAAGTGGAGCTCAATATGCAACGAGTTGCATATCGACGGAACACAACATGCCTTATGTAGTTCTCTCTCGTTTATGTACTCAACAAAATTAAATGTTGTGTAAACATGTCAAGAGGGTGAAGCAAAGTAAAACTACCTATCTAGTCAAGTTTAAATGAGGCCGGAAGCAACGAACAACAATTCCGGAAACTCCTCATATGCATATAGTAGGTTTGGTACTGTTCTGCCCTAAACATAATTTTAGAGTTGTTAAGCATGCAAAATGAAGCCACCATGTTAAAATAGGCATTTTTCTACCCCAATTACATATAAAGTTTATTAGAAACCGAGCTACGGTTGAAAAGTTATGAATTAAATCATTTTAGCATGACATAGGAGCAAATTTAAACAAACATCATTTTAGACATTTTAAACATGCATGAAAGTGACATATTATTAAACTACACAAAATTCTGATCAAGTTTCATATATAAATAATTTTAATCCGATGCATGGTTCATGAGTTATTAAATGCATGAACTCTAGGGACTTTTCTGCAAAACAGGTCTCCTCTGGAAAAAAAGAGAAACGCTGAAAGAAAAAAAACAGAAGCATGCCAAAATTGCTGGGCCCAAGGTGCACAGGAGAGGGGGCGGCTCACCCATGGGCCATGTTGGATCTGGAAGGGAGCAGGTCGGGCCTTAGGCGCTGCGGCTGGAGAGGTAGGCCGGGGGGAGTGGGCCTGGGCGCTGGCAGGCCGTGTTGCGATCTGGCGCTGGGCCTCGCGCGACGGAGGGGAGCCGCTGGGCTGGAGCAGAGGTGGCCCAGGCGCGGGCGCTGGTGGATCGAGCTCGTTCAACACGGTCAACAGGCGAAGGTGAGGCAGCCCAGGTGCGTGCGGTCGGCACAGAGGCCATGGTCGCGGGCACTCCGGCGAACTTGCCGGCAAGGAGGAGCGGAGAAGAACGTGGAGCGGCGGATCCGTGCAGGGATGGATGGATCCTGTGCAGAGGGGTCTGGATCCAGCCGGAGGAGGGGCGACGGCGACTTGGGGTGGCAGCGGCGAACTCCGGCGGTCCCCTGACGAACTGCAGATTGGGAGGCAGAGAGAGATTAGCTCGGGAGAGCGAGAGGAAGGAAAAAGGAGAGGAGAAGGAGACGGCGATGGGGCACTGGCCTGGGGTTCGCCGGCGAGGGCACTCCGGTGGCCGGCGATGCGAGGCCGGCGCGCTGGATCTGATGTGCCGAAGGAGTCCGGCGGGGAGCCTCAGGGGTGGGGCGCGGCTTCGGGCCCGGTTCGACCCTGAGCCGGTCGACCTGGGCCTAGGCGGGCCGCGGCGCGGGGTGTTGGGGCTGGCGACGTGGCACGTCGCGGTTGGAGGAAGCGGCGGCTCAGGTGGCGGCGCTGCCGGCTTCTGCGCGCCAAGTGGCGGCGGATCTGGTGGCCAGCGCGGAAAACGAGGCAGAGGAGGTGGGAGGCGGCTGGCTGATGATTGGGGGTGCGGAATTCGAGGAGGAGGAAGGAGAAGGCCCAAAATGGCATGGAGGGGGTCTATATAAGGTAAGGGGGGCTAGGGTTAGGGGGTTTGAGGCTGTTTCGGAGCCGTTCAATCTCGATCGGACGACCCGGAGCGGAGGGGGTTAGATAGGTGGGCTAGTGGGCTATGAAGAGAGGTTGGGCTGAGATGAGAGGAGAGGAGTGCAGCCCGGCAACTATTTCCGGAGACCGAAAACGTCCGACGTTTGCCCGGCTATAATGCCGCTATAGTTTAACGGTTGGGCTATCAAACGAACTCCGAATGCGATGAAACTTGACAGGCGGTCTATCTACACTATAACAAGACCACACGCCAACTTTCAACCCATTCCGAGAACATTTGTCGGCCACTTATAAAATACTAATTCGGAGGTGCCGCGGGCGCGTGCAAGTGTTTCTGGACTCAGAACGGACAACGGAAAGAACGGGGGAACCCGGACGGATGCAAGTTTTGAAAACATGATAATGCAATGCACATGATGACATGATAAGATGCAACATGCAAGCAAATGACAGGGCAACAACAACGAATAACTGGAGGGCACCTGGCACATCGGTCTCGGGGCGTCACACAGGACCTATCTGATAGCTTAGCATAATTATCGTTAAGTTTTATTGCTATTGCTTTCTTCATGACTTATACATATTCCTCTAACTATGAGATTATGCAACTCCCGAATACCATAGGAACACCTTGTGTGCTATCAAAAGTCACAACATAACTAGACAATTATAAATATGCTCTATAGGTGTCTCCGAAGGTGTTTGTTGGGTTGGCATAGATCAAGATTAGGATTTGTCACTCCAAGTATCGGAGAGGTATCTCTGGGACCTCTCGGTAATGCACATCACTATAAGCCTTGCAAGCAATGTGACTAATGAGTTAGTTGCGGGATGATGTATTACAGAAAGAGCAAAGAGACTTGCCGGTAACGAGATTGAACTAGGTATGATGATACCGACGACTGAATCTCAAGCAAGTAACATACCGATGACAAAGGGAATAACGTATGTTGTTATTGCGGTTTAACCGATAAAGATCTTCATAGAATATGTAGGAACCAATATGAGCATCTAGGTTCCACTATTGTTTATTGACCATAGATGTGTCTCGGTCAGGTCTACATAGTTCTCGAGCCCGTAGGGTCCACACGCTTAACGTTCGATGACGATTTGTATTATGAGTTATGTGTTTTGGTGACCGAAGTTTGTTCGGAGTCCCGGATGAGATCACGGACATGACGAGGAGCCTCCAAATGGTCGAGAGGTAAAGATTCATATATTGGAAGGTAGTATTCGGACATCGTAATGGTTCCGAGTGATTCGGGTATTTTACCGGAGTACCGAAGGGTTACTGGAACCCCCGGGGAAGTATTGGGCCTACATGGGCTCAAGGGAGAGAGAGAGAGGGAAGCCCGCAGGGGGGTGGCGCATGCCCCCCTCCTAGGGAGTCCGAATAGGACAAGGGGGACGGGCGTGGCCCCCCTTTCCTCTCCCTCTTCCTCTCCTTCATTTTCCCTCCGATGAAGAATGGAATAGGGGGGGGGCGAATCCTACTAGGACTAGGAGTCCTAGTAGGACCCCCCCCCATGGCGCGTCCCTCTTGGCCGGCCACCCCCTCCTCCCCTCCTTTATATACGGGGATGGGGGCACCCCAAAGGCACACCAATAGTTCTCTTAGCCGTTTGCGGTGCCCCCCTCCACAGTTTACTCCTCCGGTCATAGCGTCGTAGTGCTTAGGCGAAGCCCTACACGGAACACATCACCATCACCACGCCGTCATGCTAACAGAACTCTCCCTAGACCCTCTGTTGGATCAAGAGTTCAAGGGATGTCATCGAGCTGAACGTGTGCTGAACTCATAGGTGCTGTACGTTCGGTACTAAGATTGGTTGGATCGTGAAGACGTTCGACTACATCAACCGCGTTAACCTAAAGCTTCCACTTTCGGTCAACGAGGGTATGCAGACACACTCTCCCCCTCTCGTTGCTATGCATCTCCTTGATAGATCTTGCGTGATCGTAGGATTTTTTTTGAAATTGCATGCTATGTTCCCCAACAGCATGTGCAGTGGTTCATACGCCAGTACTACATTATCTTGTTGCTAGTGTAGTAAGATATGACGATAACAAATGATGTTGTGCGCATGTCAACTATATGAACAGTAATTTAACATAGTACCTCTTTTTTGACTATCCGATCGAGAATGAACGGTGAGACCAATGTTAACAGAACTAGGTCTATAGCGCACGGAGAGTACGGTGCTACAGTACTCCATGAAACATGAACCATATGAAGCACGAATCAGTGTTAGGCAGGGTGTATGAAGGGTGCACGGGATGGGAGCAAAAGTTCCCTTCTCGACCCACTTTTGGGCGTTTGGCAGAGTGCACAAAGGGTGCATGAGTCCACACTAGTAGGTTAACACAAATACACTAGGAGCACACATGAAGAGGGGTACTGAGATGAGCATGCACGAAGAGGGAACAACTATATTGAGATGAGAATGCAAGCAAACACACCGACACGCTTTGTGCTATAGTGACTGATCTGCACCGTCTACGTTTGATCCGACGGTCATGTTGCACCGAGACATGGACATGCCCATGCAGAGGACGCCTAAACACCACCGAAGTCCCTATGCTTCTCAAGGCTCATGACGTTGGTGATGCACGGTGCAACCGCCCGCAGAGCCTGCTCCCGGTCGATGGGAGCCAGCTCGTCAAAGACGGCGTCCAATGGCATGAAATGATTCCGGTGACGGAGCCCTGAGAGGATTCACCCGGCAACGGCGACGGCAGCCCGCAAACCCTCCTTGTCCAGCTCCGCCCCCACCATCGCGCGGAGACGGCTCAGCTCCTCTGAGATATAGGTGAAGAAGGAGACTAGGTCAGGAAGCCGCAACTCGTTGAAGTCGATAGGGTGGTCGAACGGGTTTAGCCTGACGGCTGGCATGGTCGTGCTGGCATGACGGTAGGCATCGCGCAGCCGCAACACATATGTGGCAACATGGTCCACCAAGTGGCTGAGGCGATCCTGGACCTCGTCGCGATCGGCCCGCTCGCGCTCCAGCCGGCTCACCTGACGGCCTATCGCATCTCCCGCTTTGTGCAACAACGCCGCCGACACCTCGAGCATCTTTGTGGTGGAAGGCTGCCGCATTTGAAGCTCCGTGAACTCCTGCACATAAAGGAGGAGCATGGCACTCCTCTCCTCCTTCAGCTCACAGAGCTCCACGTCCTTGGCCTCGAGGTCCTGTGTCAGGCGCCTCACCTCAGACTCCATGATCTGCTGTGATGCCATGGCACCTGGTAGAAGTAATGGGTAGAGGAAGCAAAGGGGGCGAAACGACTGAAAGGCGATGCAATCTACGGGAAGGCAGAGGGAGCCAGCCAAGGAGCGGGGTGAATCTTTTGGTTTTCACCATGGGAAAACACTAGTCAATGACTTTTCACATCAGGGAGCAGTGGGTTTTACAGGCGGAGTCATCGTGACTCATTGCTGCCGCGCCTGGTTCCGTCAATCAAAAAAATAAAAATCCTGCCGCGCCTGCTCTCGTCAATCAAAAACTTAAAAATCCTGCCGCGCTTGCCGCACCCAAAGACCAGAGAAACGCCGCAGTGGATTTTTAAATTTACCTGCCGGCAAGGAGATAAAAAAGGGGTGAAAAAACAAATGTGTCGGCGGCCTAGCTAATCGGTCACACTAGCCCAACTAGCTAGCCACCGTGCTTCACTGATGTACTCGGCGGGAAAGGTGGTCTTTCGTGATTTGACGACTCATTTACTTGCGTCGGCGCTACGACTGAGGAGGACCCAGAAAACGCGCGGTAGGGCGTACCACGTCTTGGCAAGGAAGAATATATGGGTGCGCCACCTGGGAGGACCCCGAAACCGCGGAGTAGGGTATGCCACGTCTCGGCACGGAGGAAAAATGTGCGTGTAAAAATATACTGTATCAGACATACTACCTATGGTTTGACCTCGGGACCCAGCTAGTCAGTCGAAAAGACCCCACTAGCCACACAGCTTCATCATGCTAACATGGCACGGAGGATAGGTGTGGTTATCTCTGTCTCGACCAGCCATAACGTCTCTTGTTCTAGACGGTTCTTCTATTTCCAAGATTTTTTAGTTATAGTAACAACACGGCAAGCTAGCGCCACTCTTCGTGTGTGCCCATGCGTCTAAAGGTTAGACGATGGAGAGGAGAGAGAGATCACAGACTTGGGACCCACCAGCAAGTGAGTCAACGGTCATGCACGTGTTGACGAGGAACTCCCTCTACTCTACTCAACATAATATTGTATAAAATCAAGTTATGGGACAAATCCAACAACCGTTGTTGTTTCTGGCTATCGACTTACGCTTTGTAGTCCAGGTTGCCAGTTCGAATCTCATCTTGTAGATTTGTTAGTTTTAGGTCCAAATTTCATCAATGACAAGTGGGACCCCCGTGTGTTGTTCCTATATTTCAGTGTAGGATGTTTTTTTGAATAAACACTTTGCATGGTTAGACAAGTAGCAGCACGAGTTACACGTATTTTGCAAGTTTAGGAACAAAAATGACAGCGGCATAGAATATCACATCCACCCCACAGCTTAGATGCTATGGTGATACGAGTTTTTACGTCGTTGGAACTGAGATCCAATGGCTTGGGAGTAGTCTTTGTAATCATGCACATTTTCCAAACTCTCCAAGGTTTTTTTGCAAATAAAACATCCAGGCCTCACGTGTGCCGCTACATCTTGGATCCAACGGCTCCCCATTGCTCATATTAGGTGCTCCCCGTAGCTTAATTAGCCGCTACAGTGATAGGAGCATCTAGGTCGTATGATCTGTGATGACATGCCACATGCGTAGTACTTGTACTTTCTGCGCAATTCCCAAACTCTGTGAGGCGTATATTGCAAAAACATTCAAACCTCCTACTGTGAGCCGTTAGATCTCCGGGAACTCGTATCACCATAGAATCTATGGTGTGGGAGCACCTCATATTCTCCCATGCGAGAAAACATCAGGTGCTCTTGCAGCTTCGATGCTATGGTGATACGACCTTCGAGGTCGTTCGATCTGAGATCCAATGTCATCTGAGGAGCCTTTGTGCTTGTAAACAGTGGCAAGAATCTTTAGGGGCTTTACTACAAAAAACATTCAAACCACCGAGGAGTTGTTGGATCACAAATCCAATGGCTCCGAAGAGCTTGTATCACCAAAGCATCTAAGGTGTGGTAGCACATGATATTCTTACATACAGGAGAATATGAGGTCCTCCTTCATCCTACATGCTACGGTTATACGAGCTTTGAGGTCATTGGATATGGGATCCAAGGGCATCTGAGTAGTTTTTGTACAAATTGTGTGCAATTCTCAAACTTATTAAGGTTTCCTGTAAAAATATTAAGACATCATGTGAGCTGCTATATCTCAGATCTACAAGCTCCAAGCAACTCGTATCAGCATATAGCATCTAAGGTGGGGGGGCACATGATATTCTCCCGGGGAGGATGGGGTGCACAACATTTTATCTAAGGTTGAGGGGTTAACCCCCGACAATCTACATAGCTCCGCCTAAACACAACATTTGCATGTATGCAATACTAGACTTAATATTCATGTTTCAGTTTTCTGTTCATTTTAAACTAGTAATATGCTCGTGTGTTGCACAGATCATCAAGATGCATTTGTATGAGTATTTTATCTTGTGAGAGAAAAAGATGAACGAGGGAAGGCCTTATTTGCAATTTTGGAGAGGGGTGTGGGTATCTTTTTGCAAAATTGCCATAGTTTCCTTCCTATAAATCAGATATAAATCAGACGGCCTATATTGCAGGATGGCAGGCACACCATCATCATCAACTCTGTTTTTTTGTAAGATTAGAGATATTGAATTGAGGACCATGCATGTGTTACATTTTACTCCCTTCGTTCCTAAATATTAGTCTTTTTAGAGATTTCAAATGGACTGCCACATACAGATGTATATAGATATATTTTAGAGTGTAGATTCACTCACTTTGCTCTATATGTAGTCACTTGTTGAAATCTCTAAAAGACAAATATTTAGGAACAGAAGGAGTATTTTTGAATTCGTGTCATACATGCATGGTTTGGAAAAATAGATGCACTATACTTACTGAATTGTTGTTGTATTTGATAATCCCCAAGTGTAGGGAATCATGGTAGCAATTTCCAAAGGTCGAAGTGATAAGTATGGAGTGTCGAACCCACAAGGTGCTAAAGGTAAGATCAATATTCTCTCAAGCCCTATCTGCCACTGATACGACTCTACGTACACTGAACGTTTGCTTCCAACTAGAAACAAGAAATAAAACTATGTTGTGGGTATGAAAAGGATAACTTTGTATGATATCAGAGAGCTAAAATATGAAAGTAGGTACTGTTATCATAAATTTAGAATATATTACTAAATATTATAAATAGCGAGTGTGGAATAATGGTGGATCGGTGTGCGGAATTGTCCTAGGCAATTGTTAACAAGACCGGTAATCACTATTGCAGTTTCATATGAGGGAGAGGCATAAGCTAACATACTTTCTCTTCTTGGATCATATGCACTTATGATTGGAACCCTAGCAAGCATCCGCAACTACTAAAGATCATTAAGGTAAAACCCAACCATAGCATTAAAGTATCAAGTCCTCTTTATTCCCATACGCCATGTCCCGCTTATCCGTGTTTGTGTTTCAGTCACTCACGCAACGCAGACAATAAGCAAACCATGGACATATTGCAACACCCTACAGTGGGAATCCCTCACTCTTGCACGACACGGAGGGCACCATAGGACAGCACCAAAGAAAAACATACAACTCATACCAAACTAGATCATCAATCAACCCAAAGACAAAGGATATCTACTCAAAACATCATAGGATGGCAACACATCATTGGATCATAATACGTGGCATAAAGCACCATGTTCAAGTAGGGATTACAATGGGGTGCGGGAGAGGGGACCGCGTAAAAGAGATGAGGATGGTGATGATGATGTTGATGTTGATGAAGACGATCACCGCGACGATGATTCCCCTCCTGATGGCACTTCGGTGCCACCGAGAGAGAGGAGCAGAGGTTCTCCCCCTTGTGCTTCCTCCTCCATGGCCTCCCCCCTTGATGGGGAGAGGTCCCCCCTCTGGTCCTTGGCCTTCATGATGACGATGGCCCCTCTGGGATCCTCCTCCATGCCCTCCGGTGTTGATGGCCCCCTCCGGCAGGGTGCTAGAGAGGGCCTAGATTGATTTCTCGTGGCTACAGAGGCTTGCGGTAGCGGAACTTCTGATCTAGGTTCATTTCTGGAGGTTTCTGTATATATAAGAGGTTTTGGCGCCGAGAACAAGTCAGGGGGGTCTCCGGGCTGTCCACGAGGTAGGGGGGTGGGCGCGTCTCCCACCCTCGTGGGCAGCTCGAGACTCATCTAGCCCAATTCTTTTACTCCATGTCCTTCTTCTGGTCCAAAAATAAGCTCCGTCAAGTTTCAGGTCAATTGGACTCCGGTTGGTTTTCGTTTTCTGTGATACTCTAAAACAAGGAAAAAATAGAAACTGACACTGGGCTCTAGGTCAATAGGTTAGTCCCCAAAACCATATAAAATAGCATATAAATGCATATAAAACATCCAAGGTTGATAATATAATAGCATGAATACTTCATAAATTATAGATACGTTGGGGACGTATCACCATCCCAAGCTTAATTCCTGCTTGTCCTCAAGTAGGTAAATGATAAAAGAAATAATTTATGAAGTGTGAATGCTAGCAAGTGCATAAGTTTCATCAATGATAGTTGCAATCACTTTTTCTAGCATCATTATATATCACAAAAGTAGCTCATTCATAAAACTTTTCATGATCAAGTATCAAGCTATTCACATGTTAAAGTAGATCATAAACTTTCTTGGAACTAACAAACTATATTCTCAGTCATCAAACAATTGCAATTCATCTTATTTTCAGGAAGGTTCTATGTCAAAGATTTGACTTACTAAACTCCACATACTCAACTATCATTTAATCTTTCACAATTTCTAACACTCACGTGATATTTATGGGTTCAAAGTTTTAATCGGACACAGAGAAAGATAGGGGCTTATAGATTCGCCTCCCAACTTTTTACCTGAAGGGTAATGTCAACAATAATAGTTCATGATAACTTACATCCAATTGGATATATATATATATATATATATATATCAGGATCTTTCCAACACAATGTGCTTGCCAAAGGATAAAATGTAAAAAGGAAAGGTGAAGATCACCATGACTCTTGCATAAGGGTAGAAGATAAAAGTAAAAGATAGACCCTTCGCAGAGGGAAGCAGAGGTTGTCATGCACTTTTATGGTTGGATGCACAAAATCTTAATGCAAAAGAACTTCACTTTATATTGCCACTTGTGATATGGACCTTTATTATGTAGTCCGTCGCTATTATTTCTTCCACATCACAAGATCGTATAAAGCTTATTTTCTCCACATTAATAGATCATACATATTTAGAGGGCAATTTTTATTGCATGCACCGATGACAACTTACTTGAAGGATCTTACTCAATCCATAGGTAGGTATGGTGGACTCTCATGGCAAAACTGGTTTAAGGAATGTTTGGAAGCACAAGTAGTATCTCTACTTGGTGCAAAGAATTTGGCTAGCATGAGGGGGAAAGCAAGCTCAACATGTTCGATGATCCAAGACAATATACTTTATTTCGGATATAAGAAGACATAACCCATTACGTTGTCTTCCTTGTCCGACACCAACCTTTTAGCATGTCATATTTTAATGAGTGCTCACAATTACAAAAGATGTCCAAGATAGTATATTATATGTGAAATCTCTCTTCCTTCAATATTCTTTAATGAATTGTTCAAGTGACCAATTCTATGTTTGCTATCTTTCAATAAGTTTACTACCTATACTTCTTCTGTGTGAAGTCATTACTCCCTATGGTATAAGCATATGAAACATATATAGATTCAGATTTATGGTATTCAATTCATTCAACCATTTACTCATAGGATATATGTGAAGCACGTGAGTAAATGAAAAACTACTCCAAAAAGATATAAGTGAAGGACACTGAGTAGTCAAATAATTAACTAGCCATGGGAGGATTCTTATTCATTTAAGATTCCAGATACAATGATTTTATTAAAATAGCAAGTAAAATTGAAAATGCGCTCCAAGCAAAACACGTATCATGTGATGAATAAAAATATAGCTCCGAGTAAGGTATACCGATAGTTTTTGAAGACGAAAGAGGGGATGCCTTCTGGGGCATCCCCAAGCTTAGGTACTTGAGTCTTCCTTGAATATTACCTTGGGGTGACTTGGAGTAACGCCCACGATGCGGCTATATCTCCCATGCGTCGAAGCATGACTTAGAGGCATAACCGCATTGTAAGCAATGTCGCAAGAGGGGTAATCATTACACATTCCATGTACTGAATAAGGAAAGAGGTACATAGTTGGTTTACAATCGCCACGTCACACAATAACATAAATATCATTACAATCATCCAGATACAATCAAGGTCCGACTACGGAACCAAAATAAAGAACAACCCCAAATGCAACAATGTCCCCGACCGCCCCAACTGGGCTCCACTACTGATCAACTGGAAACGAAACAACTCAACACACACGATCTTCAACTAGCTCCTCCTTGAGCTCGGTTGCGTCACCTGCATGATATCATCGGCACCTGCAAGCTGGTTTTGGAAGTATCTGTGAGTCACGGGGACTCAGCAATCTTACACCCTCGCGATCAAGACTATTTAAGCTTATGGGTAGGGAAAAAGGTATGAGGTGGAGCTGTAGCAAGCACTAGCATATATGGTGGCTAATATACACAAATGAGAGCGAGAAGAGAAGGCAAGGCACGGTCGTGAAACTATGATCAAGAAGTGATCCTAGAACTACTTACGTTCAAGCATAACTCCAACACCGTGTTCACTTCCCGAACTCCGCCGGAAAGAGACTATCACGGCTACACGCTGTTGATTCATTTTAATTAAGTTAAGTTTCAGTTTTTCTACAACCGGACATTAACAAATTCCCATCTGCCCATAACCGCGGGAACGGCTTTCGAAAGATCAAATCCCTGCAGGGGTGTCCCAACTATCCCATCACAAGCTCTCACGGTCCACGAAGGATATTCCTTCTCGCAAGACAACCCGATTAGACTCGGAATCCCGGTTACAAGACATTTCGACAATGGTAAAACAAGACCAGCAAAGCCACCCAGATGTGCCGACAAATCCCGATAGGAGATGCACATATCTCGTTCTTAGGGCTCACCGGATGAGCAAGATGTCGGGTTGGCATAAACCCTGGTTGCCCAGGGGGCGCCGGACATCGCTCAGGTTGGACCAACACTTAGAGAAGTACTGGCCCGGGGGGTTAAAATAAAGATGACCCTTGGGTTGGCCGACCCAAGGGAAAAAAGGCTAGGTGGCAAATGGTAAAACCAATATTGGGCCTTGCTGGAGGAGTTTTATTCAAGGCGAACTGTCAAGGGGTTCCCATTATAACCCAACCGTGTAAGGAACGCAAAATCAAGGAACGTAACACCGGTATGACGGAAACTAGGGCGGCAAGAGTGGAACAAAACACCAGGCATAAGGCCGAGCCTTCCACCCTTTACCAAGTATATAGATGCATTAATTAAATAAGAGATATTGTGATATCCCAACAAATATCCATGTTCCAACAAGGAACAAACTCCAATCTTCGCCTGCAACTAGCAACGCTATAAGAGGGGCTGAGCAAAGCGGTAACATAGCCAAACAACGGTTTGCTAGGACAAGGTGGGTTAGAGGCTTGACATGGCAATATGGGAGGCATGATATAGCATGTGGTAGGTATCGTAGCATAGGCTTAGCAATAGAGCGAGCATCTAGCAAGCAAAGATAGAAGTGATTTCGAGGGTATGGTCATCTTGCCTGCAAAGTTCTCTGAGAAGACGAAAGCTTGATCCTCGTAAGCGTACTCAACGGGTTCCTCGATCATGTACTCGTCTCCCAGCTCTACCCAAAGCAAGAACACAAGCAAAGGGAGACACAATCAACCACGTGCAATGCACAAGCAACATGATGCAAAACATGGCATGATATGCGGGATGTGATATGCGATGCATATACATGTTTCGGAAAGGAAAGATTGAACCTGGCCTCAACTTGGAAAACCAAGAGTGCCACTGGAAATATGAGTTGATTTCGGTCGAAATCGATATAAAGATCACCGGAATCGGATGCACGGTTTGCAAATGGCAAGCAAAACAAATATGGCACCAATCTGCGATTAACAGCACGAGGCCATCTAAATGCATCAAGAACAACAAGACACTGCACTCTAACATAGCAACCAAAGCACATGGCAGGGATCCACTCAAGATTCTTGACAAAAGATGAACACTGAGCTATGGCTAATTCACTCAATAGCAGGTTCAAACAATCATGGCAAAAGTGCAAAAGATATCAGGTTACAGACTTAGTAAAAGTAACAACATGCCAGGAATTTAACATCAGGAAGCAATGTTTAGAGCAAGATAATAACATGCTACAGGAACATATCATGGCAAAGCAAGACACGGCATGAAGCTACTCAAAGCATACAACAAAAGTCCCTTACTGACCATAAGCCAAAAGGGATCAGAAAATACAATGGCAACCATGTGAACATAGCAACTTTCGTTAACAGATTCAGACTTAGTAGAAAAATTGGAACATGGCAAAACAGATATTAAGTAGGCATGTTTACGAGCTCGATGCACTCACCACAAGGCATTGCATGACAAACTAAGCATACACCCAACAAGTAGACATGATGAATAAGCTAACCATGGCAAGAACAACCTCATAGCATGCATGGATAAATTATAACAACCTCGGCAAAAATGCTTGACACGTAAACATTCTGCCGGGAACATTTTATAGCAAAAGTAGAGCTTGATTGAGTGAAGCTAGGGTGCTCCATAATTGCAAACAAAGACATGGATGGATAGAGCATAACATTATCTCAAAATGATCCTTATTGAACATGCTCAAAAGAGGCATGGATCACTCTGTAGCAACATGAATACATGGCACAAAAATATTAACAGGGCAAAGAATTAGAAGATTTCTAAGTCCTTGAAATCAGCAACATTACGAGATCTACTTTGCATGCTTGTGCTAGTCACCACAAAGATCACAAAAATACATTTCATACACCACTGTAAAGATGGCATGGCATAATTCAAAACACATGTAGAGCTCAAGTTCATAGGAGGCACACATTAATCATGGCAAAAATGACAAATGTCCAATCTCTGATAAGAACCTGAAACTAACATTGCATAGCACTCTTGCAACAACATTTAGGGCATCAAGATGAACTCAAATGAACATGGTGCAATGGAATGAAATGAAGTACTCGTCGAGGCGAACAACTCGATATGCTACACGCACAAAACGGAGCCACGGGTGATGAGTTATGATGTGATGAAGAATGCAAAAAATACTGGGACTTAGTGGAATTTAGACCTTAGATCTAGGGTTTGACCCGGACGCACGTGGATCGAGGCAGGGCCGGAACTTCGCCAGAGTTGGTGCCGGAGAACGAGGGGAGGAGGCGGCCGGGCTCGAGGTCGCCGGATCCGGTCCGGCCCGACCGGATCCGCGACGAGCGGCGGCGGAGGCGGCCCACGGCGCTACGACGGTGGCGGGGCGAGGCACATGGCGGCGAGCGCGGCTTCCGGCGGCGGCGGCGGGGGGGGGGGGGGGGGAGGGAGCACCTGGCAGCGGCGGTGGTGCGCGCCTCGGCGGGCGGCGCGTGCCTCGGGTGGCGCGCGGGCGCGGCGTCGACGGGATGGGCCCCGCGGGCCCGCGATGGGCTCCGGCGGGCCGCGTGGTGGGAGGATGTCGGCGGGATAGGTGGTGCGACGCCGTTGGTCTGGCGCGGCGGCTGGACATGTCCGGACGGCGGCGGACATGTCCGTCGGCGCGGGGAGGAGTAGATCTAGGGTTTCACTGCAGAATTTTTCGGGGAAGAGGACATATTTATAGGTAGAGGGAGCTAGGAGAGTCCAAACGAGGTGTGGTTTTCGGCCACACGATCGTGATCGAATGACCGAGAGGATGGAGAAGGTTTAGGTGGGTTTTGGGCCACTTTGGAGGGGTGTTGGGCTGCAACACACACGAGGCCTTTTCGGTTCCTCGGTTAACCGTTGGAGTATCAAACGAAGTCCAAATGGCACGAAACATGACATGCGGTCTACCGGTAGTAAACCAAGGCCGCTTGGCAAGTCTTGGTCCAATCCGAGAATGTTTGACACCCACACACGAAAAGAGGTAAAAGGGGACACCGGAGGACATAGGAGCGCCGGATTGAGAAACAGACAACGGGGAAAATGCTCGGATGCATGAGACGAACATGTATGCAAATGCGATGCACATGATGACATGATATGAAATGCATGACACGCAAGAAAATGACAAGGAAACAACATCGAATAACTGGAAGACACCTGACGCAACGGTCTCGGGGCGTTACACTTGGGCATCCCCAAGCTTAGGGTCTCTCATTCCTTATTCTCCTCATATCGATATCTCACCCAAGGCTTGAAAACTTCAATCACACAAAACTTAACGGAACTTCGTGAGATAGGTTAGTATGGTAAGGAGTAAACCATTCACTTTTGTACTGTCAAAGACAAGGATCATAATTGTTCTCACACAATGCCTACTGTACCATATCATTTGTACAATTTATATTGAGGAATATAAGCCATAGAAACTAGAAAACAAGCGAGCTATGTAATGAAAACAGAATCTGTCAGAAACAGAACAGTCTGTAATGATCTGAACACCAACCATACTTATGCTACTCCAAAAATTCTAAAATAAATTGGTGGACGTGAGGAATTTGTCTATTAATCTTCTGAAAAAAAGAATCAACTCAATCGCACTCTTCTGTAAAAAATGGCAGCTAATCTCGTGAGCGCAAAGTTTTTGTTTTTTACAGCAAGATCACATTAACTTTCACTCAAGTCTTCCCAAAGGTCTTACTTGGCACTTTATTGAAACAAAAGCTATAATACATGATCAATACAATAGCTTAATCATGAGAACACACAAAAACAGTAAGGGTAAATATTGGGTTGTCTCCCAACAAGCGCTTTTATTTAATGCCTTTTAGCTAGGCATGATGATTTCAATGATGCTCACATAAAAGATAAGAATTGAAACATAAAGAGAGCATCATGAAGAATATTACTAGCATATTTGAATCTAACCCACTTCCTATGCCTAGGGATTTTGTGAGCACATAATTTATAGGAACAAGAATCGACTAGCATAGGAAGGAAAAACAAGTATAACCTCGAAACTTTAAGCATATAGAGAGGAAACTTGATATTATTGCAACTCCTACAAACATGTATTCCTCCCTCATAATAATTTTCAGTAGCATCATGAATGAGTTCAACAATATTACCATCACATAAAGCATTCTTTTCATGATCTACGAGCATACAAATTTTACTACTCTCCACATAAACAAAATTCTCCCCATTCGGAATGGCGGGATCACCAGTTCCTAAAGTTGACACCCTTCCAAACCCGCTTTAGATGATAGTATTATTCATACTCCAAAAGATATAAGTGAAGTTCATGGAGCGTTCTACAATTAATATAGACTAACCAATATCCAAGCTCAAAATGTATAAGTGAAGCACACGAAGCATTCTATAAAATCATACTCAAAAGATTTAAGTGAGGCACAAAGAGCAATTTTATAAGATCATACTTAGAAGATATAAGTGAAGCACATGAAGATTCTATAAATTGATGAAGGGACATCTCATACTAGCATGGTTCTTAAAGAAAAATAAAAACACAAATGACACAAATCATGTGAACAAAACAAAAACCGAGGTATACCGATAATTGTTGAAGAAGAAAGATGGGATGCCAACCGGGGCATCCCCAAGCTTAGATGCTTGAGTATCCTTAGAATATTTACTTGGGGTGCCTTGGGCATCCCCAAGCTTGAGCTCTTTCCTCTCTTTATTCTCCTCACATCAGTAACTCCTCGTTCTTCGAACACTTCATCCACACAAAACATTAACAAAAACTTTGTGAGATCCGTTAGTATAATAAAGCAAATCAGTACCTTTAGGTACTGTTTCAAACTCATTCCAATTTCATATTAGAACTATATCTACTGTATTCCAACTTCATCATGGTTCATATCTCCCGATACTAGCCATAGATGCATTAAAATAAGCAAACAACACATGAAAAACTGAATCTGTCCAAAACAGGACAGTCTGTAGTAATCTGGAGGTTTAGTAAACTTCTGTAACCCCAAAAATTATGAAATAAATTTGAACAATTTGCACAGAAGTAATGTGCAAACAGTTTCAGACCCATTTGGCTTTCCAGTAAAAAATGTAAAATCACGCGCTACAACCAAAGTTTCTGTTTTTGTTCTGCACATAGTAAACAAGCAATCTAATCATCCTAAAACCAAAGCTTGGCACATTATTTTTATAATACAATGGATATATATAAAGGGATAATTATTTACATAGAAACTTCCATGAAAAATTCTACATTTTTTCCGTGAGCATGAACACGAGTGCTCAAGGTCAAACCTCACTTCTTCAATGCATAACTTTCCAATCATTTCTCTTTTTGAAAAACTTTTTAAGCAAGAGAGGCAAGTAATTTTTTTTGTATTTTCATTCTTTTAAAAAAATTGTATGTTTCACCCACAACTAAACATAAACAAAATAGGAAAAACAAAATCTACTTAGTGAAGAAAGCAAACAAGCATACACAAGAATATCAACCCCACGCTATTGCTCCCTGGCAACGGCGCGAGAAAATAGCTTGATAATCCCCAAGTGCAGGGAATCATCATAGAAATTTCCAAAGGTGGAAGTGATAAGTATGGAGTGTCGAACCCACAAGGAGCTAAAGGTAAGATCAATATTCTCTCAAGCCCTATCTGCCACTGATACGACTCTATGTACACCGAATTTTTGCTTCCAACTAGAAACGAGAAATAAAACTACGTTGTGGGTATGAAAAGGATAACTTTGTATAATATCAGAGAGCTAAAATATGGAAGTAGGTACTGTTATCATAAATTTAGAATATATTACTAAATATTATAAATAGCGAGTGTGGAATAATGGTGGATCGGTGTGCAGAATTGTCCTAGGCAATTGTTAACAAGACCGGTAATCACTATTGCAGTTTCATATGAGGGAGAGGCATAAGCTAACATACTTTCTCTTCTTGGATCATATGCACTTATGATTGGAACTCTAGCAAGCATCCGCAACTACTAAAGATCATTAAGGTAAAACCCAACCATAGCATTAAAGTATCAAGTCCTCTTTATTCCTATACGCCATGTCCCGCTTATCCATGTTTGTGTTTCAGTCACTCACACAACGCAGACAATAAGCAAACCATGGACATATTGCAACACCCTATAGTGGGAATTCCTCACGCTTGGGCGACATGGAGGGCACCATAGGACAGCACCAAAGTAAAACATACAACTCATACCAATCTAGATCATCAATCAACCCAAAGACAAAGGATATCTACTCAAAACATCATAGGATGGCAACACATCATTGGATCATAATATGTGGCATAAAGCACCATGTTCAAGTAGGGATTACAGTGGAGTGCGGGAGAGTGGACCGCGTAAAAGATATGAGGATGGTGATGATGATGGTGATGTTGATGAAGACGATCACCGCAGCGATGATTCCCCTCCCGATGGCACTCCGGTGCCACCGAGAGAGAGGAGGAGAGGTTCTCCCCCTTGTGCTTCCTCCTCCATGGCCTCCCCCCTAGATGGGTAGAGGTTCTCCCCCTTGTGCTTCCTCCTCCATGGCCCCCCCCTAGATGGGTAGAGGTTCTCCCTCTGGTCCTTGGCCTTAATGACGATGATGGCCCCTCCGGGATCCTCCTCCATGCCCTCCGGTGATGATGGCCCACTCCGGCAAGGTGCTAGAGAGGGCCTAGATTGATTTCTCGTGGCTACAGAGGCTTGCGGCGGCGGAACTTCCGATCTAGGTTAATTTCTGGACGTTTCTGTATATATAAGAGGTTTTGGCATCGAGAACAAGCCAGGGGGGTCTCCGGGCTGTCCACGAGGTAGGGGGGCGCGCCTCCCACCCTCGTGGGCAGCCCGACACTCTTTTGGCCCAATTCTTTTACTCCATGACCTTCTTCTGGTCTAAAAATAAGCTCCGTCAAGTTTCATGCCAATTGGACTCCGTTTGGTTTTCCTTTTCTGCGATACTCTAAAACAAGGAAAAAACATAAACAAGCACTGGGCTCTAGGTCAATAGGTTAGTCCCAAAATCCATATAAAATAGAATATAAAATAGCATATAACTTCATAAATTTTAGATACGTTGGAGACGTATCAGTATTCGTGTGTGTGTGTGTGCGTGTGTGTGTGGTCATATGCTTGATACATACAAAGTTGTATCACCACCATACCGTTCATCTTTTAAATTTGAATTTGCAATGAAAAACTTACTAGTGATACCATGAAAATGAAATGCACGTTGAGATCACTATATCACAAACTCACTCTAATTCAAGAATTCGTCATAAATCAATTACCACATTGAGATTACTATTTGCAAGGAAAATACATGCATTGTAATACACATAGATTCATTCAGTAATTTAAAAGATTCCTTTCCTATTCTCGAATGGTAGGACCCAAAGGTGTACCAGCCAGACCCTGGCTCGTGTTGATCCTAAAAAAACCGGGTTCGTGTCCTTCTGGTGGTGTGCGTGGTACGTACATTAGCCGACCCCAACTAGTCGAGCCTCCGTGTTTCGAGTCAAAATATCTGGCGGCCAGAATTCCAGCCCTAGGAAATTCCCCTCACGTCCCCGGTCCATAATGACTACCGATGAAAAATGGAGGGATACTTTAGTAACTAGACAACGTTACCTACCATGTCGAGCACGGTTCAATTCCATCAGTCGCCGCTACACAAGGTCACCCGTCAACTCCATTGCCTAGTATCAATAGGAGTACTACACCAGGATGAGCACAAAATTGAGCTCGTTTGTTGGTGCCTAATACTTGAGTTAATATATCAGGCAATGCATTGGTACGGAGGGATTATCCTTTTACTCTGCATATACAACTTGTCTGAAGTCTAACTAAGCAAAATGTTTGACCAAATCCTTTCTTAGTGAATACAACAGGAAAGATGTATTGCTTGAAAAATTATTACATGATGCAGGTTATGATATTATTTCGAATCCTGGGTTTTAAATTTCAGAAAATCCAAAAGTGACCGGAAATTCATGAAATTGAGCATGGTCTCGTGATATGGCACAAATATTCCTATGTTATTTTTTTCTTCAGTTTGAGACAAGTTGCTTATGAGAAGTTGCACAAATGAAGAGCCAAGGTATTTTGGAACAAAGACCTCACGTTAAGTCAAATGCATTCACTATTCAAATTGTGGGCATTTACGTGCCGCCACGAGTCCCGCTTCTCATTGGCAGGTGCCGTCCGAGGAAGCGTGTGAGCCGACAGGAGGCGTGCGAGCAGACCGCTGTGCTGGCAAACTGATGTGCCGGCTGACTGGGAGGCGTGCGAGCAGACCGTTGTGCAAGCTCACCAGGAGGCGAGCCCTTTGACCAGGCTCTGCCGCCCACCTTCGTCCCAACTGACCCCACTTTTAATGGCGTCGGTGCCGTAGTTTAAAATCAACCCCGCAGTACCTAGTATCTCTACAATCTTCTCTCTTCCTCTCTGATTCTCCTGTCATCTACCTCCAACCAGCCTGACCTAACCGTATGCCATGCCTCATCACGATGGTCTTCCCTTAGTCTTCCATTTTCCTGAGGAAGACACCCATCGGAAGTCTCAAGAACATAAGGCACTTTGGCACGAGCTTGAACCGGCTTTGCGGGAAGACGCCGCGCATGTCCCCGCTCCCGTTCCGGCTCCCGTCGCCCCGACTGCGCCAGTGCCCATCCCCGTGGCATTAATGGGCTGGGAGCCGCACATTGTCGCCGAGCTTGATGCCATGGGGTTCCACGAGGTCTCCACCGACTTTCACACGCCCGTGCACCTGCCAGCGCATGCGCCGGCGCGTGCACTGATGCGTGCGCCCATGCACACTACAAACAAAAAGACACATCTGTGACATTTGGGGCCAAATGAATTTTTTCTGTCATGCTTATGACAATTCTATGATGATAATTGTGAACAAACCCGGTATCATCATAGATGTGGTGGGCTCCTACTTCTATGCCAAAAAATCATGAGAGAAAATGGGCTTTTCATCCTGGGCGGGCCAGAGACACAACTGTATGACATTCCCTGGGTCGTTCTTGACATAAAAAACATGGTAGAAGCGAGGGCGAGGAAAATATCGGGGAGTTCCCGGTTACGGTAGGCGGTCGGGGCCGAGCGATGCATAGAGGTTTGCGTGTTTCTCTCATACACGTACGCGTGTGTGCACGAGGCATTGTGCTCTAACTGAACCCGAGCGAGGCGTTGGGCTCTAACTAAACCCGAGCGATTGCACTAGCTACGTCACTGAACCCTGATCGATCCCTTGCTGTTAACTGAACCCGAGTGATTCCTTCGCTACTGCTGCTAACTGAAGTCGGTCGATGCTGCCTCTTGATGAACAGTGAGCGTTGTTGGGGGGGGGGGTGGATGAACAGTTCCCGGTGGGGGGTGGATGAGCAGGACCCTGTGGTAGTAGAGGCCGTTGCCACTGGATGAACAGCACCCCGATCGAGTCGGTTAGGGGTGGATGAACAAGACCCCATGGAGGGCTGGATGAATAGGACCCTGTGGAGTGCTGGTTAAACAGTAGTCGATGGAGGACTGGATGAACAGTAGCCCGTGGAGGGGTGGTTGAACAGGACCCCGTGGAGAGGGCTAGTTGAACAGTAGCCAGTGGAGGAGTGGTGGAGGATGGACGAACAGGAGCCTGTGGATGAAAAGTGGCTGGTGGAGGCAGGAAGGGAGACGCCGTGGATGAACAGTCGTAGGTGGAGGCTAGAGGAGGTCGACGGTAGATGAACAATAGCCCGTGGAGGTAGTCGATGGTGGAGATGAACAATATCCCGTGGAGTCCCGTTTTGCGGTACGCCACACCCCTCTCGATGAACAGGACCCCCATTTCGACCATAGCACTCCAACACAAGTCTGTTTCCTCTATTTTGCGGTACGCCACACCCCTCCCGATCAATAGGACCCCGTTTCGATCGTAGGAGGTCCAAGAGAAGTCTGTTTCCTCTGTTTTGCGGTACGCCAGACCCCTCCTGATTAACAGGATCCCGATTCAACCGTGGCCGGTCGAACACAAGGCCGTTTCCTCCGTTCTGCGGTACGCCAGGCCTTGTTTCGATCGGCTCTTCTGTCCAAGGCGGTTGGCTCCCGATGAACACGACAATGCAGTTTATCCGTTCCGACCCAGCCATGTACACGAGCTCTGGCCATACGTATGCACGAGTAGGTGTTCGAGACCCCACCCGTATGTACGTACGTGGCCGTATTTACTTTCTTGCACCCTGTCTATACGTACGTGTACATGCTACGTGCGCGCCTCTACTACGACACGTGCCCTTCCTTACTCGGCCATGGTTCATCGCTCCAGCCTGCAGACAGATCGATCGACCAGTATGTACATACACGTTCACGACCAAAATGACAATGGTACGTACGCTTCGACCAGGTGGGTCCCGACTATCAGGGAGGATAAGGAGGCACTTCCTTGCGTGCGAAGATGTAGCTGGTGGGTCCCAGCAGTCAGGGGGCGAATCATTTTTTTGCTCGTAATATGGACGCACTTCCTTGCGTGCGAAGATGTAGCTGGTGGGTTCCAGCAGTCAGGGGGAACATTTTTTTTCCGCAAAATACGATGGCCCGTGCGGTGGGTCCCATCTGTCAGGTGGAGGAATCATTATTTTCCGCGTAATAAGGACGCATTTCCTTGTGTGTGGCCGTGGACCCAACTGTTAGCCTCTCCACATACAGTCCACTTCCAATGGATGTCTTTCATTGACCATGTTGACCATGCCGCGCCGAGAGCACCAGGGCGGTAGATGACGACGCGGCCTAGGAAGGGGACGACACAGAGCCGGGGAATACGCTGCAGTGGATGCCCATGCGGAGAGGAGTATGGGGGCTCACTGGTTCGGTTGCGGTGTGAGGCTGCCATCACCGCATAATAACAAGGGGTGTGGGTGAGTAGAGGGATGGCCTGGCCAGCAATGAGAGTAGTAGGGGGTGGTGAGGCCTCCACGGCAGCACAGCCGGCCACGGGAGGTAGGAGCACGCGGCATGACCGACGCTGGTTTGGGCGGCTCGAGCAAGAAGGCAAGAGGTTGAAGAAACACTACGGCCGTTGGATGGACATCATATAGTCACTGGAGCTAGAATCGTTCATATTGACTAAGTTGACAAAGCCCTCCGTCCCCGTCAACTTAGTAGGCCCACAAGTCAGCCTCCCACTATGGTGGGTCCTAGCTAGCAGGGGGAGTATTCATTTTTTTGCATAATAAGGAGGCACTTCCTTGCGTGCGAAGATATAGCTGGTGGGTCCGAGCTGTCAGCGGGGGGAACATTTTTTCGCGAAACACAGAGGCCCTTCCGGTGGGTCCCATCTGTCAGGTGGAGGAATCATTATTTTGTGTGTAATAAGGAGGCATTTCCTCGCGTGCGGCCGTGGACCCAGCTGTTAGCCTCTCAACATACAACCCACTTCCGATGGATGTCGTTCGTTGACCACGCTGCGCTGAGAGCACCAAGGCGGTGGACGACGGCGAGGCCTAGGAAAGGAACGACAGAGAGCCATGGAAGACTCAGTAGTTGTTTCCCACGCGGAGGGGAGTACAAGGGTTTACTTGTTCGTCTGCCGTCGCTGGAGAATAACATCAGGCGTGGGTGAGTAGAGGCATGGCTAGTCCAGCGATGGGAGTAGGGTGGGGCGGTGAGGGCTACGCGGTAACACAACCGGCCACGGGAGGAGGGAGAAGGCAGTCCCGCCGACGCTTTGTTTGAGCGGCTGGAGCAAGAAGAGCAGAGATTAAAGAAGAACGAGGGTCGCTGGATGGACATCCAACAGTCAATGCTCTCGTGTGTTGACTAAGTTAACACGACGTTGCGTGTGCGTCAACCTTTTTCCAGGGAAGCCTCAAATCTGTGGAAAACTGCATACAACCCATCTGCCCTTATTTCTAATAATTTACAGACCATTTGCTAATTCTTAAGGTTTTTTGGAGCCCATATTCTTTTTGTTAGCATTACAGCGCATATT
Source organism: Triticum urartu (assembly GCF_056163025.1). Lineage (NCBI taxonomy): Eukaryota > Viridiplantae > Streptophyta > Magnoliopsida > Poales > Poaceae > Triticum > Triticum urartu. The sequence continues at coordinate 375,414,559 of NC_141874.1, forward strand.
GTGGCCATAGTTAAAAAATTATATGAAATTTTGCATATTTTGGTGCGGTCCGAACTGTTTTTAATCCTGAAATTTGAGTCGCATTCAAACTGATTTTAAAAATAAATGTATATCAATATAAAATCCAACAAATTGTCCATGCATAAAAATCAATGGAATTTAAAATCTCGAAATGAAAAAAAAAAGAAATTTGAAACTTGCCGGTTTGTTGTGTTTTAAAAATGTACAACCCATTTCTCATTACTGATAGGCCATTTTCTGGGCCAGCCGAATGAAGCTCTCCTTGTCTTGAAAGATTTGCAGCCCAACAGGCCTCACAAAGTGACTTACTTGACAAAGCACAAAAAAATTGGGCAAGCCATTTTCAGAAAGAAAAAAACTACTAGGCTGGTCTTGTGGTAAACATAAAAGAAAAGGCAGTCTAGACAGGCCAGAGTGCCCGCACATCCCCGTTGACACCCTGCTTCTGTCTCAAAAAAATTAGATAAATGCCACTCCAATTATGGTGATTTCTAAAAATGCCATTGCAATTTCCAAACTTTGAACAATGCCACTGCAATTTTTGCGAACTTTAAAAAACGTCACTCCAGACTTTGAAAAATGCCACTGGAAATGGCATGAAATGATATTTTTCAAAGTTTGGAAATTGTGGTGGCATTTCTCGTAATCACCAGATTTGGAGCGGCATTTATGAAATTAACCCAAAACAAAAATTACCTGGCGAGCTGCTAGGTCCCGAGTGTCAGCCGCTCGTTTTGCAATTCTCTCGTTTATTGACTACGCTGACAATGGCATGAGACCCAGATGTCAGAAATCCATTAGGAGGAGCCATTTTTTATTGGCTTGAAATAAGGAGTCACTTGCTTGCATACTGCCATGACCTTGGTGGGTCCCTGCTGTCATCCTCTCCACGTACAATCATCTCCTGATTGTGTACGTGTCAACCTGCTAGACCCACAAGTCAGCCTCTAAACCCGCGGCGGACAAATACAACCCATTTTAAAAAATAACAGCCTATTCCATACGTTCAAACATAAAGTTCAACATTTAGAGCAAAGTAACAGGTCTGATCCAGATATAGAGTACTGAACTTCCACGTTGACAACCATCATAGCCAAGTTAACTATCTACTCCACTAACAAAAAAAGACACATCCGTGACATTTTGGGCCGAACAGATATTTTTTCTGTCATACTTATGACACTTCTATGACGATAATTGTGACAAAACCTGGTATCATCATAGATGTGGCGGGGTCCTACTTCTATGACAAAAAATCATGACAAAAAATGGGCTTTTCATCCTGGGCGGGCCGGAGATGCAGCTGCATGACATTCTTTGGGCCGTCCATGACGGAAAAAACCGTGGTAGAAGCGAGGGCGAGGAAAATATTGGGGAGTTCCCAGTTACGATGGCTGATCGGGGGCCGAGCGATGGGCGTTTCTCTCGTACATACGCGCGTGTGTGCGAGGCGTTGGGCTCTAACTAAACCCGAGCGAGGCGTCGGGCTCTAATTGAACTCGAGCGATTGCACTGCAGGCTACGCGTTACTGAACCCGAGCGATCGATCGATCCCTTGCTGTTAACTGAACCCGAGTGATTCCTTCACTACTGCTGCTAACTGAAGCCGATCGAACACTGCTGCCTCCTTCCCTGGATGAACAGTGAGCGTTGTTGAGGGGGTTTGGATGAATAATTCTCGGTGGGGGGTTGGATGAACAGGACCCCGTGGTAGTATAGGCCGTTGCCGCTGGATAAACAGTACCCCGATCGATCGAGTCGGTGGATGAACAGGACCCCGTGGAGGGATGGATGAACAGGACCCCGTGCAGGGCTGGATGAACAGTAGGTGGTGGAGGGCCGGTTGAAAAGTAGCCGGTGGAGGGCTGGATGAACAGTAGCCTGTGGAGGGGTGGTTGAACAGGACCCCGTGGAGAGGGCTGGTTGAATAGTAGCCGGTGGAGGCTGGATGAACATGAGCCCGTGGATGAACAGTCGCAGGTGGTGGCTGGAGGAGGTCGACGGTGGATGAACAGTAGCCCGTGGAGGCTGGAGGAGGTCGACGGTGGAGATGAACAATATCATGTGGAGTCCCGTTTTGCGGTACGCCACACCCCTCCCGATGAACAGGACCCCCGTTTCGACCATAGCGCTCCAACACAAGTCCATTTCCCCCGTCTTGCGGTACGCCACACCCCTCCCGATCAACAAGACCCTGTTTCGACCGTAGGAGGTCCGTTTCCTCTGTTTTGCGGTACACCAGACCCCTCCTGATGAACAGGATCCTGTTTCCATCGTGGCCGGTTGAACACAAGGTCGTTTCCACCGTTCTGTGGTACACCAGGCCTCGTTTCCATCGCCTGTTCCATCCAAGCCGGTTGGCTCCCGATGAACAGCACGCATTCAGTTGGCTCCCGATGAACACGATGCATTTCGTTGCCTCCCCATAAACACGACGATGACACAGTTTCTCCATTCCGACCCAGCCACAGCCATGTACACGAGCCCTGGCCATACGTATGCACGAGTCGGCGTTCGAGACCCCGCCCGTATGTACGTATGTGGACGTATTTACTTTCTTGCACCCTGGCCGCTGTACGTACATGTAAATGCTACGTGCACCTCTAGTACGACATGTGTGTGCCTCTACATAAACCACTATGTATGTACACGTTCGCGAACAGAATGACAATGCTACGTACGCTTCGACCATGTGGGTCTCGACTGTCAGGCACTTCCTTGCGTGTGAAGATGTACCTGGTGGGTCCCAGTAGTCAGGGGGGAAACATTTTTTTTCATGAAATACGATGGCCCGTCCGGTGGGTCCCTGCTATTAGGTGGAGGAATAATTATTTTGTGTGTAATAAGGAGGCACTTCCTTGCTGCGGCCGTGCACCCGGCTGTCAGGCTCTCAACGTATAGTACTCTTCCGATGGAAGTTGTTCGTTGACCACATTGACCATGCTGTGCCGAGAGCACCAAGGCGGTGGACAACGACGAGGCCTAGGAAGGGAACGACGCAGAGCTGGGGAAGATGCGGTAGTGGATGCCCACGCCGAGAGGAGTACGAGGTTCACTGGTTCGGCTGCGGTGTGAGGCTGCCATCGCCGCTGGGCCTGGCCAGCGGTGGGAGTGGTAGGGGGCGGTGAGGCCTCCGCGGTAGTACAGCCGACCACGGGAGGCAAGAGCACGCGGTGGTTTGGATGGCTGGAGAAAGAAAATCAGAGGTTGAAGAAGCAGGACGACCGTTGGATGTTAACAATCCAACGGTCACTGGTGATAGGATCGTTTGTTGACTAAGTTGACAAAGCCCTCCATCCGCATAAACTTAGTAGGCCCACAAGTCAGCCTCCCACTATGGTGGTTCCTAGCTATCAGGGGGAGTATTCAATTTTTGTGCGTAATAAGGAGGCACTTCCTTGCGTGCAAAGATATAGCTGGTGGGTCCGAGCTGTCAGCGGGAGTATTCATTCTTTTTGGCGTAATAAGGAGGTACTTGCTTGCGTGCGGCCATGGACCATGTGGGTCCCAACTGTCAGCCTCTCCATGTACGTCCCTCTTCCGATGTTGTCATTTGTTGACAACGTTGACCATGCCGTGCCGAGTACACCAGCGCGATGGACGATGGTGAGACCCATGAAGGGAATGACTCAGAGGCGGCAAAGCCACAACAGTGGAGGGATGTGGGTGAGTAGAGGGATGGCCTGGCCAGCGGTGGGAGTAGTAGGGGGCGGTAAGGCTTGCGCGGCAGCACAGCCGGCCACGGGAGGCGGGAGCAGGTGGTCCCGCCGGCGCTGGATTTGGCGGCTGGAGCAAGAAGATCAGAGATTAAAGAAACACGAGGGTCGTTGGATTGACGTCCAACGGTTACGTCTACTAGAATCATTTGTTGTCGTATATAATAAGTTAAAAAAATCTTGCATACGCGTCAACTTAATAGGCCCACAAGTTAGACCATTCCCTATTTTTTTAATAATTTATATATAGCTCATTGCAACTTCCTATGCAATTTATTGGAGTCCGTTTTTTGTTGGTCAGGGCTAGGGTTAAAAATTTAAAAAAAAATTCGCATATTTCTATGGGTTCCAAACTATTTTTAATACCAAAATGTCGAGCCAGATTTAAAGTACTTTGAATATATATTTGATTTAGGTTAAAGCCCAGTGAAATTGGAATCTGAAAATGTGAAAAAATCCAGAAATTATAAAGTAATTGCCAATTTGTCATCTATTTTTATATTTACAGCCCATTTCATATTACTTTCAAGATTTGCAGGTTTCTTGAAAGAGTTGCAGCCCATCAGGGCGTAGAAAAATAAGTAGGCCTGGATTGGGTATTCTTCAGAAAAAATAAACTGGGCTCATTTTCACAAACAAAAAATAGCTGGACTGGTCATGTGGTGAACATAAAATATAAGCCTGGGCTAGACGGGCCACAACCCAGTTGAAACCCTGCTCCGTCTCAACAATAACAAAAAATACTACTCGAGTAGCTACGTCCCAGGTGTCAGCCGATCTTGTGCTATTCTCTTATCTATTGACTATACACGCTGACAATGTCATGGGTCCCAGATGTCAGGAAACCACTAGCAGGAAGCATTTTCTTTTTCCATACGCTGACAATGGAGTATATATATATATATTTAACAAAAAATGAGGAACTTCCTTGCGTCCTGTCATGGACATGGTGGGCCCCTACTGTCATCCTCTCCATGTACAGTCCTCTACCGATTCCTCTTGTTTGTTAACCATGTTGACAACGCGAGAGGGCGGCGCCGCGGCGAGCGCAGCAAAGCGCGCGGAGGACGATGACGAGGCCTCGGAGGTCGGCGTTAACAATTTAGGAGACGGTGGCGCGACGATGTGTGCGCTGAGGTGCAGCCAGCCTTGGGAGGCGGATGCAGGCGGCCCCACCGGCGCTGGTTTGGTTTTGGCGGCTGGAGGAAGACAAGACTAAAGAATCACAATAGATTATAAAAGCAGCAGGAGTACTTAACAATCTGAACTGAAACCAGCAGGGGCACTTAACAACCATAATTGAAAGTAGTATGAGTACTTATATAGGTTCAACCGTAAAAAGCACGCCTCGAACAGTGCTACTTTGCCTACAGTTAACCAAAGGGTGAGGCCGCCAAGCCCCAGGACAAGGCCCAGGGGCCGCCCCGCGCATCCACAACCTTCTGAAAACGGCTTCATCTCGCAATGTGGTCAATAAACAGGATATTCGCTTTAGAGCCATGGAAAAGCAGGAACATAATATTCTGTCCTATTCTCCAAGATGGACGGGCCTTCATTATTTGAGACCACCCATGAATAAGTATCTTTTCACCTCCAAGGGGAATGGAGTAGGTCGACATAAACATCATGTAGTGACCAAGAGCAAGTCTGACCCGACCATGGTCAGACATCTGTATAGGCAAAATAGACCTGGGCAGTTCCTGTTTCAAGAAGATCACAGCTGTAAAACTATGCATAAGCAAGAGTTTATGAACAACATATATAACAGAAAACAACTCGTACCATAAGTTTCTCAACACAGTTGGACCTATTCAACGAGTGCAGCAGTGGCACACATATCCCACGTGGCCTTCCACCATTGAAACCCCCCACAAGGACCTCAAGACGATCAATAAAGTGTAGGAACTTGTGGATGTCGTCCAAGTCAACTTCAGTGCCATGAGTAACTGCGAGTTCTTATAGAATAACGAACGAGTAGCCTGCCTAACTCTAAAAAACCTACATGTGCCACCAATTATAAGAAAATATTAGTTAGAAGTAGAATCTTCGTGAGAGAATCGTCTCTACTTCTAAAGTTAAATTGTGATTAGTTAGACAGAATAGGTGGATTAAGAAGTAATCAAGGCAAGAAGCAAGAACCAGATACAAAACTAACATGGATGAACAATTGGAACGACGTCGGGGTGGAAGATTGCAGTGAAGATGAGACCAGGTTCTGCTTTTTCCATCAACATTCGTGCGCCAACTTTTAGTCTGTAACACTTGAGAAAGTTTATCCAAGTTCGGCCATAAAGAAGCAGCGATCTTCTTGGTTCATGAACCCAACTCGAAAATTATATCCATGGCTTGTCTTCATTGTGACCATTAAACTAGTGTATTCAGTTATGGCAAGGCCGAGAATCTTGAGTACATGTGTTCTGCCAGAGCAAGGAATACACTGTAGGAAAAATAATATGAGAACACAGTGTATTCCTTATATCCAAATCTAGATATAATTTCCTCCTTCACGTAAGTGTTGACCATGGTACTAGTACCTTTTATCCAAATATAGCAATCCAAATTTCCAAATTAGTCGGCAGCATGTTCAAAAAACCCCACCCTCCCGGATAGAAAAGAGGATTCTAGGAACATACTGTGCTCATGTTAAAATACTGTGTTAGGATGAGAAGGAACAAGTGTGGCATCTCGCCGAGGGCGCAGAAACCTGTAGGGTCCTCGCACTTTGGGCACTTCAAATGAAACACACTAGATTCAGTAGGAAGAAAAATGCATCAACGGTGGCGGCTGCCATCCTAGGAGTACCCGCGACCAAGGGACTTGGATTTATCGGGGATGGATGAAGAATTCATACCAGGTTCTCCATGAGAAAACACTATGCAATTGCCGAGCGGGGGTTTTCTCTGAACAAGCAGACGAGGGAGAAGCGGATTCAGGCCCAGTGAAATATTGTCGCTTCGTCCGTCCAGCTTACTGCTAAAGCTGGAAAGGTGGGGTTTTTTGTGATTTGACGGCTCATTGGGCATTACTGCGGAGCTGCGACTGGGGTGTGTCTAACGTGCAGTTGTGCACTCTAATTTGGTGCATATGGCACGTGGACCCCGTTGCCGGATGCCCCACATATCAGCGAAAGGAAGTAGAAAGACAGGACTAACTAGTTACACATAAATATATTTTTGACAGAGAGATACTCCCTTTGTAAAGAAATATAAAGATCTTTTATATCACAACTTTATACATAAGAAAAATCAAGGGGAATATATATATATATAACATATATAATTATAAAAACAGAGTTTTTTTAACACGGTATAGACGAGTTGGTGATGATGGTGTGCCTGCCATCCTGCAATATAGGCTGTCTGATTTATATCTGATGATAGGAAGGAAACTATGGCAATTTTGCAAAAAGGTACCCACACACCTCTCCACATTTGCAAATAAGGCCTTCCCTCGTCCAACCTTTTCTCTCACAAGATAAAATACTCATACAAATGCATCTTGATGTTACGTGCAACGCACGGGCATTATGGGGGTTCAGCTGAGAAATACTCAGACAGGCTCACGGTTCTGGACTTTGGGCCACAGGCCGGTGGGTGTGACGCCCGGGTAATCATGCTACAGTAATTCCATGCTAATGATGCCACGTCACCTCGGTTACTATTATTAATCTCGCGATGGTTCAAAAACGGTTCGAATTCAAATTTAAAATCAAGTCAAACAATTAAAGTTTTCAAAAGTCAAAACTAAAGTGTTCTTAATGTGACAAATAAATCATGGGTATTATTGGTGGAGTAACAACATCTTTATAAAATATTTAAATACCCTTAAGTGATTAAAACAACATCAAAACAATTAGTTATACTCCTAATATATTTTACCAAATACTAAACTATTTTTATTCTGAGGTAAAACTTCTTAGAAGAGTGGATTAATTTGACACACTATTTTTGGAGCTGTTTTCATATTTTACTAAACCAAAAATATAGTGCAACTAAAATAAAAGAGAAGTGAATAAAAGGTAAAACAAAAAAATAACAAAAGAAAGAGGAAACCCCCTGGCCAACTGGGCCGAACGGCCCAACTGGCTGCCGAACCAACCGACCCAGGCCGGCCCACCCCCAGTCCCCCTTATCCCCCACCCCCCAGAAACCCTAGATCGAAACCCCACCCCACTCGCCCCACTTCCCCTCCCCACACCCCGCTCCTCCCTCTGTCCCCCCGATTGGATCGGGGGAATCAACCCCATCGACCGCGCCGCTCGACCCCCCCTGCGATCCATCACCGGACGCCATCGCCGCGGTCCTCTCCATCGCTGGAGGCCCCCTCGCCGGACCGCAACCTCGCCGGCCTGCCTCCCCCTCCCCGCCGGACTGCTACCTCTCCGTCCCCGTCATCCTCCCCACGGGTCGCCCTCGAACCTCGCCGCCCGGATCGCCCGCCGCCTCGCGTCTCCGACATCGTCGCCTGCTTCCTCGTCCTCCTCCTCGAGCACGTTGCCGTTCCCCTACACCGCAAGTGAGGCCCGGCCTCTCCTCCTCTCTCCCCCGCTGCCGTTGCTCCCCCTCTCTCCGCTCATCGTGGCCATCCGCACGCGCGCGTCCTACACCTCGCCGTATCGCCGCTGCCTCTGCCGCAGCTGCCGCCCCGTCCCCGCCTCGCCTGGCCGCCCCGTGCACTCCCCGCTCGTCAGCCGCGGCTCCGCCACTCCAGCCTCGACACGCTCCTCGGAGCTCCTCTACTCCGCCTCACGGCCGCGCTCCCGCTCGGCCTTGTGTGCCTCGCCCGCAGCCCCCGTGCGCTGCTCCCGCGTCCACCCGCTCTGCCGTAGCCACCCCGCTACCCAACATCGCTGCCGCGCCCGAGCCGCCCATCCTCGCCGGCGCGCCCCTGTGTTCGGGCGACGCCGTGCTCGGGTCGCCCGTTAGCGCCCGCCCTTCGCCCGCTAGCGTCCGGCGCCCACTAAGGCCCCTGGGCCTATGACGTTGGGGCCCCACCCCCCTGTGAACGAAAACGAAATAAAAAATAATACTAATTAAATTAATTTTAAAAAAAGAATTAATAAATAATAATTAAAATTGATTAAAATGATAATTAATTAATTAATTAAAGAATTAATTAAATTAATTAATCCTGATTAGATTAATCTAATTACTAGTTAATTTAATTAACCCCTGATTAGCCTAATCAGTCAATGACCAGTGGGACCCACACGTCAGCGACCCAGTCAACACCTCTGTTGACTGCTGATGTCATGCTGACGTCATGATGATGTCAGCAAACACTGTTTTAGATAATGTTGAATTTAAATAATTAAATAAATCCTAAAAATGAATTAAATCTTTTAAAATTAATATAAAATAAACCGTAGCTCGGATGGAAAAACTTTGTACATGAAAGATGCTCAGAACGACGAGACGAATCCGGATACACAACCCGTTCGTCCGCCACGCATCCCTAGCATAGCGAACACGCAACTTTCCCCCTCCGGTTCATCTGTCCAAAAACGCGAACACCGGGGATACTTTCCCGGATGTTATCCCCCTTCACCGGTATCACCTAATACCGCGTTAGGGCACACCTAGCACCACGCTTTGTCATGTCATGCATCGTCATGCATTTGTTTGCATTATATTTATTGTCTCTTCCCCCTCTTCTCTCGCTAGACACCGAGACCGACGCCGCTGCTACCCAGTACGACTACGGTGTTGACGACCCCTCTCTCTTGCCAGAGCAACCAGGCAAGCCCCCCCCTTTGATCACCAGATATCGCCTACTCTCCTCTATACTGCTTGCATTAGAGTAGTGTAGCATGTTACTGTTTTCGTTATTCCTATCCTAATGCATAGCCTGTCCTTGCTACTACTGTTGATACCTTTACCTGCAATCCTACTTGCTTAGTATAGGATGCTAGTATTTCCATCTGTGGCCCTACATTCTTGTCCGTCTGCTGTGCTATACTATCGGGCCGTGATCACTCGGGAGGTGATCGCGGGTTTATACTATGTACTTTATACTTGATACATGTGGTGATTAAAGACGGGTCGGCTCGTAGGAGCACCCGCGAGTGGATCTTTGAGGCGGAGCGACAGGGCAGGTTCAGACCACCTAGGAGAGAGGTGGGCCTGGCCCTGGTCAGCGTTCGCGGATACTTAACACGCTAAACGAGATCTGGGTATTTGATCTGAGTCTGGCCATCTGGCTTATACGCACTAACCATCTACGCGGGAGTAGTTATGGGTATCCCGACGTCGTGGTATCAGCCGAAGCCTTCATGACGTCGGCGACTGAGCGGCGCGCGCCGGATTGGAACGTAAGCCTGCTCTTGTATTAAGGGGGCTAGTTCTGCTTCCGGCCGCGTTCGCAACGTGCAGGTGTGCTAAGGGCGATGGGCCCAGACCCCTGTGCGCTTAGGTTTAGACCGGCGTGCTGACCTCTCTGTTGTGCCTAGGTGGGGCTGCGACGTGTTGATCTTTCACGGCCGGGCATGTCCCCGAAAAGTGTGTCCGGCCAAATGGGATCAAGCGTGTTGGGGTATGTGGTGCACCCCTGCAGGGAAGTTAATCTATTCGAATAGCCGTGATCTTCGGTAACAGGACGATTTGGAGTTGTACCTTGACCTTATGACAACTAGAACCGGATACTTAATAAAACACACCCTTCCAAGTGCCAGATACAACCGGTGGTCGCTCTCTCACAGGGCGACGAGGGGAGGATCATCGGTTAGGGTTATGCTATGCGATGCTACTTGGAGGTCTTCAGTCTACTCTCTTCTACATGCTGCAAGATGGAGGTTACCAGAAGCGTAGTCTTCGAAAGGACTAGCTATCCCCCTCTTATTCCGGCTTTCTGCAGTTCAGTCCACATATAATAGCCTTATTCCAGTTGATACCAATGCATACATATGTAGTATAGCTCCTTGCTTGCGAGTACTTTGGATGAGTACTCACGGTTGCTTTCTCCTTCTTTTCCCTCTATCCCTTCTACCTGGTTGTCGCAATCAGATGTTGGAGCCCAGGCGCCAGACGCCACCATCGACGACGACTCCTACCCCACCGGAGGTGCCTACTACTACGTGCTGCCCGCTGACAACGACCAGGAGTAGTTTAGGAGGATCCCAGGCAGGAGGCCTGCGCCTCTTTCGATCTGTATCCCAGTTTGTGCTAGCCATCTTATGGCAACTTGTTTAACTTATGTCTGTACTCAGATATTGTTGCTTCCGCTGACTCGTCTATGATCGAGCTCTTGTATTCGAGCCCTCGAGGCCCCTGGCTTGTAATATGATGCTTGTATGACTTATTTTATTTGTAGAGTTGTGTTGTGATATCTTCCCGTGAGTCCCTGATCTTGATCATACACGTTTGCATGTATGATTAGTGTACGGTCAAATCGGGGGCGTCACAAGTTGGTATCAGAGCCGACTGCCTGTAGGAATCCCCTTCCACACTCCTTGGCCGAAGTTGAGTCTAGACATTACAAAACTTTTTACTAACGTGGCTGTGTGCCTTACGGGCCCACGTCGCCATCTGGATGGTATTAGGATCTTTTACTCCTCGATCCTTACTCTGGGACTCTGACCTCTCTTCTATTCGGGTTAAATGATTTTGCTAAAATCTAACTCTAGGTTCTCGTTACCACTTCCTGCCGGAGAGCCCTTTAATACGGATGATCGACTGCTTCAACGGAAGATTCTGACAATACGCTCGGATGTTCCCTCGATACTTTGTGCCATCCCTCTTGCAATTCCCCTTCCACCGTAAACCCTTAAGGATAACTACTTACAGTTGTTATTCTTACATTCATCCCCAGTTGGTATTGTTATTACAAGATACCCCGAAACACTCGCCGTTGTTTCGATAATCCTTTGAGCTTACTGCCTTGCAGTTCTTGACACATGAATATCCCTACGGATAATTCTCGCACTTATCGAGTATCTGCTCATCCCCCAGTTGTTCATGTGTTTCACAATGGTCATCGACATACTATTCGATCCTCCAAAAATCCTTAGTAGCTTATTGCTGTGCAAATACTTGTCTGCTTGCATTATGGTTGCGTTCCAAATGTCTAGCAATATTCATTAGTATCCCTTGTCATCATCATTTTCAGCCTTTAATTTGATGTGAGGTGAATGCTCGCAATCCTCAGTCGAAATCCTAGAATTCATCCTTCCGGATCAGACGTCATTTTAAACATGAACTGGTTCTCGACCAACCGAATTGCTGTCGGTTGTACCCCTAAGTCTACTCAACTTATCCATCCTTAATCAGAGCGTTTTCTTCTGATCCCTTGATTTAGAAATCACAATTCCTTTGCATTTGAGATTTGAATTAATTAGTCAATGGTTTCTATAATCGGATACCTTGCATTCCTTTTCCCTTCTGATTGAGTATCGTTACTCACATCAGGTTCCTTGTGGTCCGCGAGACCATTTGCTTGGTTATTATCCGACAATGTCCTTCACAACCAAAATTCTTGTGAGTTCTTTACCTGATACATAATGCCCTTGGTAAATTGTATCATCTGCTTGGCCAACCATGCTCTGCTTTCGAGCTGGTCGTATTTACTATTGAAGCTTGTGGTATATGTTTCCACGATACCCTGACGGGTTGAACCTATGCCTTCCTTTATATGTGTGAACTCGAAAGTTTTCACGAGTCATACTCATCTGGTATTTCACCAGATAAAACTTTCAGCATAATGCCTTTAACAAAGCGAAAAGTGAATGGAAGGTTATACATTGAAGAAGTGGGAGTCGACCTTGAACTTTGTGTTCATGCCCATGGACACGATGTGGATCTTATCATTAAAGCTTCTCTTAACTTGATTATTCCTGGGTATAAGTTCTGATATCTGGGATCTGGCCTTTTTCAATCGTGGTTCCGACCATGTTCTCCTTTAAATAACATTTCTCGTGCAAGTTTAAGCACTTTTCTTCTACGGGGTAATACCCCAGTCCAACCTCTACTTTGATTTGTCGTCGAGTATTACCCCCTGGTATCTCAAGATTATCACGGAACTGCATAACTTCTTATGAGTTCTTCATCAAGTGCTACATTCTCATTAATTCCAATTTTTCATGGGCTCTAAGTTATTAAACACTCAAAGACACCGATAACTGAACCGAGTCCACACTACGGTTCAACAACTCTTAGTAATCTTCTTTAAGTACGAGTTTGTACCCGATCACGCCATTCCTAGCCTGTTTGGCTTTATCATTGTCGTGATGATTTTAACTGCGCTACCTGGTCCTTATTCTCAGAGCACCACTTTCGGTGATGAGCTAAGCTTACCTCGATCTTCCTTGTCTTATCGTTCCACCTTGAATGACAAGCCTGAATTCGAGTTGGTGTCCTACTCATGGTCTCAAGATCATTTCACTTCATCATTCCTTTGACTTGATGTCATCGCCGATCGATTACATCTCCAGGAAACCTCTCGACAGAATTTGTCATGATCATCATCAACATTCTGAGCTCTTCCAGGATATCAATTGAATTCATGATGAGGAATACCATCCTTTCCCTCGATGCTTGGTATTATCATCGTCCACTTTATTGCCTTCCGTTCAACACAAACATGTCCGTGTTTGTGTTATACCTTGAGTTCCTTACTATCCAGCATATGTTCTTCTTTACCTTAGAGCATTACCATCTTTTTATGTCAAGAATGTCGTGAGAATTTCACCACCTCTTAAGAATCCTTGATATAGTAATACTTCTCACCATCACCATTCTTTCTTGGTCCCCGTGTTGTTGCTAACCAGAATACCGACAATTGAACTATGAAGTGTGGATTCAAGACTTTTAGCAATCCTATTGCTTTGAAGTGAATGGTCGATTGATTCCTTTTAACTGTTTTGATCGTGAAGTCGCCGTTCTAACATTTATCGTGCAACCCATCCCATAATTCGGGTGCACCTGTCAACCAATGTTTGGTTGTGGATGTTTCCTCGAACCTACATCATTATATCATTGGATCTGACAAATGTTATCTCATTGTTCACCTACTTGTGGAAATCCATCCTTTTGGGAATCTTGAAGAATTGTCGCTGAGACCATCAGCCACCCCTCATTCTCTCCTTGGTTTAATGATGAGCTCTTGTTTCGGGACTCGCTTCCATAGTTCAATTCCCGAGAATCTTACTATGTAATCTCGACAATTTATGTTGCACTTTCTTCTCAGGCATCCTGAGTCTGACGTATCCTAACACCGATCAGATCTGAATCTCGGTCAGATATGATGGTTGGAACATTTTTTTCCATGAGTTATAACACTGGTCTTTTATGACCCGATAAAGTGATGGCATGCCCAGCACACCTGGCCGGATGACCTACTGTTATAGTTTCCTTTTTAGCAAAGTTATCCATTTTTTATGAGAAAATTGTAAGACTTATTCTATAAGTTGTTCCTGGTGAATCCTTAGAGTATCCAAACTCTGATCTTTATCCAGTGACCATGTCAATGCTATCTCAAAGCATATCTGTGATACTCCAATTTTCAACAAGAACATTTGAAGCACAACGTTGAATTTTCTTTATCAATTATCCAAACACCGTTGTATGGGTAATGTCATGAAGTTTCTCTCCCCTTTTCTAAAGGGTTTTCTACATTATATCATGTCATGGATATCATACTCTGCTTGTCCTTGGGAAGGATATACCCTTGAAATATGTGTTTAAACACATTTTTCTTTCCATTGTTCTGCTTAAACCTGACAATCACTTTTCCTTTCCATTGGGATTGTTTAAACCTTCTTGTGATCTATATGATGTAAGCAGTAGTTTTCTCCTACTTAGGTAAACACCTCGGTGTACAATTCTGTCGGTAAGACCCTGTTTCTATTGTTGATGATATTCCGGTAACCACCGATGGATGAGAACTTTGCCTATTGGTCCGCCTCGTTCAACGAGCAGGAGAATGGTTCTCTTCGTCCCTCGCCCTTGGTATCGATGTTGTTGCCGACATAACTGACAGACTAGCCTCTGACATGCCTTGCTATCGTGACCATGCAAGATGTCACCCCTCCTACTTTTATCCCACATGGTGGGCCCATAACCCACAGGTCCCAGGATCGAAACCCGACTCTCCTATACACCACCTGTTCCCAAGGTTGTTCCTCACGCTCGACTTCGTATGTAATTCACGGACCACCTGTCTAGTGATCTATTCTGGTATGAGGCGCAATACCTATTCTCGTTGCCCTGAAACCCTTTCACCTTCTGATTAGGCATCGAACGATTGCCTATCCATTTGAAACTTCTCATGGTACCTTCTTACTTTGCTCTCGATATCTTCTTAAGTTTCAAATCGAGAGAAACTTATGCTTCTTCCCTGAGTTAACCGTCTGATGCTCGATCTTGTTAGAATCCATCCATATACAGTTTTCCCTTCTCACCCTTTCGTAAGTTCGGTGATGGTCCTGAAGGAAGGACGGTGACTTCATCATGACGACCTGAAGCAGAGGACCGAAGACATCAATGTAATGGATCGACCTCTTCGAGAAGAGCAACTATGACCGAGAAGAATCTTTAGAATTTCGTAACCAGATCCCTTCCCCTTGTAACCGCTCCTAAATCTCGGGACGAGATTTCTTGTAGTGGAGGAGAATTGTGACGCCCGGGTAATCATGCTACAGTAATTCCACGCTAATGATGCCACGTTACCTTGGTTACTGTTATTAATCTCGCGATGGTTCAAAAATGGTTCGAATTCAAATTTAAAATCAAGTCAAACAATTAAAGTTTTCAAAAGTCAAAACTAAAGTGTTCTTAATGTGACAAATAAATCATGGGTATTATTGGTGGAGTAACAACATCTTTATAAAATATTTAAATACCCTTAAGTGATTAAAACAACATCAAAACAATTAGTTATACTCCTAATATATTTTACCAAATACTAAACTATTTTTATTCTGAGGTAAAACTTCTTAGAACAATGGATTAATTTGACACACTATTTTTGGAGCTGTTTTCATATTTTACTAAACCAAAAATATAGTGCAACTAAAATAAAAGAGAAATGAATAAAAGGTAAAACAAAAAAATAACAAAAGAAAGAGGAAACCCCCCTGGCCAACTGGGCCAAACGGCCCAACTGGCCGCCGAACCAACCGACCCAGGCCGGCCCACCCCCAGTCCCCCTTATCCCCACCCCCAGAAACCCTAGATCGAAACCCCACCCCACTCGCCCCACTTCCCCTCCCCACACCCCGCTCCTCCCTCTGTCCCCCCGATTGGATCGGGGGAATCAACCCCATCGACCGCGCCGCTCGACCCCCCTGCGATCCATCACCGGACGCCATCGTCGCAGTCCTCTCCGTCGCTGGAGGCCCCCTCGCCGGACCGCAACCTCGCCGGCCTGCCTCCCCCTCCCCGCCGGACTGCTACCTCTCCGTCCTCGTCATCCTCTCCACGGGTCACCCTCGAACCTCGCCGCCCGGATCGCCCGCCGCCTCGCGTCTCCGACATCGTCGCCTGCTTCCTCGTCCTCCTCCTCGAGCACGTTGCCGTTCCCCTACACCGCAAGTGAGGCCCCGCCTCTCCTCCTCTCTCCCCCGCTGCCGTTGCTCCCCCCTCTCTCTGCTCATCGTGGCCATCCGCACACGCGCGTCCTACACCTCGCCGTATCGCCGCTGCCTCTGCCGCAGCTGCTGCCCCGTCCCCGCCTTGCCTGGCCGCCCCGTGCACTCCCCGCTCGTCAGCCGCGGCTCCGCCACTCCAGCCTCTCCATGCTCCCCGGAGCTCCTCTGCTCCGCCTCACGGCCGCGCTCCCGCTCGGCCTTGTGTGCCTCGCCCGCAGCCCCCGTGCGCTGCTCCCGCGTCCACCCGCTCTGCCGTAGCCACCCCGCTACCCAGCATCGCTGCCGCGCCCGAGCCGCCCATCCTCGCCGGCGCGCCCCTGTGTTCGGGCGACGCCGTGCTCGGGTCGCCCGTTAGCGCCCGCCCTTCGCCCGCTAGCGTCCGGCGCCCACTAAGGCCCCTGGGCCTATGACGTTGGGGCCCCACCCCCCCTGTGAACGAAAACGAAATAAAAATAATAATAATTAAATTAATTTAAAAAAAGAATTAATAAATAATAATTAAAATTGATTAAAATGATAATTAATTAATTAATTAAAGAATTAATTAAATTAATTAATCCTGATTAGATTAATCTAATTACTAGTTAATTTAACTAACCCCTGATTAGCCTAATCAGTCAATGACCAGTGGGACCCACACGTCAGCGACCCAGTCAACACCTCTGTTGACTGCTGATGTCATGCTGACGTCATGATGATGTCAGCAAACACTGTTTTAGATAATATTGAATTTAAATAATTAAATAAATCCTAAAAATGAATTAAATCTTTTAAAATTAATATAAAATAAACCGTAGCTCGGATGGAAAAACTTTGTACATGAAAGTTGCTCAGAACGACGAGACAAATCCGGATACGCAACCCGTTCGTCCGCCACGCATCCCTAGCATAGAGAACACGCAACTTTCCCCCTCCGGTTCATCTGTCCAAAAACGCGAAACACCGGGGATACTTTCCCGGATGTTATCCCCCTTCACCGGTATCACCTAATACCGCGTTAGGGCACACCTAGCACCATGCTTTGTCATGTCATGCATCGTCATGCATTTGTTTGCATTATATTTATTGTTTCTTCCCCCTCTTCTCTCGCTAGACACCGAGACCGACGCCGCTGCTACCCAGTACGACTACGGTGTTGACGACCCCTCTCTCTTGCCAGAGGAACCAGGCAAGCCCCCCCCCCCATTGATCACCAGATATCGCCTACTCTCCTCTATACTGCTTGCATTAGAGTAGTGTAGCATGGTACTGTTTTCGTTATTCCTATCCTGATGCATAGCCTGTCCTTGCTACTACTGTTGATACCTTTACCTGCAATCCTACTTGCTTAGTATAGGATGCTAGTATTTCCATCTGTGGCCCTACATTCTTGTCCGTCTGCTGTGCTATACTATCGGGCCGTGATCACTCGGGAGGTGATCGCGGGTTTATACTATGTACTTTATACTTGATACATGTGGTGATTAAAGACGGGTCGGCTCGTAGGAGCACCCGCGAGTGGATCTTTGAGGCGGAGCGACAGGGCAGGTTCAGATCACCTAGGAGGGAGGTGGGCCTGGCCCTGGTCAGCGTTCGCGGATACTTAACACGCTAAACGAGATCTGGGTATTTGATCTGAGTCTGGCCATCTGGCTTATACGCACTAACCATCTACGCGGGAGTAGTTATGGGTATCCCGACGTCGTGGTATCAGCCGAAGCCTTCGTAACGTCAGCGACTGAGCGGCGCGCGCCGGATTGGAACGTAAGCCCGCTCTTGTATTAAGGGGGCTAGTTCTGCTTCCGGCCGCATTCGCAACGTGCAGGTGTGCTAAGGGCGATGGGCCCAGACCCCTGTGCGCTTAGGTTTAGACCGGCGTGCTGACCTCTCTGTTGTGCCTAGGTGGGGCTGCGACGTGTTGATCTTTCGCGGCCGGGCATGACCCCGAAAAGTGTGTCCGGCCAAATGGGATCAAGCGTGTTGGGGTATGTGGTGCACCCCTGCAGGGAAGTTAATCTATTCGAATAGCCGTGATCTTCGGTAACAGGACGATTTGGAGTTGTACCTTGACCTTATGACAACTAGAACCGGATACTTAATAAAACACACCCTTCCAAGTGCCAGATACAACCGGTGGTCGCTCTCTCACAGGGCGACGAGGGGAGGATCATCGGTTAGGGTTATGCTATGCGATGCTACTTGGAGGTCTTCAGTCTACTCTCTTCTACATGCTGCAAGATGGAGGTTACCAGAAGCGTAGTCTTCGAAAGGACTAGCTATCCCCCTCTTATTCCGGCTTTCTGCAGTTCAGTCCACATATAATAGCCTTATTCCAGTTGATACCAATGCATACATATGTAGTATAGCTCCTTGCTTGCGAGTACTTTGGATGAGTACTCACGGTTGCTTTCTCCTTCTTTTCCCTCTATCCCTTCTACCTGGTTGTCGCAATCAGATGTTGGAGCCCAGGCGCCAGACGCCACCGTCGACGACGACTCCTACCCCACCGGAGGTGCCTACTACTACGTGCTGCCCGCTGACGACGACCAGGAGTAGTTTAGGAGGATCCCAGGCAGGAGGCCTGCGCCTCTTTCGATCTGTATCCCAGTTTGTGCTAGCCATCTTATGGCAACTTGTTTAACTTATGTCTGTACTCAGATATTGTTGCTTCCGCTGACTCGTCTATGATCGAGCTCTTGTATTCGAGCCCTCGAGGCCCCTGGCTTGTAATATGATGCTTGTATGACTTATTTTATTTGTAGAGTTGTGTTGTGATATCTTCCCGTGAGTCCCTGATCTTGATCGTACACGTTTGCGTGTATGATTAGTGTACGGTCAAATCGGGGGCGTCACAGTGGGCCTGCATGTTTGGGGGCCCAGGTGTTCTACCTTAGCGCTTTTAATATTGCAAGCAGTCGGTACGGTGCCAGTTTTAGATGTTGTTGCAAGGCGAATACACAAAATTGAATAAAGCACGTCAGCTGTTGGAATGAAATCAAATGACAGTTCCTAACAAGCAATCAGAGTTCTAATTCTATCAACTATACTGTCGTACTACTTATACACACAGGACACTTGTTTCACCATGCCAGAGTATTACATCAAAATCTCTCGGAGGATAGATCAGTTCCGTAGTTGCGTGCTGCTACTAAAGAACTTCGAAGTTGATTTGGACCAGCTCTCCTTGCCAAGAAAGTTTGATTTTGACATCATCCCCTACCGCAAGATATGATTTACATTTGAACCTTAACGATCCTTTAGCATCAATCATCATGCGACCATCCTTTGTACTTACGGTATATTGAGCAGGTTCATTCACTCCAAGGATGTGCATGGTAAGAGAAATTTGGCCACGGTCGCCCGGATTGTTGAACGACTCCCTCGTTGCTCTAGGAATTCTCTGTTTGCAAACAAAAAGACATACACAAACAGTTATATCAACACAGTGAATCATGTGAAACAACATGGAAGTAAAAAAGAACGAAGCACTTGGGCGGCCAATGCTTACCAAGAAGGTGGACATGTTGGTTTTTGTAAGGACTTTGATATATGAAGTGCGAACTACAACCCAGTCTGTTGCCAGTGCAACTGCTGGTTCCGTTGCCGCTGCATGGGCCGGAGCAGATGCAAGTGCAAGTGTTGGTGCAGGTGCCAAAGCCATTGCTGGTGCCCGTGCCGATGCGACTGGTAGTGCCGCTGCTGCTGCCGGAGATGGTGCTCCATGTAGAGCTAGTGCCCGTGTCGGAGTAGGTGCCGGTGTCGATGCCCGATCCTCCGGTAGATCAGCCTGATCCGCTAACGCAGTCGATGCCCAATCCTCAGCTGGATCAGATTGAGCTGATGCCGCTGTTAGTGCAAGAGCAACTGTCGGTGTTTGATCCATTGCTAAAGGTGGTACCGATGTGCGAGACAGCGGCGATCATGTTTGATCTGCTATGATCAACTTTCTAACTTTACTAGGCTCTGTGACCATGATCCAGTCTTTTTCTTAATTTCCTTTAAGCGCAAGAAGGACTAATTGTGGCGTGTTTGTTAAACCAAACTGCAGTTCATCGTAGGGATTTAGCTTGTACTCAGACAACAGACTGATCCAATTTTTTCCAATAATATAAGTGATGGACAGTGCCTTCGTTACTGACACGACATAATAAGTGAAACCTGCAAAAATATCCATCTAGAGCAAACCAAACGGTTTATTGTGTGATGAATGTCACATGGCAAAACCTGCATTGTAAAATTGCAGCAAAAGAAAGAAAACAATACATTAAATCAATAAGATTTAGACAATAAATCAATAAGATTTACTTGATGTGACACGAGTGAATCCTTACCAGGAAATCACTATGTTGAAGTACTAAACAGAAGATTGGTCGTCCAACTACGCGTGGCATGCAGGGCCCCCGCCTACTCCCACAAGCAGGACAGTCCAAAGGTCGTGACAAATCGTATGGGCCGAACATCCATGGGACTAGAAATCCCGGTGGGTGCGATAAACCTTGCAATGCATACATATATTGGAGTGTAACCATAATTGATAAACCGTCCTCACAAAAAAGATGATATGGATACTTCAAAGTATATAGACTAAATTGAGTGGACAGACATTAACATAGACTATTCTCAGGACTCACCACACACCAGAAGCGGCAGTACTAAACAATACAGGGTTCACAAACACAAATCAAGTACTGAACAATAGTACTTACTACAGACAAGCAAAGTTGCACTAATTAAACACTGCAGACTATTTCTTGCCACCGACCTACGGGATGAACCCCGCATAATTGACTAGGCCATGGACTTCGTGAGAGATGTCTACCGGCACCATCACCATCTCCTCAACCTTGGAGAACCTAACAGAGCGGCCTTTCAACTTATAAACATGACGATGAAGACATGCCGCATCAGATTTGTTTGGAAGCTTTAAAGAACCACACCCTTCATAATCGAACGCACAACTAGGAAATTGTTGTGGTCAAGTACAGCCTCGAGAACATGCCTGACAACAATGCTACAGGAAAACACTAGTTCAGGACACGTGGCAACAAGGACACAACAGTTGGATAGTTTAGCAGTAGAACTCATCCTCAGGTCTTCCAGTTCACATGGCATGACTTTGAGAATTTCATCTCCACCGTGGACCTAGTTCTAATTCAAACAGAAACCAAATATTTTATTACTACCCCCATTCGGAAATATAAGATGATTTTTGATATTTTACTCCATATATGACTACATATATGCACAGAAATGAGTGAACAAAGACACTAGAACATGTCTTCAAAGGCATGAGAGCAGATGGATTACTTGCAATATCCATAACACAAGTTACTGATGCAAATATACCCTCTTCAAAGGTAGCATTTATGTACATAAAGTAGTTGAAAGTAATCTATAAGAAATCAGTGTCAACCTCTCGCATGTTTTGGTCAAAAGAGGAATTTAGAACCGCCATTTGGCACACAAAAATCACATGCAAGATCTCCCAGAAAGTGGTACTACTAGTACTAGTACTGCGTGTTAGATGAAAAAACATGATCAAGATCGAGAAAAAGATCGTCAAGAAGAGATATTACCTGGACTTGCTTATTGAGGGATCCCGAAGAGGGGTGCTTGGATAGGGCGATGGCTTTGAGCTTGTCTGCGGTAGTCTCGGCGGGGTGCTTGCGCTTCTTCGTACCATGAGCCTCGATGGTTTTTGCCAGAGCCATAGACATCACTTCGGCCGATGCTCCAACGTCCATCAAGAAACTATCAAATAGAAATAAAAGAAAAGAAACCATAATCACAATCCCAAAATAAGAACAGAGAGGGAGTTATAGGATCAGTCCCGGGGTTGCAAGACTGGTCCTTTGCCAGAATCAACACCATTGATGCGCTCACCTTTCCTTCTTTGGGAGAGAAGAACAATGGCAGAAGCAGGTCGGGGTTTTCTTGAAGAAATGACGAACAAGATGAGGGAGAAGCGAGGGTTGGGTAGAGAGGAAGCTGAGAGAGAAGAGTGAAATGATGGTTGCTTCGTCTGTCCAAACTTACTGCTGGAAAGGAGGGGGTTTGTGATTTGATGGCTCATTGGGCATTACTGCGATGCTTCGATCAGGTAATTCTACCGTGAAGTTGGGCACTCTACTACGGAGTAATTTAGTGCATGGCTGGGGGACCGTGATGATGGTTGTCCCATACGTCGGCGAAAGTGAGTAGAAAAGTTCCCGTCGACCGTCAAGGAGTATCCGCATGGTAGAGAAAGTCCACTGTTTTTTCTGAAGAAAAAAATGATTACAGTAAGCGTTTCCACTCTTACGACGGAGGAGTACGAAACGCGGTAGCCACTTGAATGTACACAATGCTCCTACTACTATGCATGTGCAGTGGTTCATACGCCAGTACTACATAATCTTGTTGCTAGTGTAGTAAGATATGACGATAACAAATGATGTTGTGCGCATGTCGACTATATGAATAGTAATGTAACATAGTACCGCTTTTTCGACTGTCCGGTCGAGAATGAACAGTGAGATCAATGTCAACAGAACTAGGTCTATAGCGCACGGAGAGTACTGTGCTACAGTACTCGATGAAACATGAGCCATATGAAGCACGGTGACTCAGTGTTAGGCAGGGTGTATGAAGGGTGCACGGGATGGGAGAAAAAGTTCCCTTATCGACCCACTTTTGGGTGTTTGGTAGAGTGCATGAAGGGTGCATGAGTCCACACTAGTAGGTTAACACAAATACACAAAGAGGGAACAACTATATTGAGATGAGAATGCAAGCAAACACACCCACACACTTTGTGCTACATTGACTGATATGCACCGTTTAATTTTGATCCAACAGTCATGTTGCACCGAGACATGGACATGCCCATGCAGAGGACGCATAAACACCACCAAAGTCCCTTTGCTTCTCGAGGCGCACGACGTTGGTGATGCAGGCTGCAATGGCCCGCAGAGCCCGCTCCCGGTCGACGGGAGCCACCTCGTCAAAGACGGCGTCCAATGGCACGAATGGATTCTGGTGACGGAGCCCTGAGAGGATTCACCCGGCAACGGCGACGGCAGCCCGCAACCCCTCCTTGTCTAGCTCCACCCCCACCATCGCGTGGAGATGGCTCAGCTCCTCGGAGATATTGGTGAAGAAGGAGACTAGGTCAGGAAGCCGCAGCTCGTTGAAGTCGACGGGGTGGTCGAACAGGTTTAGCCCGACGGCCGGCATGGTCGCCCTGGCACGACGGTAGGCATCGCACAACCGCAACACGTGCGTGGCAACTTGGTCCACCAAGTGGCTGAGGCGATCCTGGACCTTGTCACGATCGACCCGCTCGTGCTCCAGCCTCCTCCCCTCATGGCCTACCGTATCTCCCACTTTCTGCGGCAACGCCGCCAACGCCTCGAACATCTTTGTGGTGGACGCCCGCCGCTTTTGAAGCTCCATGAACTCCCGCACATAACGGAGGCGCATGGAACTTCTCTCCTCCTTGAGCTCACGAAGCTCCACGTCCTTGGCCCTGTGCTCCGCATCCTTGGCCTTGAGCTCCTGCGTCAGGCGCCTCACCTCAGACTCTGTGATCTGCTGCGCCGCCATGGCACCAGGTAGAAGCAATGGGGAGAGGAAGCAAAGGGGGCGAAACGACTGAAAGTCAATGCAATCTACGGGAAGGCAGAGGGAGCCAGCCGAGGAGCGGGGAATCTTTAGGTTTTCACCATGGGAAAACACCAGTCGACAACTTCTCACATCAGGGAGCATTGGGTTTTACAGGCGGAGTCATCGTGACTAATTACTGCCAAGCCTGCTCCTGTCAATCAAAAAAGTAAAAATCCTGCCGCGCCTGCTCCCATCAATCAAAAAATTAAAAATCCTGCCGCGCCTGCCGCACCCAAAGACTAGAGCAACGCCGCGGTGGATATTAAAATTTACCTACCGACAAGGAGATAAAAAAGGGTGAAAAAACAAATGTGGTGGCTGCCTAGCTAATCGGTCGCACTAGCCCAACTAGCTAGCCACCGTGCTTCACTGATGTACTCATTTACTTGCTTCGGCGCTTCAACCGAGGAGGACCCAGAAAACGCGCGGTAGGGCGTCCCACATCTCGGCAAGGAAGAATATATGCGTGCACCACCCAGGAGGACCCCGAAACCGCATGGTAGGGTGTGCCATGTCTCGGCATGAAGGAAAAAATGTGCGTGTAAAAATATACTATATCAGACGTAGTAGTACCTATGGTTCGACCTCGGGACCCAGCCAGTCGGTCGAAAACACCCCACTAGCCACACAACTTCATCATGCTAACGTGGCACAGAGGATAGGTGTGGTTAGCTTCGTCTCGACCAGCCACAATGTCTCTTGTCCTTGGCTATTCTTCTATATTCCAAGCTTTTTTAGTTACAATAACACCACGGCAAGCTAGCGCCGCTCTTCGTGTGTGCCCGTGCATCTAAAGGTTAGACGATGGAGAGGAGAGAGAGATCGCAGACCTGGGATCCACCAGTAAGTGAGTCAACGGTCATGCACGTGTTGATGAGGCACCCCCTCTACTCTACTCAACGTAATACTGTATAAAATCAAGTTATGGGACAAAGCCAACAACCGTTGTTGTTTCAGGCTATCGACTTACGCTTTGTAGTCCATGTTGCCAGTTCGAATCACGTCTTTCAGATTTGTTAGTTTTAGGTCCAAATTTGATCAATGACAAGTGGGACCCCCGTGTGTTGTTTCGATATTTCAGTGTAGGCTGGTTTGTTTGAACAAACACTTTGCGCGGTTAGACCAATAATGGCACGAGTTACAGACATTTTGCAAGTTTACGAACAAAAATGACAACGGCACAAAATATCACATCCACCCCGCAGCTTAGATGCTATGGTGATACTAGTTTTTACATCGTTGGAAGTGAGATCCATTGGCTTGGGAGTAGTCTTTGTAATTATGTGCAATTTCCAAACTCTCTAAAGGTTTTTTTGCAAATAAAACATTCAGGCATCGTGTGTGCTACTACATCTTGTATCCAACTGCTCCCCGTTGCTCATATTAGGTGCTCCCCATAGCTTAATTAGCCGCTATGGTGATACGAGCATCTAGGTCGTATGATCTGTGATCAGATGGCACATGCGTAGTACTTGTACTTTCTGCGCAATTCCCAAACTCTCTCAGTCGTATATTGCAAAAACATTCAAACCTCCTACCGTGGGCCGTTAGATCTCCGTGAACTGGTACCACCATAGATTCTACGGTGCGGGAACACCTCATATTCTCCCGTGCGAGAAAATATCAGGTGCTCTCGCAGCTTGGATGCTACGGTGATACAAGCTTCGAGGTCGTTTGATCTGAGATCCAATGGCATCTGAGCAGTCTTTGTGCTTGTAAGCAGTGGCGGAACTCTTTGGGGGCTTTTCTGCAAAAAACCATTCGAACCACCGAGGAGTTGTTGGGTCACAAATCCAACAGCTCCAAAGAGCTTGTATCACCAAAGCATGTAAGGTGTGGTAGCACATGACATTCTTACATACAGGAGAATATGATGTCCTCCTTCATCTTAGATGCTACAGTGATACGAGCTTCGAGGTCGTTGGATATGGGATCCAAGGGCATATGAGTAGTTTTTGTACAAATTGTGTGCAATTCTCAAACTCATTAAGGTTTCCTGTAAAAATATTAAGACATCACGTGAGCTGCTATATCTCAAATCTACAAGCTCCAAGCAACTCGTATCAGCATATAGCATCTATGGTGTGGGGGCACATGATATTATCTCGGTGAGGAGGGGGGTGCGCAACCAATCGGTGTTTGGGAGCTAGGGTGGGGACAAATATAATCTAAACAATCTTAAACAAAGCTTCACAAATTTATCTAAGGTCGAGGGGTTAACCCCCGACAATCTACATAGCTCCGCCTAAACACAACATTTGCATGTACTGTAGTACTAGACTTAATATTCATGTTTTAGTCTTGGTCATTTTAAATATTGAATTGAGGACCATGCATGTCTTACATGTTACTCCCTTCGTTCCTAAATATTAGTCTTTTTAGAGATTTCAAATGGACTGGCACATACGGATGCATATAGACATATTTTAGAGAGTAGATTCACTCATTTTGCTTCGTATGTTGTCACTTGTTGAAATCTCTAAAAGACAAATATTTTGGAACATAAGGAGTATTTTTGAATTCCTGTCATACATGCATGGTTTAGAAAAATAGATGCACTATACTTATTGGATTGATGTTGTGTTCGTGTGTGTGTGTGGTCATATGCTTGATACATACAAAGTTTTCTCACCACAATATTGTTCATCTTTTAAATTCGAATTTGCAATGAAAAACTTACTAGGGATACCATGAAATGTGAAATCCATGTTGAGATCACTATATCACAAACTCACTCTAATTCAAGAAGTCATCATAAATCAATTACCACGTAGAGATTACTATTTTCAAGGAAAATACGGGCATTGTAATACACATAGATTCGTTTGGCAATTGAAAAGATTCCTTTCGTATCGAATGGTACCCAATAGCGTACCAGCCATACCTTGGCTCGTGTTGATCCTCAAAAAACGGGCTCGTGTCCTTCTGGTGGCGTGCGTGGTACGCACATTAGCCAACCCCAACCAGTCGAGCCTCCGCATTTCGAGTCGAAATATCTGGCGGCCAGAATTCCATCCCTAGGAAATTCCCCTCATGTCCCCGGTCCATAATGACTACCGATGAACAATGGAGGGATGATTTAGTAACTAGACAACGTTACCTACCGTGCCGAGCACGGTTCAATTCCCTCGGTCGCCGCTCCCCAAGGTCACCCGTCAACTGCATTGCCTAGTACTACTAGTACTACACCAGGATGAGCACAGAATTGAGCCTGTTTGTTCGTGCCTAGTACTTGAGTTAATATATCAAGGACCCCTAAAAAAGAGAGTTAATATATCAGGCAATGCATTGGTACAGACGGATTATCCTTTTACTCTGCATATATAACTTGTTCGAAGTCTAACTAAGAAAAATGTTTGACCAAATCCTTTCTTAAGAAATACAACAGGACAAATGTATCGCTTGAAAATTTATTGCATGATGCAGGTTATGATATTGTTTCGAATCCTGGATTTTAAATTTCAGAAATCCAAAAGTGACCAGAAATTCATGAAACTGATCATGGTCACATGATATGGCACAAATATTCCTTCATAATTTTTTTCAATTTGAGACAAGCTGCTTATGACAAGTTGCACAAATGAAGAGCCAAGGTATTTTGGAACAAAGACATATCACGTTAAGGCGAACGCATTCACTATTGAAACCGTGGGCGTTTATGTGCCGCCACGAGTACCGCTTCTCATCGGCAGGTGCCGTCCGAGCAAGCGTGTGAGTCGACGAGAGGCGTGCGACCAGACCGCTGCGCCGGCTGACAGGGAGGCGTGCGGCCAGACCGCTGCGTAGGCTCATCGGGAGGTGAGCCCTTTGACCAGGTTCCGCCGCCCACCTTCGTCCCAACTGCTCCCACTTTTAATTTCGCCGGCACCGCAGTTTAAAATCAATCCCGCACTACCCGGTATCGCTACAATCTTCTCTCTTCCTCTCCGATTCTCCTGTTGTCTACCTCCAACTAGCCTGACCTAAACATACGCCATGCCGCATCATGATGGTCTGCCCTTAGTCTTCCAGTTTCCCGAGGAAGACACCCAACCGGAGTCTCAAGAACATAAGGCACTTTGGGATGAGATTGAACCGGCCTTGCGGGAAGACGATGCGCCTGTCCCCGACCCCGTTCCGGCTCCCATCGCCCCGACTGCGTCAGCGCCCATCCCCGTGGCATTGATGGGCTAGGAGCTGCACATTGTCGCCAAGCTTGACGCCACGGGATTCCACGAGGTCCCCGTCGACTTTGACATGCCCGTGCACCTGCCAGCGCATGCGCCTGCGTGTGCACTAACGCGCACGCCCGTGCCGGTGCCCGTGCACCTGCCAGCACATGCACCTACGCGTGCGCTGACGTGCGCGCCCGTGCTGGTGCCCGTGCCCACGAATGCCTCCGTCGCGCCGTTGCCAGCGCCTATCCCCGCGTGGGTGCCAGTGCCCCCCTCAGCAGCATGGATGGCCATCGTTGACCGCTTCCTTGCACCAACGCCAGTCGCCTCCTCCCGCCAGTTGACTCACTCCTAGAGACCGAAGTCCAGAACATTGTGGCCTTCCTTGAAGCTAGGGCCAACGTCTAGGAGTACGCCAACAACGGCGCAAGACGACGCCATCGCTGTCACCGTTAGTCAGTGGCCCGACGACACACAGAGCATGGCAGAGGAGCCGCTTCCCACCGCAAGACGCCCCCGCCGCCGCCTCGTAATCTAAATTTGCCATGAAAAACGTTCGGATCGCCATGCTTAAAATCTGAACGTTTATCATTTCCGGTTATTTTAGATTGATCGTCATATGAATGTAAAGTCGGAGTCAGACTGAATGAAATCTATGGGTTGATCGATTGAATGTTCTGCTAGAGCCGTATCAAATTAAATATAAAATGTCATCAAGCCACATGTATTCCTTCTCATGCAACGACCTATACTGCTTCAATGTCGAGCGCTCAACACGTTTAGCATGCAGTTAATTTCATGCCAAAAATAGTGCTAATCACATAATAACACGCAAATAATATCCTACTTAATATCCACATGCACTTAAAATACTTCTAGATTAACGTGCATTGCACGTACACATTGAATAGTACTACTAGTATGTGAAACTGGTGCCGTAACTTGTGAACGCGTCCAGATATGGTCAACGACAACATTGCCCATGGGTTCTTCGTGTTTGCCCGTGCGTCTAAACGCAGAAGGGGAGGAGAGATAGAGAGAGAGAGAGCGTGCACACACATGGAACCCACCAGTAAGTGAAGTCGAATAGTTCGTGCTAACGAGCCGGTCCCACTAATGTACTAAAAATAATATTACATATGTTGCCTATTGACACGCGGCTTGAAGGCCCTGGTCACATGTTCGATCCTCGTCCTTTATTTTTTAATTTGTATATGGGTCCAAATTTGTTTCATGACAGGTGGGCTCCTCGGTGTGTAGTCTGTGGGACCTTAATTTGTGGGTCGAAATTTGTTCCATTCCAAGTGGACTATCGGTGTGTAGTTTTGTAGCTTATTTGTAATAATCAGAGTTTTTTGCAATAATACCATGGTGCAACGTTGAAGGCGAGAAAGGACGTGCGCGAGAGCGATGACCGAGCCAGAGGGAAATCAATTGGGGGAGGTGGGGGGGTTGCAACGGCGTTTGGAGTAGTTGTGGGCCGAATGCTACGAAAATATAATCTACCACCGGAATAAATGCCTACACAAATTAATCCAAGGTTGGAGTCCCCCTAGCAATGTAAATAGCTCCGGCTTTGCGAGGGATGGAGAGGTAGCTTCAATGTGTGGAAGATACGGCATGAGAAAGCGAGGTCAATCGAGAGACATCTAGATAGAGAGACAAAGTGAGTGTGGTCCGACATTCATTGAAAAGATATATATGCTTTGGAGAGATATTGTCCGATTGAGCTTTTGGTAAGGGTGAGGGCTATAAGATAGAGCTTGAGAGATGATTCACTCACAGACATGTAGATATATTTTGTGCGTGGGAGGAAGCAAGGTCAATCGATTACATATATAAAGGGAGGGAGTTTGAGCGACTGTGGGTCGTCGTGCGATCAAAAGAGTGATACGGGTTGGAGAGAGTGACCTAGATAGACAATATGCGTGAGAGAGTATACAATATGAAAATGTCGAATTGGGCTCAAACATGGAGATATATCGTTTGTGTCCGAGAAAGAGCGAGGTCAATCAAGACATACAAAGAGAGACAGAGAGAGAGAGGGAGGGAGAGAGAGAGATTGAGCGAGCGTGGCCTGCCATGAGGTCGAAAGAGTGGGGGTGGCTTGGATGGACTAACCTAGGTAGACAATCTACGTGAGAGAGTATAAAGTGTGTCAACCGAGGCCCGAACAGGGAGATATATCATTTGTGTGTGAAAGAAAACGAGGTTAATCGAGACTCAGATAAAGAGAGCGAGATTGAGCGAGTGTGGCCCGCCGTGCGGAATAAAGAGTGAGACAGTCTCGAGGGAGTGACCTAGATAGACAACGTGCGTTTGTGCGCACGAGAGGTTGGGGGCTAGATAGGCAATGCATGTATCTAGCGAGAGAGGGTGGGAGGGAGAGAGAGAGAGAGAGCTCGGCATGGGGTGCAATGGCAGGTGTGTGAGGTAAATACATTTGGTAACAGAGTAGAAAAAGGGGGTTGTATAGTTGAGATAGGTAGAGATCGAAACATGGAGAGAAAGAATGAACGCGTGTCGGAAAACGATAGCTTCCTAAGGTGGTTAGGAGAGGAAGACTGACCGATACAGGAAGTATGTAGCGTGTGTGCCAAGGGGGGGATAAAAACAACATTTGAATGTAGATACTACTAGACTTAATATTGATGTTTGATTCCGGTGTACATTGTAAGATTTGAACTGAGGACCATGCATATGGGTAATTATTTCGAATTCGTGCCATACTAGGTTTGGAAAAGTTCACATTGACTCGATTGTTGTGCTGTTTTTGTAGGTAATATGTTTGAATCCATCCAAAAGTTTTATCACTACCATGGTGTTCATCATATACATATGAATTTGTATTAAAAAAGTAGTGCGGATATAGTGAAATGTGAAATCCATGTTAGAATTGAAGATCGATATGTGACACACACTCTAATTCAAATAACTAATTATGTGACACACACTCTAATCCATGTTAGCATGGATACCGTGGATACCGTTTCATTTTTTTCAAATAAATCCTCATTAATTAATTTATAGTATCTCGTTTTGAATGACTAATTATTTGCAAGGAAAACACGGGCATGGTAATACATACAGATTCGTTTGCAAATGAAAGAAGATTCGTTTGCATTCTCAAATCTCCTCTCAAATGTAGGCGCACCAGGCAGACCAGGGTCGTGTCGTGGTGGTCGTGTGTGTCGTACGGACGCTTAGCACCTAGCCACCCACCCCTCTATAGACTACCCCGTCCCTCCCTCCCCACTCCCCCCCAAAAAGGACGATGACAAAATAAGTTTGTGCTTCCACATTTTGGATTGAAATATCTGGCGGCCCCAATTCCAGCCCTGCAAAATCTCCCTTCTCCACTGTCCCCTTCTATGCCCAAATTGCTCAAATCCCCAATTCGCCGCTAACCCAAGCAAAGTTTGAATCGCCCTTCTTCTCGTCTCTTTCCCCACCTCTGTGCCGGATGACGACAAAGACGATGGTCACACTTCACCACCGTACCGGAGCTACCTCATCTACGCCCTCGTCCACCGCACCGGGTGGTCCACCGACAACGTCGGCCGCCGCATCCGACGTGCCTCCCAGACACTGAGTTCCACTGCATCAGGTGCGCTTCACCGATGCCGTCTCCCACCTCACCGGGCTACTTCACCGAGCACATTGTCACACCTCCGCCCCCCCCCCCCCGAGGCCGTTGGGGCTTCAGCAACGGTCTCGTCCACCGCATCGTAGCGCTCCGCTGCCACACAAGATCTGCATCCGTGCGTGGCCAGCCAACGCCAGTGCATCACCCTCAACGGCTATGAAGTGACCCGCACTCTAGCTAGGCGAGCATGCCCAAACACCGCCCCGAACTAGGTATCCACACATCACTCCCTTGCGCATTGTTCCGACGATGTTTGGATATCCTTTCACTGCTCTATTAGCTTGCACACCTATGCAACTCTGACTTTAACTCGTATCTCTTATGGAGATATCATCTGAAACAAGCAAAACCATTTTTTAGCGAAGCATGACTGCACTACGGGATCTGGTACACATCCTGCACACCCGTATAACCTTGTAAGTATCTGTCCTCCGGTACAACAACAAGGTCGATTCCTCTTATTTGATCAACCATTCATCGTGTCAAAAATGCAGAGGGGGATGCAAGGAGCACAAGGCCTGCACATCCAAGCAAGTGGTAACATGGACTTGTAAATGGAACATCCCAAGCGCAAGCAGAGCTGTAGTGAGCCTGTACAACGAGCTAGCGTAAGTCCCTACATTTCATTTAATTCGTACTGGCATGCGTGTATGATTTGTGTGCAGTGGAGGATCCACGAATTCAAGTTACCAGGGGTGAACATTTAGCTTAAAAATACGAAGGCACTTGCACTCCGTAAATCAACAAAACTTGAGAAATGTGAAGCTACATGCACTTTGAAAACCAGCTAATGATCCAAAGTAGTTCAGATTATAAAACACTAAATGATGCAAGCACCAGAAAACACAAAATGCAACATGGTGTACAAGAACTACTAACATGGTCTGTACCTGCTTGAATTATTCGTTCTCTGGCTGAAAATATCGAAGTGTAATTGCACCTATAACCAGTGCGCGAACTGCCTATCAATATATCTATCCTGCACAAGTATGCCACTAGTTTCAAACAACAGATTAGAAAAATATTTATGCTACATTGTCATGATAAGAGGACTTTCTGGTAGATGTCCTCGACGTTTCCTCAAGCCATGAAAATGTACTATAATTTGCTTGTCATCAAGGCCTGCAGATCATCATTAGACACTAAATCATTCAATGGGATCTTGCAAAATGCTTGCATTAGATCCCTCATTAGACACTATATGTTCATCACCAGGAGCATGTAAAATCTTTGCATCAAATCCTTCATTAGCAGTCTGTTCATTAGACACTTCAGGCTCAAGAACAACATGAGATTGTATGTTTGCACCGGAAACTTGATTAGATACATCAGATTCAGTCAGTTCAGTATTGATTGGGGGAGTTATAAAATAAGCAGAAATTGGTTTCATTTTCTCATAGATTCCCTACATACAAGCAGTTTTACAACACTGTGAGCTTTAACTATTGGCCAGAAATTGAACAGTTGAATTAGATATAATTAGGCATGTGATGTACCTACTCATTGCGCATGCTACTCTTGCAAGCTGTGACTGTCCGTTTGAGCAAGCTCAGTGCCATGTCCATGCTGTCGGCGCTGACTCCCACACAGGCTACACCCAGGGTTCGATCTTCATCTTCTTGTCCTTTGTTCGATTGAAGCCCGGTGACCACCCTCCAACAAGGGCGCGAGGAAGTGTTGTGTCGGTCTGTCCAGCGGCGGCTAGGTTAGGAGCGAACCAGACTGGAGGCTGGAGCGAACGAATTGGGATTTTTCCTGTTGTTGATCGATATGGGAGGCGCTCGTTTGGGCCGCGAGCCTGCTATAGGGCATGCCTTGCACTTACGTTATTGGCCCACCCAAATTGAAACATTTTTATTTATTTTTTTACATTGCCTGTTTGTGCGTTGGGCCGAACAAAACTAGCCTGGGCCAACCTGGACGACTCAAACTAGGTGCACACTTTTGAGCCACCCAAGGCGGCCGCCCATACCAGCCCCTATGGTGGCGTCGCCTCTTTTTGTGTGTATGATTGGGGTATTGAAAAATATTCCAGTGGCGCTTTTGATTTACCCACATAATGGTTGAATTGCTTGTTTCTATGAACTGAGTTCGCTAATAATGTGAAGGATGCCTGTCTTTTCATCCTATTGTAGATTGCTTAGATCTCGATATGCCAAATGTAATCACATGAAATATACAGTCAAAGCCAGTGTGATGTGTGTGGCTACAACTAGTCTGACTATACATCCTCATATAACATATCAAGGACGCACCATCTTACTGGATTAACCATTCAACTTACCAATGCAGTGTGGGAAGAAAGAAGTATTGGGACTACGTATCCAAGCAATTGATGCCATGGACTCCTTCGTAGAACCTTGTACGCGAAAAAGAAGTTGTAGTGTGCCCGTACAAAGAGGTAGCGTAAGTTCAATTATCTGCTTCTCAGAATTTTAGTTAGCCACTTATTGCAAAATTGTTCAGTTACATTGCTTGGCTTAATTTAGTTTGCTACCGATTACATAATGCCATAGCCTATTAATCCTATTATAGACTGCGCCTATCTATGTGTTTGATACTGTCGGATCACGGGTTCCGGCAAACCCTTGAGGTTCAAACACTGGGGTGCGTGCGAAGGTTTTCTCCCTATCATTCCACTCCCTAGCTCTCTAAGATCTTGCGGACGAACTCAACGAACTCACAACACAAAAAGACACAAGATTTATACGGGTTCGGGCCACCGTTGTGGTGTAATCCTTACTCTAGTGTGTGGTGGTGGATTGCCTCTTGGGCTGATGAAGAACAGTTACAATGGGAAGAACAACCTCCTGAGGTTGATGTGCTCTTGTGCTTGGTGAACGTGTGTGTGTGAGATGATCTTGGATCCGCTCTCTGCTTGTGATGAGGTCGATCCTCTCCGGTCTCTCTTTCACTGTGGTGGCTAGCTCTACTTATATAGGCCCTGGTCCTCTCCCAAAATATTGAGCGGGAAGGGAGCCAACAATGACTAATTCGAAAGGGGACAGCTAGTACAAGTTATCCTGACAAAAGGTGGTCTTCGCCTGCCAAAGGCTCTGGTGATGACGCCGTCTTGGGCTCCATGGTGACCTTCGCCATGCCGTCCTTCCGGTCTTGGTCTCGTCGCACCAATATGGAAACCTTTCCTTGATGCCTCGGTACTCCGCACCTGCGCTTGCCCCCTTTGCACCAAAGAGGAAGCAAAGACACTGCACGCACTGGCGCCCGCGTGGCCACGAATGTCATGGCTCACGTCACGAGGAACTCGCGAGGTTTGCCTTGCCTTGATCTCTCCGCCCCTCGCGAGCCTGCCTGGCGAGGCCGCTCTTGAGGAGGTCTTGCGTCGTCCGCCTCGCGAGGACAACATACAATCATAACATAGGCTAGCTTCTAGGGTTTAGCCTCTTCGATCTTGTGGTAGATCAACTCTTGTAATACTCATATCATTAAGAATAAATCAAGCAGGACATAGGGTTTTACCTCCATCAAGAGGGCCCGAACCTGGGTAAAACATCGTGTTCCCCGCCTCCTGTTACCATCCGCCTTAGACGCACAGTTCGGGACCCCCTACCTGAGATCCGCTGGTTTTGACACTGACATTGGTGCTTTCATTAAGAGTTCCTCTGTGTCGTCACCGTTAGGCTTGATGGCTCCTTTTATCATCGATGGCGATGCAGTCCAGGGTGAGACTTTTCTCCCCGGACAGATCTTTGTGTTCGGCGGCTTCGCACTACGGGCCAACTAGCTTGGCCATCTGGAGCAGATCGAAAGTTACGCCCCTGGCCACCAGGTCAGGTTTGGAAGCTTAAACTACACGACTGATTCGAGCCTCTGCCTTGTGCGCCACGCGGTCACGATGAGTACGATTTAGCTCTACCATCAGACAGTTTTCAAGAGATCGCACCGGCAGCTGCTCCGACCCTCAATTTGGAGCCAGTTGCGCCGTCCGTGGACGGGTGGATGGACCCCGTCACGGAGGCCATATCCTCAGCGGCGACCGAGCCGAATATTGACCTTACCCTTCATGAGAGCCGTGTTGCTAAACTGCCGGATTCTTCTCCGGCCACGGACTCCGAACTGCCTGCGCCCGTTCCTATTGAATCCAATTGGGCGCCGATCATGGAGTTTACCTCTGCGGATATTTTTCGGCACTCGCCCTTCGGCAACGTACTGAACTCATTAAGGTCTCTCTCCTTGTCAGGAGGTTCCTGGCCGAACTATGTCCGGCAGGATTGGGATGCGGATGACGAAGAAATTCGCCGCCCACCCACCACCCACTTAGTAGCCGCTGTCGATGACTTAACCGACATGCTCGACGTCGACTCCGAAGACATCGACGGTATGGACGACGATGCAGGAGATGAACAGGAACCACTGCCCATAGGGCACTGGACGCCCACTTCATCACATGACGTATACATGGTGGACACACCAAAAGAAAACGACGACGAGGAACGGAAGGACGCAACGAAGGGCTGTCCCCTCGAGAAGCAGTCAAAGCGGCGATGTAAGCACCGCCCCAAATCCTGCCTCGTCAAAAACAACGATCATATAGACCCAGCGTTAGAGCAGGGTGAACCATCGCCGGATCATGGCAACACGGAGAATCAAACCGAACAACCCGATTCCGTCAAAGATAATAGTCCGGACGACATAACACCAGACAGACACCCGGAGCAACAGAATGCCCATCAAAGGCTTGTTGCTATCGCGAGGAGTCTAAAAAAGCAGAAGCAAAGGCTCAAAGTTGCGCAAGACACACTCAGAATCAGATGGAGTAAAGTACTCAACACAGCAGCGAAGTACGGCGGTAATCACCACACCAAGAGCTACCCGAAGCGGAAGTTGCTACCTGAATTCGATGAGGAGGCCTTAGATCCCCCGCAACCAAAAATTAAAACGGCCATATGGCCGGATAGACGACCTCATGGCCAACATAGAGCGGCAAACAATGCCGCACATGAGCCAATACGCGATCCACGCGAGGGCTCGCATCAAAAGGACGGCGCAACTAGATCCATCTATGGACCACGCAAGCGCGCTCCAGCATACGATGCAACACAACAAACATCCGAACAACGCGGTACACCCAGATACAGGGGTGCCGCACACCCCCTATGTTTCACCGACGAGGTACTGGACCATGAATTTCCAGAGGGATTCAAACTCGTAAACATAGAGGCATACGACGGAACAACAGACCCTGGGGTCTGGATTGAGGACTATATCCTCCATATCCACATGGCTCGAGGAGATGACCTCCACGCCATTAAGTATTTACCCCTCAAACTCAAAGGCCAGCTCGGCACTGGCTTAAAAGCCTCCCAGAAAGCTCTATTGGAAGCTGGGAAGAGCTCGAAGATGCTTTTCGGGCAAATTTTCAAGGGACTTATGTCCGACCTCCGGATGCGGACGATTTAAGTCATATAACTCAACAGCTTGGAGAGTCAGCCCGAAAGCTTTGGAACATGTTTCTTACTAAAAGAACCAAATAGTCGACTGTCCGAACGCCGAAGCCTTGGCAGCTTTTAAACACAGCGTCCGAGACGAATGGCTTGCCAGACACCTCGGCCAAGAAAAGCTGAGAACAATGGCAGCATTAACCAGCCTCATGACCCGCTTTTGCATGGGCGAGGACAACTGGCTAGCCCGATGCAGCACCAGTGACCCAAGTGCATTTGAAGTTAGAGATGGAAACGGGAAATCATGACGCAGCAAAAATAATAAGCGCCGGAATAAAGAAGACATCCCGAAGAGCACGGCGGTAAACGCCGGATTCAGAAGCTCTCGGCCAGGTCAGCAAAAGCCGCCTTCTAAAGGCAGCAGAGACGAACTGTCCAGCCTAAAAAAAATTCTGGACCAAATATGTCAGATCCATAGCACCCCTGGTAAACCCGCTAATCATACCCACAGAGAATGTTGGGTCTTCAAGTAGTCCGGCAAGCTCAACGCCGCACACAAGGGGGAGGTTACACCAAGCGAAGACGAGAATGAGCCTCTCAAGCAAGACACTAGGGAACAAAAGAAATTTCCACCAGAAGTCAAAAGAGTAAACGTGTTACACGTGATCAAGGGGAGAAACAAAGTGGCACTCCCAGAGAAATATGCCAAAGGGCCTATCACCGCGGAGTCCTGCCACTGGCCGTCTCAACCGATTACCTTCGACCATCAGGATTACTCGGCAAGTATCCGGCGCGCAGGATGGGCTGCCTTGGTATTAGATCCAATAATTGACGGATACCACTTCACACGAGTCCTGATGGACAGTGGCAGCAGTCTAAACCTGATATATCAGGACACAATCCGCAAAATGGGGATAGACCCAACGAAAATTTGCCACAGCAATACTACCTTTAAAGCAGTAACACCAGGCCCAGGGGCTCATTGCACGGGCTCCCTGCTACTAGAGGTTATATTCGGCTGCCCCGATAACTTCCGTAGCGAAAATTTAACCTTCCACATTGCGCCATTCCAAAGTGGCTATCAAGCACTACTTGGACGCGAAGCTTTTGCTCGCTTCAATGCAATACCGCATTACGCTTCCCTCACGCTTAAGATGCCCGGTCCACGTGGCATCATTACAATAAATGGAAATATTGAGCGATCCCTGCGCGCTGAAGAGAGTGCGGCTACCTCCGCAGCCGCACACTAAAACGGCCTCACCAACTAAAGCATTCGACAGGTCGTCAAGACAACGGACATGGTTAGGTGAGTCCGACGCAACTATATGTAATTCATACAGGTTTGATGGCCACACCCCTATTACAAATACAAGGGGCTCAATGCGCGCAGACAAGTAGCAATTTTTACTCATCTTGAATTGTACATGGTCTCTTTAAACCTACCTTTTTGCACGACAACTTTTCGCCTAAGTTCCTCTCTTTTACAGATGACCATCGTGCTACACCCATCCAGGATACGGCACAACGAAGACACAGGCGTAGACGTGCAGCAGGGACCCGTTCCAAGGATTCTTTTTAGATTAAGACCCTGCGTAAACCTTTCTTACTTTTTCTTGTTGATACATATCCCTCGGATTCTCAATACTATTGAGAAGGATGCTGACGTCTTGGCATGTGGCCATGTCAGAATAATGC
This sequence comes from Triticum urartu, assembly GCF_056163025.1. NCBI lineage: Eukaryota > Viridiplantae > Streptophyta > Magnoliopsida > Poales > Poaceae > Triticum > Triticum urartu. The sequence continues at coordinate 375,453,396 of NC_141874.1, forward strand.
ACGTACTTGGACACCAAGGGCTTCTTACAAAGGGCACAGTTTAGGCCCGGTTTATACCATAAACACTGAATACCTTAGGGAGTGTTTGGCGTCGTGAGTTTGGCCTTATATGCATCAGCTCCGAATCATGTCTTTGGTCAAATGTTGGGTTTGCCCGACTCCAGTGTTTTGTTGCCTTACGTTCCGCTCTATCGGCTAAGGCGGCACCAGGAGAACTACTGTGATTGTGTCGCGGTTCATCCGGACGAGCACCTCAGTAGAGAAAGCCGAAAACTGACTGTCATGATATAGCGTGAGACTGGTCAACCACTCGATGACCTATCGGAATGTTAGAATTCCTCCGCCTTAATGAAGGGCCGTTTCCCGGCCAGGCATGTACGCACCCCAAATTCGGGAGAGTGCGGAGCCACCAGGGGCTATATAGTAGCCCCATCGTCAAACTCCTATGGCTAAGTGAAAGTGTTAAAGCATTATAGTCCGGTTGCCCCGTTCGCTGCGCTATCACCTCCTTAATAGGACCAAGACGTTGGGTTAAGTGTGAACACGTGTCTTCTGCGAACACCTCCGCATTATATGCGTGGGGGTTGAAGCCAACGACTGCAATCTTTCAGGTTATACACATATATACATAAACGGCCGCACAAAAGGCATCATATTACTTTCAGGCAAAAGTATAAATACAACCTTAATAAATTTCATAAAAACATTGTGTTTACAATGGGAATACATGTCACTCAAACATAATATTCTTCGAGCACTGGGCCTCTATCAAACGAGCACCCTCGAGAACCTCTTCGAAATAGTGCTCGGCAGCCACTCGGCCTATGGCCGAACCCTGCGCCACAACAGTGGTAGCATCCATCTCCGCCCAGTATGCTTTGACACAGGCAAGGGCCATCCACGAGCCTTCTATACACGCCGACCTCTTCATCACATTGATGCGCGGCACCGCTCCAAGGAACTGCTGCACTAAGCTGAAATAGCTGTTCGACTTCGGTTTTTCCGGCCACAGATGATCTACGACGGACCTCATGGCGAGTCCGGACAAACTATTGAGTTCGGCCCATTCGGCTAGCTGATCATTCAATGGAAGCGGATGCTCTGGAACGTTAAAGTGCGACGAGAACAGCTTGCCCACTTCACGATCTGTTTGATCTCGGAAGTATTCGGCCGCATCAACAGCGCTCGCCGCCAAGTCCATATATGCATCTGCCGAACTCCACAGCCGATCCAGAGGGGCATACCGCGGATCTCTGAACTTCCTCCGCAGCATAAAGGGCTTCCCAGCCGCAATATCCCCGGCTTCATGCAGCTCCTCCTTCGCTCTCATAGCAGAGCGGGTGTCTTTGGTCGCCATCGTGGCCTTTCCAAGGTCCGTCGCCTTCACTTGGCTTTCTTCTTCAAGGAACTGGCAATGGTCGATAGTGTCTTTTAACTTTACAGCCATCTTGGCCATTTTCTCTTTGCTCTCGCAATGCGCAGCCTTCTCGGCCCTCAACTCTTCGGCCGCCTTCAAAGCAGCCGCATTACTACTCCTTGCTTGTTCTTTGGCTCGGGCAAGTTCCGCCCGAAGGGTCTCCACGGTGGCAGCTCCATCTGTAGTCACAACATATTAAAGATACTGGCATCATGCTGCTCTTACTATGTGACATTCACCAGAAAACATTACTTACCCTGTGCCTCGTCAAGCCGCTTGTTAACAAGCTCGATGTTGGCATCTGCCGCATCCAGTTGCCGCTTTAGTTCGGCAAACTCATTAGTCCGGCTAGCCACTGGAGCTTCCACCACCTGCACATAAAGGCGGTTTGGTTATTACCTGGGACTACGATCCTCTGTTCGCCGCCGTTCTCGACGACAACCAGAGTCTCAGGGGCTACTATCTACACAAGGCACACCTAAAAATGTGCGGTACTATCAAAAAGTATATCATTTCATGTACCTCAAAGCCCGTCAGTAGACTCATAAGGGCATCATGCAATCCGCTTTCGGCGGACGAAATTCTTTCCATCACCGTACCCATTAACGTACAGTGTTCTTCTGAGATGGCCGCTCACTCCAACAACTCCCTCAGTACGTCCGACTGCATACCAGACGGTGCCGGACTCTTTTGTTTGCTCTCTTCAAGAGCCGGACGCTGGGGACTTCGCGTGACTATAGGATTATCTTCTGGCCTCACCGGATCCGGAGAGGCCCTCCGTGACGACACTTCAAGGTCGCCCGCTTCTTGAGCGGGGGAGTCCGGGGGAGGCGTTTCTCTCTCCATCATCTCCGGAAGAAGATCCCCCGAAGACGAGCTCTGCTGAGAAGGGCTAAGATCCGAACTGCAAGATAAATGCTTCGGTTATTTTCCCCGCGCGGACTTTGTGCGGCAAGAGCACCCTCCAAGGCAGGACCCTCTGGTGGAGACTTCTTCTCCCATTTGGAAACCTTGGTTTCCGGATCTTCAGAGGTAGTCCTCTTCCTTCCCCCGGGGTGAGACAATGTTAGATTCCTCCCCTTGGTTATCCTCCCTCACGTAGGCGCCCGTTCCCTCGGTCGTAATAGGAAGCGGTGGAGGCCCGCTTTCGCCCTCTTTATTCCCCCCTTTATCTTCCTGTGAGGTCTCCGGGCAAGGTGTTGTTGGAAATATGCCCTAGAGGCAATAATAAAAGGATTATTATTATATTTCCTTGTTCATGATAATTGTCTTTTTCATGCTATAATTGTGTTATCCGGAAATCGTAATACATGTGTGAATACATAGACACCAACATGTCCCTAGTAAGCCTCTAGTTGACTAGCTCGTTGATCAACAGATAGTCATGGTTTCCTGACTATGGACATTGGATGTCATTGATAACGAGATTATATCATTAGAAGAATGATGTGATGGACAAGACCCAATCCTAAACATAGCACAAGATCGTATAGTTCGTTTGCTAGAGTTTTTCCAATGTCAAGTATCATTTCCTTAGACCATGAGATCGTGTAATTCCCGGATACCGTAGGAGTGCATTGGGTGTACCAAACGTCACAACGTAACTGGGTGACTATAAAGGTATACTACGGGTATCTCCGAAAGTGTCTGTTGGGTTGACACGGATCAAGACTGGGATTTGTCACTCCGTATGACGGAGAGGTATCTCTGGGCCCACTCGGTAATGCATCATCATAATGAGCTCAAAGTGACCAAGTGTCTAGTCACGGGATCATTCATTACGGTACGAGTAAAGTGACTTGCCGGTAACGAGATTGAACGAGGTATTGGGATACCGACGATCGAATCTCGGGCAAGTAACGTACCGATTGACAAAGGGAATTGTATACGGGGTTGCTTGAATCCTCGACATCGTGGTTCATCCGATGAGATCATCGAGGAGCATGTGGGAGCCAACATGGGTATTCAGATCCTGTTGTTGGTTATTGACCGGAGAGTCGTCTCGGTCATGTCTACATGTCTCCCGAACCCGTAGGGTCTACACACTTAAGGTTCGGTGACGCTAGGGTTGTAGAGATATGAATATGCAGTAACCCGAAAGTTGTTCAGAGTCCCGGATGAGATCCCGGATGTCACGGGGAGTTACGGAATGGTCCGGAGGTGAAGAATTATATATAGGAAGTGCAGTTTCGGCCATCGAGAGAGTTTCGGGGGTCACCGGTATTGTACCGGGACCACCGGAAGGGTCCCGGGGGTCCACCGGGTGGGGCCACCCATCCCGGAGGGCCCCATGGGCTAAGTGGGGAGGGGAACCAGCCCATAGTGGGCTGGTGTGCCCCCCTTGGCCCACCCCATGCGCCTAGGGTTGGGAACCCTAGGGTGGGGGGCGCCCCACCTGGCTTGGGGGGCACTCCACCCCTTGGCCGCCGCCCCCCCCTAGGAGATCCCATCTCCTAGGGCCGGCGCATCCCCTAGGGGGCCTATATAAAGGGGGGGAGGGAGGGGCAGCCGCACCCTTGAGTCTTGGCGCCTCCCTCTCCTCTGCTACACCTCTCCCTCTCGCAGTAGAACGGCGAAGCCCTGCTGCGGTGACCCCTGCATCCACCACCACGCCGTCGTGCTGCTGGATCTTCATCAACCTCTCCTTCCCCTTGCTGGATCAAGAAGGAGGAGACGTCACGCTGACCGTACGTGTGTTGAACGCGGAGGTGCCGTCCGTTCGGCGCTAGGATCTCCGGTGATTTGGATCACATCGAGTACGACTTCCTCATGCCCGTTCTTTGAACGCTTCCGCGCGTGATCTACAAAGGTATGTAGATGCAATCCGATCACTCATTGCTAGATGAACTCATAGATGGATCTTGGTGAAACCGTAGGAAAATTTTTGTTTTCTGCAACGTTCCCCAACAGTGGCATCGTGAGCTAGGTCTATGCGTAATTCTCTTTGCACGAGTAGAACACAATTTGTTGTGGGCGTAGATGTTGTCAATTTTCTTGCCGCTACTAGTCTTATTTTGCTTCAGCAGTATCGTTGGATGAAGCGGCCCGGACCAACCTTACACGTACGCTTATGTGAGACCGGTTCCACCGACTAACATGCACTAGTTGCATAAGGTGGCTGGCGGGTGTCTGTCTCTCCCACTTTAGTTGGAGCGGATTCGATGAAAAGGGTCCTTATGAAGGGTAAATAGAAGTTGACAAATCACGTTGTGGCTTTCACGTAGGTAAGAAAACATTCTTGCTAGAACCCTATTGCAGCCACGTAAAACTTGCAACAACAATTAGAGGACGTCTAACTTGTTTTTGCAGCAAGTGTTTTGTGATGTGATATGGCCAAAGTTGTGATGAATGATGAATGATATATATGTGATGTATGAGATGTTCATGCTATTGTAATAGGAATCACGACTTGCATGTCGATGAGTATGACAACCGGCAGGAGCCATAGGAGTTGTCTTTATTTTTTGTATGACCTACGTGTCATTGAGAAACGCCATGTAAATTACTTTACTTTATTGTTAAACGTGTTAGCCATAGTAGTAGAAGTAATAGTTGGCGAGCAACTTCATGGAGACATGATGATGGAGATCATGATGATGGAGATCATGGTGTCATGCCGGTGACAAGATGATCATGGAGCCCCAAGATGGAGATCAAAGGAGCTATGTGATATTGGCCATATCATGTCACTATTATTATTTGATTGCATGTGATGTTTATCATGTTTTTGCATCTTGTTTACTTAGAACGACGGTAGTAAATAAGATGATCCCTCATAATAATTTCAAGAAAGTGTTCCCCTAATTGTGCACCATTGCGACAGTTCGTTGTTTCGAAGCACCACGTGATGATCGGGTGTGATAGATTCCAATGTTCACATACAATGGGTGTAAGACAGATTTACACATGCAAACACTTAGGTTGACTTGACGAGCCTAGCATGTACAGACATGACCTCGGAACACAGAAGACCGAAAGGTCGAGCATGAGTCGTATAGAAGATACGATCAACATGAAGATGTTCACCGATGTTGACTAGTCCGTCTCACGTGATGATCGGACACGACCTAGTTAACTCGGATCATGTTATACTTAGATGACTGGAGGGATGTCTATCTGAGTGGGAGTTCATTGAATAATTTGATTTAGATGAACTTAATTATCATGAACTTAGTCTAAAATCTTTACAACATGTATTGTAGATCAAATGGCCAACGTTGTCCTCAACTTCAACGCGTTCCTAGAGAAAACCAAGCTGAAAGACAATGGCAGCAACTATACAGACTAGGTCCGGAACCTGAGGATCATCCTCATAGATGCCAAGAAAGATTATGTCCTACAAGCACCGCTAGGTGAAGCACCTGCTCTCCCTGCAGAACAAGACGTTATGAACGCTTGGCAGACATGTACCGATGATTACTCCCTCGTTCAGTGCGGCATGCTTTACAGCTTAGAATCGGGGCTCCAAAAACGTTTTGAGAGACACGGAGCATATGAGATGTTCGAAGAGCTGAAAATGGTTTTTCAAGCTCATGCCCGGGTTGAGAGATATGAAGTCTCCGACAAGTTCTTCAGCTGTAAGATGGAGGAAAATAGTTCTGTCAGTGAGCACATACTCACTATGTCAGGGTTACATAACCGCTTGACTCAGCTGGGAGTTAATCTCCCGGATGACGCGGTCATTGACAGAATCCTTCAATCGCTTCCACCGAGCTACAAGAGCTTTGTCATGAACTTCAATATGCAGGGGATGGAAAAGACCATTCCTGAAGTATTTGCAATGCTGAAATCAGCAGAGGTAGAAGTCAAAAAGGAACATCAAGTGTTGATGGTGAATAAAACCACTAAGTTCAAGAAAGGCAAGGGTAAGAAGAACTTCAAGAAGGACGGCAAGGGAGTTGCTGCGCCCGGCAAGCAAGCTGCCGGGAAGAAGCCAAAGAATGGACCCAAGCCCGAGACTGAGTGCTTTTATTGCAAGGAAAGTGGTCACTGGAAGCGGAACTGCCCCAAATACTTAGCGGACAAGAAGGCCGGCAAAATGAAAGGTATATGTGATATACATGTAATTGATGTGTACCTTACCAGTACTCGTAGTAGCTCCTGGGTATTTGATACCGGTGCAGTTGCTCACATTTGTAACTAAAAGCAGGAGCTGCGGAATAAGCGGAGACTGGCGAAGGATGAGGTGACGATGCGTGTCGGGAATGGTTCCAAGGTCGATGTGATCGCCATCGGCACGCTACCTCTACATTTACCTACGGGATTAGTTTTGAACCTCAATAATTGTTATTTAGTGCCAAGTTTGAGCATGAACATTGTATCAGGATCTCGTTTAATAGGAGATGGCTACTCATTTAAATCAGAGAATAATGGTTGTTCTATTTATATGAGAGATATGTTTTATGGTCATGCTCCGATGGTGAATGGTTTATTCTTAATGAATCTCGAGCGTAATGCTACACATATTCATAGTGTGAATACCAAAAGATGTAAGGTTGATAATGATAGTCCCACATACTTGTGGCACTACCGCCTTGGTCACATAGGTGTCAAACGCGTGAAGAAGCTCCATGCAGATGGACTTTTAGAGTCTCTTGATTATGAATCATTTGACACGTGCGAACCATGCCTCATGGGTAAAATGACCAAGACTCCATTCTCAGGAACAATGGAGCGAGCAACCAACTTATTGGAAATCATACATACTGATGTGTGCGGTCCAATGAGTGTTGAGGCTCGCGGTGGCTATCGTTATGTTCTCACCCTCAATGATGACTTGAGTAGATATGGGTATGTCTACTTAATGAAACACAAGTCTGAGACCTTTGAAAGGTTCAAGGAATTTCAGAGTGAGGTTGAGAATCAACGTGACAGGAAAATCAAGTTCCTGCGATCAGATCATGGAGGAGAATACTTGAGTCACAAATTTGGCACACACTTAAGAAAATGTGGAATAGTTTCACAACTCACGCCGCCTGGAACACCTCAGCGTAATGGTGTGTCCGAACGTCGTAATCGCACTCTATTAGATATGGTGCGATCTATGATGTATCTTACCGATTTACCGCTATCATTTTGGGGCTATGCTTTAGAGACTGCCGCATTCACTTTAAATAGGGCTCCGTCGAAATCCGTTGAGACGACACCGTATGAATTATGGTTTGGGAAGAAACCTAAGCTGTCGTTTCTAAAAGTTTGGGGATGCGATGCTTATGTCAAGAAACTTCAACCTGAAAAGCTCGAACCCAAGTCGGAAAAATGCGTCTTCATAGGATACCCTAAAGAAACTATTGGGTATACCTTCAACCTCAGATCCGAAGGCAAGATCTTTGTTGCCAAGAATGGATCCTTTCTAGAGAAGGAGTTTCTCTCGAAAGAAGTAAGTGGGAGGAAAGTAGAACTTGATGAAGTATTACCTCTTGAACCGGAAAATGGCGCAACTCAAGAAAATGTTCCTGAGGTGCCTGCACCGACTAGAGAGGAAGTTAATGATGATGATCATGAAACTTCAGATCAAGTTGCTACTGAACTTCGTAGGTCAACAAGGACACGTTCCGCACCAGAGTGGTACAGCAACCCTGTCTTGGAAATCATGTTGTCAGACAACGGTGAACCTTCGAGCTATGAAGAAGCGATGGCGGGCCCGGATTCCGACAAATGGCTGGAAGCCATGAAATCCAAGATAGGATCCATGTATGAAAACAAAGTATGGACTTTGACTAACTTGCCCGTTGAGCGGCGAGCCATAGAAAATAAATGGATCTTTAAGAAGAAGACAGACGCGGATGGTAATGTGACCATCTATAAAGCTCGGCTTGTCGCTAAGGGTTATCGACAAGTTCAAGGGGTTGACTACGATGAGACTTCCTCACCGGTAGCGAAGCTGAAGTCCGTTCGAATCATGTTAGCAATTGCCGCATTCTATGATATGAGATATGGCAAATGGATGTCAAAACGGCATTCCTTAATGGTTTTCTTAAGGAAGAATTGTATATGCTGCAGCCGGAAGGTTTTGTTGATCCTAAGAATGCTGACAAGGTGTGCAAGCTCCAACGCTCGATTTATGGGCTGGTGCAAGCATCTCGGAGTTGGAACATTCACTTTGATGAGATGATCAAAGCGTTTGGGTTTATCCAGACTTATGGAGAAGCCTGCGTTTACAAGAAAGTGAGTGGGAGCTCTATAGCATTTCTCATATTATATGACATACTTTTGGTGGGAAATGATATAGAGCTTTTGGACAGAATTAAAGCCTACTTGAATAAGAGTTTTTCAATGAAGGACCTTGGAGAAGCTGCTTATATATTAGGCATCAAGATCTATAGAGATAGATCAAGACGCCTCATAGGTCTTTCGCAAAGCACATACCTTGATAAGATATTGAAGAAGTTCAATATGGATCAGTCTAAGAAGGGGTTCTTGCCTGTGTTGCAAGGTGTGAAATTGAGCTCAGCTCAATGTCCGACCACGGCAGAAGATATAGAAGAGATGAGTGTCATCCCCTATGCCTCAGCCATAGGTTATATTTTGTATGCCATGTTGTGTACCAGACCTGATGTAAACCTTGCCGTAAGTTTGGTAGGTAGGTACCAAAGTAATCCCGGCAAGGAACACTGGAGAGCGGTCAAGAATATCCTGAAGTACCTGAAAAGGACTAAGGAAATGTTTCTCGTTTATGGAGGTGACAAAGAGCTCGTCATAAAGGGTTACGTCGACGCTAGCTTCGACACAGATCTGGATGACTCTAAGTCACAAACCGAATACGTGTATATTTTGAATGGTGGGGCAGTAAGCTGGTGCAGTTGCAAGCAGAGCGTCTTGGCGGGATCTACATGTGAAGCGGAGTACGTGGCAGCCTCGGAGGCAGCGCATGAAGCGATTTGGGTGAAGGAGTTCATCACCGACCTAGGAGTCATACCCAATGCGTCGGGGCCGATCAAACTCTTCTGTGACAACACTGGAGCTATTTCACTTGCCAAGGAGCCCAGGTTTCACAAGAAGACCAGGAACATCAAGCGTCGCTTCAACTCCATTCGTGAAAATGTTCAAGATGGAGACATAGATATTTGTAAAATACATACGGACCTGAATGTAGCAGATCCGTTGACTAAACCTCTCCCTAGAGCAAAACATGATCAACACTAGAATTCCATGGGTGTTCGATTCATCACAATGTAACTAGATTATTGACTCTAGTGCAAGTGGGAGACTGTTGGAAATATGCCCTAGAGGCAATAATAAAAGGATTATTATTATATTTCCTTGTTCATGATAATTGTCTTTTATTCATGCTATAATTGTGTTATCCGGAAATCGTAATACATGTGTGAATACATAGACACCAACATGTCCCTAGTAAGCCTCTAGTTGACTAGCTCGTTGATCAACAGATAGTCATGGTTTCCTAACTATGGACATTGGATGTCATTGATAACGAGATCACATCATTAGGAGAATGATGTGATGGACAAGACCCAATCCTAAACATAGCACAAGATCGTATAGTTCGTTTGCTAGAGTTTTTCCAATGTCAAGTATCTTTTTCTTAGACCATGAGATCGTGTAACTCCCGGATACCGTAGGAGTGCTTTGGGTGTACCAAATGTCACAACGTAACTGGGTGACTATAAAGGTATACTACGGGTATCTCCGAAAGTGTCTGTTGGGTTGACACGGATCAAGACTGGGATTTGTCACTCCGTATGACGGAGAGGTATCTCTGGGCCCACTCGGTAATGCATCATCATAATGAGATCAAAGTGACCAAGTGTCTGGTCACGGGATCATGCATTACGGTACGAGTAAAGTGACTTGCCGGTAACGAGATTGAACGAGGTATTGGGATACCGAAGATCTAATCTCGGGCAAGTAACGTACCGATTGACAAAGGGAATTGTATACGGGGTTGCTTGAATCCTCGACATCGTGGTTCATCCAATGAGATCATCGAGGAGCATTTGGGATCAAACATGGGTATCCAGATCCCGCTGTTCGTTATTGACCGGAGGGTCGTCTCGTTCATGTCTACATGTCTCCCGAACCCATAGGGTCTACACACTTAAGGTTCGGTGACGCTAGGGTTGTAGAGATATGAATATGCAGTAACCCGAAAGTTGTTCGGAGTCCCGGATGAGATCCCGGACGTCACGAGGAGTTCCGGAATGGTCCGGAGGTGAAGAATTATATATAGGAAGTGCAGTTTCGGCCATCGGGAGAGTTTCGGGGGTCACCGGTATTGTACCGGGACCACCGGAAGGGTCCCGGGGGTCCACCGAGTGGGGCCACCCATCCCGGAGGGCCCCATGGGCTAAGTGGGGAGGGGAACCAGCCCATAGTGGGCTGGTGCGCCCCCCATGGCCCACCCCATGCGCCTAGGGTTGGGAACCCTAGGGTGGGGGGCGCCCCACCTAGCTTGGGGGGCACTCCACCCCTTGGCCGCCGCCCCCCCTAGGAGATCCCATCTCCTAGGGCCGGCGCACCCCCTAGGGGGCCTATATAAAGGGGGGAGGGAGGGGCAGACGCACCCTTGAGTCTTGGTGCCTCCCTCTCCTCTGCTACACCTCTCCCTCTCGCAGTAGAACGGCGAAGCCCTGCTGCGGTGACCCCTGCATCCACCACCACGCCGTCGTGCTGCTGGATCTTCATCAACCTCTCCTTCCCCTTGCTGGATCAAGAAGGAGGAGACGTCACGCTGACCGTACGTGTGTTGAACGCGGAGGTGCCGTCCGTTCGGCGCTAGGATCTCCGGTGATTTGGATCACGTCGAGTACGACTTCCTCATCCCCGTTCTTTGAACGCTTCCGCGCGTGATCTACAAAGGTATGTAGATGCAATCCGATCACTCGTTGCTAGATGAACTCATAGATGGATCTTGGTGAAACCGTAGGAAATTTTTTGTTTTCTGCAACGTTCCCCAATAGGTGCTAGCTTGAGCATCTTTTCCAGTACCGGATTTTCCAAACCCTCAGGAAGGGGGGCCGAACACCGAATCATCTTCACCTTTGTTAGCCAGTCCTAGTCAAAGAGCAATTTCTCAGAATGACGTCATGATAAATGATAGACGGTGTGTTCGGCTAGAGGATTACTTACTTGGTCGGCGGTACGGTTGTTGCTCAGGCCCGTGTCCTCGGTAGTGTCCGGACACTCTATTTGGGGTCCGAAGAATGATTTATACATCTCTTCGTGCGTCAGGTCGAGGAAATTCTGAATAGTGCGCGGTCCTTCTGGGTTGAACTCCCACATGCGGAGGGGCCGGCGTTTGCATGGCTGGATTCGTCGAACCAACATGACTTGCATTACCATAATCAAACTAAAATCTCCCTCAAAGAGATCTCGGATGCGGCTCTGCAATATGGGCACATCCTTGGCTGGACCCTAGCTCATCCCCCTGCTGATCCATGACATCAGTTGTGGTGGAGGGCCCGAGCGAAAGGCAGGGGAAGCCACCCACTTGGCACTCCTGGGAGCGGTGATGTAGAACCACTCCCGTTGCCATAATCTGGACACCTCTGGAAAGGAACCTTTTGGCCACGGAGCTACTCCTATCTTGCTTATTAATGCGCCTCCGCACGCTGCATACTGCCTTCGACCGACTTCGGCTTCACGTCAAAGGTCTTGAGCCACAGGCCGAAGTGAGGGGTAATGCGGAGGAAGGCCTCACATATGACAATAAATGCCGAGATGTGGAGAAAGGAGTCTAGGGCTAGATCGTGGAAATCAAGCCCGTAATAGAACATAAAACCCCTTACGAAGGGATCCAGAGGGAGGCCTAGTCCTCGGAGGAAGTGGGAGATGAACACGACGTCTTCGTTGGGTTCAGGAGTAGGGATGACCTGCCCTCGGGCAGGCAGCCGATGCGAAACCTCGGCGGTCAGGTATCTGGCCTCCCTCAACTTCTTGATATCTTCTTCCGTAACAGAGGAGGGCATCCACCGGCCTTGAAGGCTAGATCCGGACATGATTGAAGGTCCGAAGCACCTGACCTGGGCTTTGGGTGTTAGAACTCGAGGCAGGGGAAGGATTCGATTGAGCACGGGAGGGAAAAAAGTAAAAGCCTTGTCCCTTTATAAAGAGGGTGAATATCAAGCGTCCTCCTAGTGGCTGTTTGGGACTTGCCTAAAATCTAGGAGTCCTAGGCACGGTTGCGTTACCCACGACCATATTGATGAGAATCCCGTAATAAGGGGGACACGATCTCTGCTTTGACAAGACGTGTCAAAAAAAACTGCCTCGCGTTATGTGCGGGGCTAGTTAAAAGAAACGGTTCGAATAATAACCGGGCCATGGCATAATGTCGTGTAGCCAAAACAAGTCAGCAAATTGGATTTGTGGAAATATTATTCTCTCTATGGTGGTATGTGGAACTTATTTTGCAGGGTCGAACACTATCCTTGTATTCAAATTATTATGTGATGTGTTCAGAGGAGGAACCCGCCTTGCAATGCCGAAGACAATACTGCGCGTCGGACTCATCGTCATTGAAGCCTGGTTCAGGGGCTACTGAGGGAGTCCTGGATTAGGGGGTCTCCGGACAGCCAGACTATATCCTTTGGCCAGACTGTTAGACTATGAAGATACAAGATTGAAGACTTCGTCTCGTGTCCGGATGGGACTCTACTTGGCGTGGAAGGCAAGCTAGGCAATACTGATATGTATATCTCCTCCTTTCTAAATGACCTTGTGTAACCCTAGCCCTTTCCGGTGTCTATATAAACCGTAGGGTTTTAGTCCGTAGGATAACATACAATCATACCATAGGGTAGCTTCTAGGGTTTAGCCTCTTCGATCTCGTGGTAGATCAACTCTTGTAATACTCATATCATCAAGAATAAATCAAGCAGGATGTAGGGTTTTACCTCCATCAAGAGGGCCTGAACCTGGGTAAAACATCGTGTTCCCTGCCTCCTGTTACCATCCGCCTTAGACGCACAGTTTGGGACCCCCTACCCAAGATCCGCCGGTTTTGACACCGACAGGTTCCTTTTGCAAAACTTGTTTGTTTAACTGCTTTGCTGCTGCAACCGGTTGCTCTAATCACGTTACTGGCTACTCAACTTTTCAGGATCCAAGAGAAACTCCAATGCCACAACATGTACCTTTTGCAAAACTTGTTTGTTTAACTGCTTTGCTGCTGCAACAACCGGTTACAATGATGTTAATAACTACTTTTCAGCATCCAATTGAAACTCTTTAATTCCTTGTTTGTTTAACTGGTTTGTTGTTATAACTCCCAGTTGAGATGTTTTGCTAACTTCAACTTTTCAGAATCCAATCGGAACTTTAATGGCAAAACAGGTTAGCCCAAGATCAAAGAGTGAGGTCCCCATGGACGTTGTATCATCCCACAGCAGTGGCACCATCCCAATCGTGCATCATGAATTGCCAACTGTTGATGCTCTAGAGGCTAAACTAGTGGTAGAAAGAGATTCTGCTTCTCCACTTAGAGATGAAGTTGACATGTTGAGGAAGCAAACAACACAATCACAAGCAATACTCAAGACAACCATTAAATATTTGGTGGATTTCAAAACGAAGCAAGCTGAGACTGATCGCATTGTTAAGGTCCTGAAGGAAGAAAGGAAATTAAATTCCCACTTGATAAATCATAGGTGAAATGTTCTTTCCATCGTTGAATAACCTTTGTGTTGTTTGTTCATGTAATCAATCGAACCATTTGTTTTAGAAATCATGTAATAATTGTTTTTTGTTTTTTGGTTTGTAATTTTATTTGAGCACAAGTCTGTATTAATTGATAAGACTCAGAGACATTTCATTTTGATTGCTATGCCAGACCTACAAATATGCCAATCGGGCTGAATGTGCATTCAACAACAATAGTAGTATAGATGGACCATAAGTGGCACGCATCGGAAAGGGCCAAGATGTTGTTTTAGCTTCGCTAAAAAAAGGATGTTGTTCTAGCAAAAAAGTACAGCGGCCTGGCTTATGTATGTTAGTTGATATTATAGATCCATATACTCTTTAAGTGTTTATATGTCTGTTACTTTTGTACATTCTTGGTTGATTGACTCGGTATTTGAATCTTGATACATCGCTTGTGTACATATCTAAATGGGAGTACACATTATGCTGCGTGTGACATTTGAGTTGGACATAAAGTGTTCCAAATATCTGAATTCACCTTAAACTGGATTCTAGCTTCTGAATTTGAGTATCGGCATTTGTAAATCATATTCATATATGACAGTGGAATACATCTTTGTCGTGCTTTTGAAGATATATAAAAACACATAGAATGATTTATAAAAATTCGTATAGGAATACAAAATGGATTCGAATTTAGTTGTCAGGGTTACGTGGATGCTTATTGTCCCAAAATTCGAAAGAAGCAGCTAAATGTCCACTCCCACGTCGGCTGCCCGCAGCCAAGTGTTTGGGAGATGGAAATTACTGTCTACCAATTACATGGACAATCCATCGGCCCGATTTCCACTGCTTTCAATAGGGGTAGGTTAGTAACTTCAACTAGACGTGACACGACCGCCTCTGAGCCCATTCCGACATGGTGGGCGGCAAAACACATTTGATTCAAGCTCATTTGAAAGACCTCAGTTTCTCCCTCCATTTCTCCATTCATACACGGTGGGCGGCAAAACAAACTCGACTCAGCCGAAATTGATGTAGGCAAATATTTTCAATAGGGGCAGGTTTCTAACTCCACTCAGACGTGACACAACCGCCCTACCTGTCAGCCCCATTCATACACCGTGGGCGCCAACCATGGGCGCCAAAACACCCTCTCCTCGCCCGAAATCGCTTTGGGCAAATATTGGCGAGATGCGAGATTACCGTCCTATCCCCAACCGACGAAACGTCCAAATTGTAAATGGGGGCTAAGTTCATAACTTTCCTATATTTTAGACAGGCATGTCCCAAAAACATGGTCCCCATACCTCTCCCTCCATTTTCCCATTCATACACCGTCCGTGCTAGAACACCATCCCCACACCAGCCTCCTTTGTCCGCCACGCCATCCATCGCCGCCGTCCTCCACCCCATCCATCGCTGCCGTCCTCCACCCCATACATCGCTGCCGTCCTCCACCATGCCGGAGTGCCTACCAAGACCGCGTCGTCCACTACTAGAGATGGACGTTTCTCATCCACGGTGACGGACCAAGATCCTTGCATCGCGTCCTCTCGCTTCATCGACGCCGTCGTCCTCTTTACCGGGGCCGCTCACACGACCTTCTCTTTCACTGCAACGGGACTTATCCCCCGATGCACCCGTCTACCATCGCAGATATGCTTCAACGCCACCGACAGCCATCACACCCCCGATGCCTACACGGCGCCGCAAGAGAGGTGGTACTTCATATCTCCACAACTTTTTGATCTCAAACAGAAAATGGATCGTAACTTGGTTACTGTGCTTTCTTTTCAGCTTTTAGAATTTAGTTCTTAGTTCGAAGCAAACAATGTATGCGAAATAGCATTTCCCCAGTTTGCATCTTTAAATCTGCCATGGCACAGTCATAATAGGGTTTAAATTATCATGCTTAGGGTTTAATTGATCATGTTGGTTTCGTGGTGGTTTCTTTAATAGAAATCGGAGGGGAAACCCTCTTTTTCTCAAAAACAAATGCTTAGTGTTTCCCCCTTTTATGATCACTATACGTATCATAATAGCACTGCTCCACCCATCAAGATAAACAAGCTTAGTTGTTCAAATACGGATCTGATATTATTAAAATAGAGTTGTTTAATTGGTCAGCTAAATGTTCCTAATTTAGTTTCAAAAATGCATGTTCGCCGCTCGGGTGTGTATCTCTACAGGGTGCCCATGGTGAGCCACGGCCCACCCTTGGATTTTGGGTCGGCCCAGGCCCCAATTCCCCTCTGTTCTGCTGCGCGCTTCCGATCTCTACTCGCCCCCAGCCGCCTGCCTCGCTGGCGAATTGCTGTCCCCGGATGGCATGACCCTAGGAGGAGACGCCGGACTAATAGGAGGTAAGGAGCCGCTCGCCCAACAGCGTCACCACTGCCCGGGCACGCCGTTGTGCCTACCTTCCCAGTCCATTCAGGGCTCAAGCTTGCAGCACCCACTAAGCCAACCTGATTTATCCTGAGATACATCCTCAACACTCAGCAGCCACTCCTCATCACCCATTTTCTAATTGATTCATTACTCATTAGGCAGGACTGTCATTAGGGTTTGTTGTGTGCTGAGTGCTACCTACACTTAATGGTTCAGATGTATTTCAATAATCTTTAGTACCTGTAAAGTTCACAGGGTTTCAAAATTCCGGCCCTAGGAACAGACACTAGTCATTTTGGATTGTTGGTGGTAGTGAGGTTGACCCAGATTACTACTGCACGCCAGGTTTGTTGACAATTTTACTTGTCTTTCTTACTCATTTGATATGATATCCAATTATTCACGCGATTAGTTGCAAAAAATAAGTGCTAGACAAACTTCTTGATTCAGATTTTGGACGATCTCTTACTGCAGTTACAATTCTGCATAGCTGTCCTAGTAAGCTCACAAGTAAATGATTGATTCACTACATCTATGCTTGTGTTGTCATATTTGTTGTCAATATTCTTTTAGGGTGGACCACCCTGTTTCAAAATACTGAAATGGTAGACATGAGTGAATAGTATTTCTCTGTGTGATCTCTTCCATCATGTGTGGGCAACGAGCACTACATTGTATAGAAAGAAAGTGTCGTTTCCATCTTTTACATAGACTATGATATTTTACATGGAATACAATCTGCCTACTTGCTTTGTGTCGCACTACCAGCACTCCACCCTTGAAGCTAAACATTATGCCACTGATAGTTCCTTAGTTTATTTGTTCAAATACGAATTTGATATGATTCTAATGTTCCTACTTCAGTTTTGAAATGTGTGTTTGCCTGTTATAGAGACACTAGAAAACATGCCCGTGCGTTGCAACGGGAGAAAACAGCCCTTACATGCCTTTACCCATTGAGCATGGCTAAAGACCTCACCCTCATTATCATAACATAATAAACATGACTAATACCTCATTCTCAGGTCCACATCCTCCATTTCAATATAACACCAGACACATGTTTCCGCTTGTCGTCTTTGTCGTCCTCGTCGTCGGTGGTCGCAGTACCAGCTGTCACTAACCAAGATTGGCAAGGTCCAATAGCTGGATTGTTGAGCCGCCTTCGTGTCCGATGAAGATCAAAAGCATTGAACACAATTTTTTTATCATTTGGCTAATATAATAGGGAAAAGCACTGCACATAATATATGTCCGTGTCATCATGTAAATTGAGTAGTTTGTGTTAGATAGACCATGAAACCTTAGCTGGACTCCTCATGCATTTTGACGGGAGTGATTAGGATGAGTGAGACTCATTGTACGTGAAGACGCGAAAGAGAAAAGATTCCTTTCATATCCCTAGTTTAATAAAATGAAATGAAACAAAGCATCATGTGGGAATATTTCAAATATTCGCCAAGTTTTATTAATATATGTATAGATTAAAACAATTTAGCTACAGTACCTCCCATTTAAAAAAAACATGTTTACAAAAATGTTTGCCTTTTCAAATTTAAAGTTCAAAAAATATTTGTGTTTTAAAAATGTTTCCAAATTTGAGAAATAATCACAACAATACCTCCTAGTTTTAAAAAATTGTCTGTATTTTAAAAAATACTAAGGTTTCAAAAATAATAAAAAGATAAATTTTTTCTTTAAAAAATGCGCGAGTTTAAATTTTTTATTAATAACTTTTGCCAAATTTTTGCATTCTAAAATATATTCACTTTGAAAAATATATTTTCCTTTTAGTATCTGGCGCCACTATGTACGTAATTTAAAATTTTGTGGTGCTAATAAAACAAATAGTCTTGTTTAGTCTATTGGTAAGCATTTGAGTGTAGTAGCATGAGTGCCAGGGTTCAATTCCTCGCGTCGCAATATTTTTTCTTGGAAATTCTTTTAGCACGGGCTCTTTGTACGCTAATGGGCCGGCCCATTGCGGCTCTATGCGTCATGTGGATTTTTTTTTTGATAGAAAAAAATTGAGAGAAGCAGGAAACGCTGTGATGTACGAAGCCTAGGATGTAAATTATCTGGGTCCACCGTGAACGAAAAATACTGGAGAAACAATCCTCCCTTTAATATTAGGGAAATATAAGAGGTTTGTATTTTTGTGTGTGGTCTGGTCAGCACGGTTGGGGGGTGAACTTTGCATATGCAGAGGTTTATAGGGAGACACTCTTCGAGTTGAATCCGCAATGCATTCCATAGATAATCTGACTACTTTTTATGTTTTCATGAATCTCAGATTCTGAAACGGCTTGATAATGATTATGAGCTTTCGCGCAAGAAAAGAATAAAGCAGAACAATGCCATGGCTGTCAAACTTGGCATTAAGGGACTGAAATCAAGTTTGGATGCAATGCAATCCAAACGCTCTCCACCTACAGATTCATGCTCATAATATGATCCTAACAGTGATTCTGAGCTAGAGGGAGACCTAAGTCCATGTAGCTCCCTAGTGGAGGAGTCAGAGGCAGATGCCCTATCTTATTCACCCATCAAGGTGCTTGCTCTAACTTTCCAAGGTTATATTGGTCGCACATATCTTGCAACTGATGCTTTGCATTGCTTCTACTTTGTTGCACTGCCATTAGCTTAGTTTACACATCGTGTGTGTGAATACGCCCTGCCTATCCATTTTTAGTACATATTCCATCTGTCATCATACCATATTTATCCATTCAAATGTTGTTCTTGTGTATCAGACGTTCAAAAGGAAGAGGGTGATTGCTGATCACGGAGGAGCACGAGCAAAGTATTTGGAAAAGGCAGTGACACGTGATAAATCAAATAGCCCATTAGGTGTAGTTGCAATATCACCTGACCCACAAAACACCCCAACTCTAGCCCTACTACACTGGTCATTTCTGATACCCCAACTCAGCAGACCCCAACTGCAGCAAACAGTATGATGATGCCAGTTGACATAACACCAGCTCTACGATGCAAAACCCCCATTCCAGCAAAGAGTACACCAAATCCAGTTGCCAAATCCTTTTTTGAACCAGAGAGAGCCCGAATTGCAGCAAATATGACCCATATTCCATTTCTTCCCAGTTTAGAAGACGAAGCTTATATTGTTGTCAGGAACTTTGTGCGCATCTTTCCTTCATGGAAATATTATATCGCAGACACAAAACAATTTCCAATCTTCCTCCGCAACTTACGCGTAAGTAATGTACTAATGTTATTCATGGTAATTACTGCATATGTTTCTGCTGACAGAAGACACAAGATTTCATTCTTTTAAATAGGTGAGGACCAAACCGGATTGTCAAGACGAGCAAGGGTTGGTTGCGCTTTTCAAGCACTCATTGATGAAGTATCATTCCTACCTGAGCCAAGCGCACTTCAATGGCAAGCTTCTAAATGAAATTTCTATAAAGTCTCCGGTGCTACATTTATCTGACAGTGACTGGAATAATCTTGTTACACATTGGTCTCGTGTGCAGCGTAAGGTACTGTCCATGATATCACATCACAATTTGAACTACATTTCTGCATTTGCCTTAACGTCTCACTTGTATGAAAACTATTAGCAGAAGAACATTCATTCTCAAGGGACCATAGAACCTCGCAACTATACTGCACACTGCATTGCTCTTGTGAGTACCTCTTGCCCTGTATGACCATACTTACTTTCATAGCTATTTGATTATGTAGCATCACTGCACATGTTAGCCTCATTATCATCCATTTGGTGGACATTATAAGATCCGCATGGACTCTTACATAAATTTAGAATCAACCAAATGTTTTTGAAGAGGTTTAGCTCTGCAATCCTCTTGTAAGGACTGAACGTCGTCTATCAATGTACTTACATTAACAGCTACTCCCTCCGTCCCATAATATGAGAATGTTTTGTATAGTACACCAGTGTTCAAAACACTCTTGTATTATGGGAAGAGGGATTGGTTCATTGTGTAGCATTCTGCATCTTATCTCCCTCGCCCACCATTTACTAAAAGATATCAGATCTATATTTAATCTTACCAAAAAGTTGAATACACAGACAATGCCAGTGCAGAAGTGTAGCCCATTGGTCTTGTCAGTACATTTTGTCCTGTGACGCTTGTACTTCCAGGGATTGGTAGTTTATTATGTAGCATGAATATGCATCTTATCTTCATTATCCTCTATCCCTTCTAGTATTATCATATCTATAATTACTCTCTACAAAATGTAGAGTACAGGCAATGCTTATGAAGAAGATTATGTGATGAAATTCTTGAATTATCCTTCCCTTGAAATGGCGAAGGGCATAAAGCCGGTGTTAACTGTTAATGTAAGTCAGTCCTTCTAAAGCCTTTATCCTCAATTGATGTTTAATTTGCTCATACTCCCTATCGTTTACTGCTGTTTAGTTTGTTGTTTCTATCAAAATGCATGTTCGCAAGAACCGTAAGTTCCAAGTTTTACTTGTAAAACCAAATTCCTTATTCATACCATGCACATTACTCAACACTCCCTATATGTATGCTTGTTTTTGTGGATCTATAATCCAATGTGTGGTGAAGCAGCCTAGGTTTGCACCTTGTCATCTCCTGTTTTATCTTACTGATGTGGCTGATGATATGAACAACATGCCATGCACATTGACCAAAATAGACACAATGATTGTCTTTGCCTTTCATCTATGCTTGTTATGTTGACATGGTAATCTAGTAGTGTGGTGAAGCTCCCCGCATTATGAACAATACCAGATTATGCTATTGATATTTTGAACTTACTCTTTATTTTCTAATTTGAAATTGGATGGAATTGACAGCACAGTTATCATCTTTGTTTATACACGTGGAAAACATGTCATCTCTCTGCTTGTTTCAGGGTGATATGCCTGATGGCATGCACAAGTATGCTGAAGGATGTGAGACAAACCCAACATATATTGCAGCAAAGAAGGCAAAACATCTTGAAGATAGCGAGACAACCCCAAAGTCTTGTCTTGATGCAGTGTTCAAGTTACTTGAGACTAGCAGTCAGACAACCTCACATAATTCGCTGTCTGAATCAGTTCGAATTCTTCAGTCCCAAGTTCTAGTAGAAAGGCATTCTACAACTCAACTTCGACTTGAAGTCTTATCTCTAAGAAAGATTGCAGAGAACACCAATGAGAACCTCATTGCTAAACAGCTACACCTGGAAGCTATGACCGACATGCTAGGCCGGTCTCATAGCCTTGCTCAGCAGCTTGCGCAGCAGTTCCCGTGCAAGTCTAACATTTCTTGAACTATCTTGGAAGTGGTCTCGGTTCAGTATTATTTGTTACGCTGCAATGGTGCCCAGTTTTTGTAATTTGCTTCTTCGTTGCGCTTTATGATCACTGGTGGTGAACTTCGATGCCCGGTGGATGTAATATACCATAAATCCTTTATTGTATAGTGTAGGTTTATTATAAGTTACTATGCCGTAATTTCTTTATTGTATAGAGTAGGTTTGTTCTTAATTCCTACTAGTTACTGCCATCATTCGGTATCTAAAAAAATCTGATGTAGTCGACCGGGCCGAAACATTCGCCTCTAACGGGCCTGGTTTTTAGCGGGCCACAATTGGGCCGGCCTGCACCTTTCTTGGGCCCGAATGGCCATTGGGGCCTTCACACTTTGCGCCAGGCCCACAACTTACTCTGACCTATATTCGGCCCAAATTTTAGTTGGGCCTTTTGTGGACCCAGCGCTTAGATTCCCCAGGTAGCGTTGGGCCATTAACAGGCTGAATATTTTACTGGTCTGTTACGGCCTAGAAGAAACCATGGGCCTTTAGCAGGCCGTAATGCATGTTGGGCCTCAATTTTCACTAGTCGTCGAGGGGCCTTCAGCAGGCTGAAATGTAGACTGGGCCTTTTTTGGCCCAGTTATATGACGAGCCGTTACCAGGCCGAAACATATCTTGGGCCTTAGTTGGCCCACTGATATCATGGTCCTTTAAGAGGCCGAAAGCTTAGTACATGCATCAACGGGCCGAATTATACGACAGGCCTTTAACAGGCCCAAAGTCACGTTGGGCTGAACTGTTGCCACCTTTATCATGGGCCAGATGTCGCGTCAGACCATATATGGCCCATGGGTAGCACGGGCCATTCCCAGGCCGAAATACACACCGGGCTGAAATGGTCCCATGTCTACATCGGGCCTCTAACAGGCCGAAATTCACTAGGCTGTAATTGGGCCCAAATATTTGGTGAACAATTAACGGGCCAGATCTGGCTTCGGGCCGTAAATGGGCCTTTATTAAACAGGCCGTTATTGGGCTGGCGCACTAGTACCTGAGTAAGTACGGCGTCGCGAACGCGTGCGTGCCCGACAGCCTCCATGGCTATTTGCGTGGCGCCAGCCTCCACGTAGTCAGCCCAGTCGTGGGCGCTCTGCTCGCGACTCAGAGCGTAGGTGCGCTACTACTCCATGCCCCGCTGGCGGTGCAAATCGGCGATACGCTGCTCCTCCGCCAGGCGGTCGCGCTCCAACAACTCCTCATACTCCGCATTGCCATCTAAAGACCAATAGGATGCCTCCTCCCTCCGTTTGCCTTCCGGTGAAAAATTGAACACTAGTTCTGGAGGTAAGCGCCTCTGGCGTCGCCTATTGCGGACGGGCGGGGGCATGGCGGACGTGGCGAGAGCAAGGATAAGTGGCCAGCGACGTCGGGCTGGTGGGGGCTTATGAGGATAGGGCGAGTTGTGTGATGGTGCCACTGAAGAAGGCCGGGAAACAGTAATTATAGGCGGAAGGTAGGTGAACTAGCATGTCGCGGGAAACGTGACAGTCATCGCGGTCATCGGAATTCAATGCATAAGCAGGCATGGCTCAGCGCGCCAGCTTGCCGTGGAAAATTAGAAAAACTGAAATTATGACTGTGTCGTCCCGTCCATGCTGGGTCGCACGTCGGGATGACGGTCAAATGAATGCACTCAAATCATCCAGATGAGGTACTCCCTCCATGTCATAAATGATTCCACCACTCATCATGTACCTTGGTTGGTGAGATTTTTGAATTGATCCCTGCAAACTGGAAAGGTGGTAGTACGTGCGTGATCCGCTATTTATTCATGTAGGATCGAGTAGGTCGGATAGTGTACGTGTAGGATCGAGTAGGTCAGATGGTGTACGTGTAGGATCGCATTAGCTCATGAACATTCGCTGGGAGATAAGGCATTTGTGAACGTTTTTGCTGGCAGTTTCTTCAGACTCACATGGCATTTTCTTCAGAGCAGCTTGTCAGTTTCTTCAGAGGTAGGCATTTTTATTCAAAAACCCGCCACTTCGGATCTTGCATCGCAACTAAAACTGCCAGGAGCGCATTAGTAGGCTAGCTAGTGATCGATCAGTAAATTGTAAACACCGAGTGAACAGAAATAAGGAACTGTTAGTAACTTGTAAACACAGAGAACACGGAAATAAGGATCATGTTGTGCACAACAGTAAGATCCGATCCGTTCGAAATATTCACGCTAGACTCACAGGCCTGGCATTGTAATATGTTCACATTAGTAGCCCAAATTCAAAACCAACTAGTACGATTCCCATACATAAGATCAACATGTTAATGCATTTCAATGATTCACAGATCATATACAAATATGTATCTCCAAAAGCAAAGATCTAGAAAAAACATTTGTTCTTCCTACTAACATGGATGCTTCTCTTGGCCAACATTCAGTACAGAGTGAAAGAAAAATTTGTTTGTGAAGTCTACAATTCCTCTTGCAAACGTAAGTGGTTTCACTAACAGCGGGAACTATGAGAATGAACCACACAAGATGGAGGAACATCCACTGTAATATGATTTGGTCTTCTCTCGATCACACGGCGAGACTATTTTCGGAAAACAAACTTTAACTTAGGAAAAATGATGCCCATTGTATAATCAGAAAAAAGCAATGAAGCACCTAGTGTTGGCCAATAAATAGTACAGTACTACTTTTGTGCAGTCCATGAAGTGACTATCCAATCTTTCTGTGTCTATTTTCAAATGGCACTACATGTAGTGACTATACTATTCTCTTGTGCAGTTCAACCAAAATTGCAGTCACTTTGTTTGTTTGCCAAATAGCAATGGTCAGACACCTCTGTCTGCACAAATATCAAGCAGCTAGTAAACATATACCCCACCTTGTATTTTCGGTTTAAACACGTCTCTTCCGCTTAGCATCTGTCATGTTTTGCACTAGACAATTTGATACTGTCATGTTTTGCCCTTCCCTCTCCCTCCCCACTTCTTTCCCCCTCCTAGTAGGAGTCCTACTCCTACTAGGAGGAGGACTCCTCCTGGCGCGCCTATAGGGGCCGGCCGGCCTCCTCCCCTTGCTCCTTTATATACGGGGGCAGGGGGGCACCCCTAGACACACAAGTTGATCGTCGTGATCGTTCCTTAGCCGTGTGTGGTGCCCCCCTCCACCATATTCCACCTCGGTCATATTGTAGCGGTGCTTAGGCGAAGCCCTGCGGCGGTAGAACATCAAGATCGTCACCATGCCGTCGTGCTGACGGAACTCCTCCCCGACGCTTTGCTGGATCGGAGCCCGGGGATCGTCATCGAGCTGAACTGTGCTAGAACTCGGAGGTGCCGTAGTTTCGGTGCTTGATCGGTCGGGCCGTGGAGACGTACGACTACATCAACCAAACGCTTCCGTTGTTGATCTATAGATCACACTCTCCCCTCTCGTTGCTATGCATCACCAAGATCTTGCGCGTGCGTAGGAAATTTTTTGAAATTACTACGTTCCCCAACAGTAGTTGTGGTGAGAAATCTAAAAAAAGGTTTCTTGTCATCTTGCAAAATTAGGTGTCATGTGCTTCGGATCACTGCGAGGGTTAAACAGCGACAACTGAGTTGGCCTAGTCATTGGGGGCACATGCACGAACAGTGACTACTCGGCTGCCATCTAGGTCAAGCCGGCTATGTTAATTACGACATCTATCGACGGACCCCTTTTCTACGAGTTTATCTTTAATTTGAGCTTTGTTCCTCGTCTAGTTTTTCCGTCGGGATTCATGTTGTCTCCTTTGGGCAGTGAGGTTATGATTTCTTGTCATGTGGAATTTTTTCGTGTTATATGTTATAATCCGGCGCTTCAGATCAAAATGACGACAACTGCGCCTCCGGGCCACGTGCATGAAGACTTCTCGACAGTCATTGACGAGGTCAAGCCGGCTCTGATAGACAAAAGAAAACTAGTACTACTCCACTATATAGGCAGGAGCCTCCGCGCTTGCTTGGTAGTGTTGCTCTCTTCACACTATCTCGGCCTCTCTAGATCTAAACACGAGAGCGGTGGCCACACTCTCTCTCTCTCTCTGCTCACCGCTGGTCACAGATCCAGTCGGATCCTCTCCGCCGGGGAAGGTGAGAAGGTGCAATGTTCATGCGGTCTCCCTCGGCGACGGCTCTTACCCACTGTTGGGCGCGTCCCGATCAGCCTACCTTGCCGTTCTCTCCCAAGCACCACTAGCGAGGGAGGGCCTCCGACCCCTTCTTCCTCGCTGTCGTAGTGTGGGCAGATCTGGCCTCCCGCCGCCCACCTAGCGACATCCCGGCGACCATCAGGTATAACTTCCTTCGAAACTGGCCTTACTCTACTTCCCGAGCTCCTGACATCGCTGCATTTGTATCTTTTACTATTTCTCAGGCCCCCTCGTAGATAGGATCGATCGGCTGTTCGAAAACCACCTATTTTTTACGTTTAAGAGGTAAAACTAGTTCATGCACTCGAATCTAGTACTACTTGGTTCAAACAAGGAAGAAAGGGGGTGGGGTGGGGGAGGATTTGTTACCTGAATCTAGGACTTGGTCGAAAGAGGAAATAATGGGGGCGAAAAGTAGCAGAGACTGGCTATCCAACTGGTCTCTAGGTCTAATAGGAAATAAAGGGAAACGCAGTACAAACTCAATATAAACCCGATCTATTGGTTGAAAAAGGAAAGAAAGTGGGGACTGGGGGACAAGTCAACAGAGTAAGTCCAGCACTAGATTTGCTAGCCTCACACAGTATAAGGTGGCTATACCGAACAAAAATGGGACCAACCTAGATATCCTATTATGATGTTTGTTGCCCCGAGCCACTCTTATGTAATGCCACTGGTAAAATGTAGCAGTCACATTGTTAAAAGTAAGGACACGTTAAACCAATGTTGTTTTCAATGTAATGCCTCCAGTAATATGAATCAATGGCACTTCTTTACATGTCCTGCTAAAATTTCCCATTAAGATAAGTTGGTTCTTTTCGTTAGAAATGCAACTGTCCTGGTCCGCCTACTCTCCCGTGCCCAAAGTAATGTCGTATTTAATGGTTGTCATAGTTAATCCTAATGCCCACACTAATATCTAGCAATGCCAGTGCTTTAGAAATTGCTACTGTCCTTGTAGGATTGCCATTCAGATAAGGAACATGATTCTTTTCACTTGATGCATGTTTCATCACTTGTTAGTCACCCTCCTTTCCACCTTTTTTGTGCAAACAGAGATATACATTTCACGCTCGATCTTAGTTGAACTGCACAAATGATATCCAAATTATAGTTGAGCATTCCAAGAGCTTCACAACCAACCTTGATGTTACTCAATTTTATTGCAACTAATGAAGAAGAAGCTCTGTGGGTTTCGTTTTCTGATGGAAATGGAACCAGGGCTGGAGCCCTTTTCTTAAAAAAATTGAAGAAGAAGCTGCTAGCTCACGGGACATTGCTTCATTTTAGGTGAACTGCACCAAAAGGTCCCATTAATTGAATCATCCATGTTGGTGACTGAAAGAGCCAGCTTCAGCATCCCAGTCAAAGCACCCCCGGTCTCCATCCTTGCGACGCACGGTACACCTTGTTTGCCACCTGCTCGACCCTAGTGTCACTGATAAAATGAAGTAATAATATAGTTAAAATAGAGCGAGTGTCATATCTATCATTTCATTTCCAATGTAGATAAAGAAAGTGCTTCTCTTTGTTAATGTATGTTTCATCAACTAGTCCCATTGTTAATGTTTAAGCGTTTCTGCAAACTGGGGTGCTTAATTTTAGTTGATATGTACAAAAATAAAGATTTGAATGTCTCAAGGCGCCTCCTTGTACTACCATTGTACACTGATGTTCATCACTGGCAGAAGGTGTATCTGAGAGACTTGGGACGATGTCCAGTATGAGGCGTACCGTATGAGGCGTTGCAGGGCCCATCTCGCCCTCGCAGCATGGCATACTATGGTACTATTGCAATATTTTTCTTCTATTTATTTTGTGTGTTTCATCAACTAGTGCCACTATAATGTAATCACGCTTTTTCATTATCTATGCAAACAGGGTTATTCAGCTGCATTTTGGTGGAACTACACAAATGTATGTATGGAACCGGCATATATGCAGAGTGCGAGGTGTGCCAAGTAAAAAATTACCGACACCAACCATGCTGCATGCACGCATTGGCATCCACCACCACCAGTGGGATGTGTGGCGCTCTCTGTGGACGAATCTTTCTCGGCAGCAAATCATCTAACCAAATACTAGTAGCTTATATTGGCAGTTTTCTAGGGAGTACTCTTTTCTGAAAGAAGCACCAATCTATTTTTTTTATTTGTACACTGTGTCACAACTTTGCCCAAAGGTCCAGAGATATTTTAGGGTGATTGGCGTAGTACTCGGAGACTGATTGTAAGCATGATTTTCATTAGCTGTCACACTAATTGTAAGCATGAGCAAGTGGAAGATTAGGTTAGTGCGAAGCTTACCTTAAACCCTACCGCCGCCGTTGTAACAAGGCGAGTGTCGAGGGAACCATGGAGAACGGCGGGGAAGCAACGTCGCGCCATCCGGCCTCCTCTTGCGGTGGGAGAACGAATACTCCTGTGGCTCCAGTTGGCTCTGCACCCTCACGAAGGGCACACCATACTCGATCGATTCGTTATCCTCTGGGTGCTCGACCTTCGACCTGTACGCCCACCACCTCCGCCTGACTATCGCCTCGGGCGAATCTGTCTGCTCCATCGCCCAGAGGAGATACTCGATGAACTCAGAGGACTGCGGCGTGACTGCCGCCGAGGAGTACATGTACATCGCCGCCCTCATCACTGCCGTCTCGCTCTTTCGCATACATTGCCACATGGCCCGCATCGTCCTCGAAATCTCCCACTCATTGTCAAACCAACTAAGGGTCTCCTTCAACCTGGCTAACTTTGCATGGTCGCCGTCGGCGATCTGCCTAATTCGCTGCTGCATCCTCTCCATAGATGTCCTTCTGAGTGGTCCGGTGCTAGCTTTGGAAGATGGGAGGAGAGACGGTGGTCTTGCAATAGAGAAGAGGGAGAGGCGAGACAGTGGTTTTGGAATGGAGATGATGGAGAGGAGAGGAGGTGGTTTTGCAATGGAGAAGATCAGAAGAGGGAGAGGCGACACGGTGGTTTTGGAATGGAGATGATGGAGAGAAGAGGAGGTGGTTTTGCAATGGAGAAGATCACATGAGGGAGAGGTGAGACGGTGGTTTTGGAATGGAGATGATGGAGAGGAGAGGAGGTGGTTTTGCAATGGAGAAGAGGGAGAGGAGCGTGCGGCAGTGATTTAGGATTGGACGGGAGGGCCGACGCGCTGTGACTGGATCAAAATCAAAATCAATTTACCCTTCAATTAAGAAAGCGACCCCACATTAACTAGTCTCCCTTTTATTCTGGGTCATAATTGACCATGATTTTCGCACATAAAATATATGTTATACATTGCAAAAATAATATAATTTGAAAGTACATTCAGATACGAACCAAACGATACAATTTTTGGTGACATGCATTCACATTTTGCTTGTTAAATACAGTACGTGGTCAAACTTTGACCCAAAATACGCAAAACAACAAAAAAATACTTCCAAGACCAGCGCCGCTCTTCCGCTCTTCTCCTCTTAAACCACCGCCTCTCCTCTCCTGTTCCAATCTAAATGCAGCGCCGCTCCTCTCCTCTTCCATTTGAAAACCACCGCCCCTCCTCTCCTGTTCCAGTCCACAACCAGCGTCGCTCCTCTCCCGTTCTAATCCAAAACCAGCACTGCTCCTCCCCACTTCCATTCAAAAACCACCGCCGGCGAGTGAAGGTGCTGTGGAGCAGTAGATCGATGGAGGAGTACAACCGATACGTGAGGATCGCAGACGGCGACCCTGTGAAGCTAGCTAGGATGTTGGAGATACAGTCTTGGTTTGACAGCAAGGACCAACTAGCGGCGACGGTGACATCCATGGCCAAATATCTGCAATAGACCGAAAAGGCGGCGATACTCCTGGAGGGAGTCGCGCCGGAGTACATAGAGCTGCTCCTCTGGGCCATGGAGCAAACAGATTCACCGAATCCGATCGTGAGGGAGCGGTGGTGGGAGTATCGATCCCAGATGGAGCATCCACCAGAGATTGAAGGATTGAGCATCTACAGGGTGTCGTTTGTGAGGGTGTCCTGCCAGAGCGAGCCGGTGGAGTCTTCGTCGACCGAACCCAACTGCAAGAGGAGAAAAGCAGTTGGCGAGACGACGCTTCCCCGTCATCGTCTCCCTCACTGTTCACATCGTATGACGGGGCGGCTGTCTGCCGCCGAGGAATAGGAGGGGCTACCCCCCCCCCTAGCCCAATAGTCGGGCATGTTGTGAATTGTCAGGAGGAGCTTAGGGTTTTCAGTATTTGTAGGTTGTGAATTGTGTTTTTTGTTGTGTATTTTGAGAGTACTTTCAGATATGAATGTATTTTGAATTTCAGATTTGAAGTATTGAGCATATGAAGTATTTTATGAATTCTAGAGATCTATTTTTAGCACTTAAAATGTAGTTTCATAGGAGTATAAAAGTGCAGACAATGTGACTCTCAGAGAAGAAACTGCAAGTCTCAGTTTCAGATAAGAAACTGCAAGTTCAGTTTCCGATAAGAAACTGCAACTTTCAGAGGCAGAGCATTTATATTAACACGGCCTTTTCAAACAGTGTTAACATCATGTTGGAAGTTTTATTCATGGTCCAAAATGGAACTACCAGCCAGTTAACATCATGCTGATCAACATTCATGCATACCACATCTTCATATGATGCACAGTCAAAATGCCCACACAATGTCGAGTGTGCGAAACACAGAGAAAACGAGGGACGAAGTTTTGGCAAGTGTTGGATGTGGTTTTGGGCTGCCCCGTCTAGGCTTTCATTTTTAACATGCGCAGCCCACGACCTCAGACGGGAGGTCCATAGGTCTGTTTGTATTTTCTTAGGGCCGTCATGTATCGACCGGCCTATGGACCTCCCATCCGAGGTTTTATTTTTGGCAGCCCAATTTATCTATTTTTTTGAAGAAAACGCAGAGGTCTGTTCTATTTTTCTATATAAGAATAGGAACGCCAGGTCCAACTTATGTTTCCTTTCTAACTATATTATACATATTTAAATTATTTTATATGTTATTATATATTTTTTTATTGTCATCATATATTTAACAGATACTTACATATGTAAGAAAACAATATCCTACATCTTATTAACTTATAAAAATAATTTCTTAACAAATAAAATCCTGGATTGTTTTAGCATGAAAATCCTAGTGATTGTGTACAAAATCTTGGTAAGATTTAAGGATGAATGTAATAATATCACTTATTATTTAAATATATTTATAACAAAATGCTCAGCCCCTTTTTATTTTTTGATAACATTAATGGCCCAACCCAACATTATAATTAGAATCAACCCAGCAAAATCGTGTATTTCGAGAAAGTGCAAATGGCCTGTAATTTTTTAGGAAATAAAACAAATGGGCCGCATGGACGCTACATTATTTGTTCACCGAGCCCAGCTAATGGCTGTAATTCAAAAAAATCAAATTGACTGTAAATTCTACCGCGCAAAAAAAAGACTGAAAATTCTGAAAAAATGGGTTGAATACGTGCCACATTTTTGGAGGCTGAAATGTGGGCCAATAGGTCGAAGCCAATGCAAGTCGTTGTCAATTTAGTCAACAAATGATTCTGACATGTTAGCCATTGGATTTACATCCAACGACCGACATCCATCTTCAATCTCTCGTCTTCTTCCTCCAGCGCCGCCAGGACCACCTCCCGCCTCATGCTGCTAGCAGCTCTGCTTAGCACGCTTCGCTATGAAGCGCTACTCCACCGTTGGCCAGGCCATCCCTCCACCCCTCCACACCTCCTGTTCTTCTCCACCGACTGCCGAACCGCACCGCACTAGAAATAGTTAACCCTCGTACACCTCTCTGTCTCCGACTCTACTCCCGCGTCTTCCCATCTCCGGCTCGTTGCTGTCTGGGGCCTCGCCGTTGTCCACCACCTTGGATGCGCTCGGTGCGGCGTGGTCAACATGGTCAACGAACGACACCATTGGAAGTAGACTATGCGTGGAGAGGCTGACAGCTGGGTCCACGGTCGCACACAAGGAAATGCCTCCTTATTACGCGCAAAATAATGATTCCTCCACCTGACATCTGGGACCCACCGGAAGGGCCTCTGTATTTCGCGAAAATAATGTGCCCCCCGCTGACATGTCGGACCCACCAGCTATCTTCGCACGCAAGGAAGTGCCTCCTTATTACGCACAAAAATGGATATTCCCCCTGCCAGCTGGAACCCAGCATAATGGGAGGCTGACTTGTGGGCCTACCAAGTTGACGGGGACAGAGGGCTTTGTGAACTTAGTCAATATGAACGATTCTAGCTCCTGTTACCATACGATGTTCATCCAACGGCCGTAGTGCTTCTTCAACCTCTGGTCTTCTTGCTCCAGCCGCCCAAACCAGCGCCGGTCGTGCCGCGTGCTCCTGCCTCCCGTGGCCGGCTGTGATGCCGCGGAGGCCTCACCGCCCCCCTACTACTCCCACCGCTGGCCAGGCCATCCCTCTACTCACCCACACCCCCTGTTAATCTATGGTGACAGCAGCCTCACACCACAGTCGAACCAGTGAACCCTCGTACTCCTCTTCGCATGGGCATCCACTGTTGCGTCTTCCCTGGCTCCGAGTCTTCCCCTTCCTAGTCCTCGCCGTCGTCCACCGCCGTGGTGCTCTCAGCGCGGCATGGTCGACATGGTCAAGGAACGACTTCCATCGGACGTGGACTGTACGTGGAGAGGCTGACAGCTGGGTCCACGGCCGCAGCAAGGAAGTGCCTCCTTATTACGCGCAAAATAATGATTCCTCCACGTGACAGCGGGGACCCACCGGACGAGCCACCGTATTTCGCTAAAAAATGTTTCCCCCTGACTGCTGGGACCCACCAGCTACATCTTCGCACACAAGGAAGTGCGTCCGGGCAAAAAAACGATTCACCCCTGACTACTGGGACCCACCAGCTACATCTTCGCACGCATGGAAGTGTGTCCGGACAAAAAAAATGATTCGCCCCCTGACTGCTGGGACCCACTAGCTACATCTTCGCACGCAAGGAAGTGCCTGATAGTCGAGACCCACCTGGTCGAAGCGTACGTAGCGTTGTCATTCTGGTCGCGAACGTGTACGTACATATATACTGGTGGATGTAGAGGCGCGCACGTGTCGTAGTAGAGGCGCGTACGTGTCGTAGTAGAGGCGCGCACATAGCATGTACACGTACGTACAGCGGCCAGGGTGCAAGAAATAAAATACGGCCATGTATGTGTACATACGGGCGGGGTCTCGAACGCCTGCTCGCGCATACGTATGACCAGGGTCGTGTACATGGCTGGGTCGGAACGGAGAAACAGCGTCGTCGTCGTGTTCATGGGGAGGCAACGGGATGCGTCGTGTTCGTGGGGAGGCAACAGAATGTGTCGTGTTCATGGGGAGGCAATGGAATGCGTGGTGTTCATCGGGAGGCAACGGAACGTGTGGGAGCCAACCGGCTGGGTCGGAACGGAATGCGTGGTCGTGTTCATCGGGAGGGCTTGGACGGAACAGACGATGGAAACGAGGCCTGGCGTACCGTAAAATGGAGGAAACGGACGTCCTATGTTCGGAACGGGGTCCTGTTGATCGGGAGGGGTGTGGCATACCGCAAAACGGAGGAAACGGACCTCCTACGGTCTAAACGGTGGCCCTGTTGATCGGGAGGGGTGTGGCGTACCGCAAAACGGATGAAACGGACCTCCTACGGTCGAAACGGGGGTCCTGTTGATCGGGAGGGGTGTGGCGTACCGCAAAAAGGACGAAATGGACCTCTGCCGGTCGAAACAGGGGTCCTGTTCATCGGGAGGGGTGTGGCGTACCGCAAAACGAGACTCCACGGGATACTGTTCATCTCCACCGTCGACATCCTCCAGCCTCCACGGGCTACCATCGACCTCCTCCAGCCTCCACGGGCTCCTGTTCATCCAGCCTCCACTGTGCGCTACTCCACCGGCTACTGTTCAACCACCCCTCCACGGGCACCCCTCCACCGTCTATTGTTCATCCAGCCCTCCAAACCACGGGGTCCTGTTCAACCACCCCTCCACGGGCACCCCTCCATCGTCTACTGTTCATCCAGCCCTCCACACCACGGGGTCATGTTCATCCACAGGCAACGCCACCACACACTGTTCATCCAACCCCCCCCCCCCCCCCCGCAACGCTCATTGTTCATCCAATCGATCGGCTTCAGTTAGCAGAAGTAGCGAAGGAATCGCTCGATCGAGTTCAGTTAACAGCCATCGATCGACCGCTCGGGTTCAGTAACGCATAGCCTGCAGTGCAACCACTCGGGTTCAGTTAGAGCCCAACACCTCGCTCGGGTTCAGTTAGAGCCAACGCCTCGCACACAACCCGACCTCCCACCGTAACCGGGAATTCCCCGAAATTTTCCTCCCCCTCGCTTCTACCACGGTTTTTTCCATCATGGACGGCCCAAAGAATGTCATGCGGCTGCGTCTCCAGCCCGCCCAGGACGAGAAGCCCATTTTCTGTCATGATTTTTTGTCATAGAAGTAGGAGCCCACCACATCTATGATGATACTGGGTTTTGTCACAATTATCGTCATAGAAGTGTCATATGTATGACAGAAAAAAAATTGTTCGTCCCAAAATGTCATGAATGTGTCTTTTTTTTGTAGTGAAAGTTCAACTTAAGAACTCCGGTTTGCAAAAAGAATCAAATCAAACAGAGCAACGAAACTCAAACTGCGAAAGAAACAAGATCCGATTACTAATCTGGACTAAGGTCAAATTTTACTGTATCAAAATCTTGTTCAAGTTGGTTAAACAGAAAGAGGGTTTTGAGACGAAGATCTAGGCTCTTGAATCGCCTGATTCTGATGAACGAGCGAAAAGATAAACTAAAACGAAAATCGAATCAGAAATCGCGATCGAAAATAATCGCGGAAAAATCCGAGAAAAAGAAAACTGACGAACAGCTAACGAATGAACGTTCGTTGTCTGCGGCTAACGATTGAATACCGTTCGTTAAAACGAATGTACGGACGCTAAATAAACTAAACCGAGAAAACCGGCGAACCGATCTAAAAAAACCGAACCAGTTTTAAAAATAAAACCGAACGGCGGCAACGGCGGCTTATACCTCCGGCGAGGTCCGGCGAGGCGGGGCGGCTCCGGCGAGGTCCGGCTGCGACGGCGGGTGGCGCAGGGCGGCGACGGCAGCGGCGGTGCGGCGTTAGGCGGCGGCGGTGCGGTGCTAGGCGACGGGGTGGGGTCGGGTGGTGGTGTGGGGGTGCGGGGGCGGCGTATATAAGGAGGGGGGCTAGCTTGGGGAGGGGGCAAGGCGGTGCGGGGAGGAGTCCCGGCCGGACTCGGCTTGTGGCGGCGGCGGTCTCCATGTCTGGGACGAGGCGGACGGCTCGGCTGAGCTGGGCCAGCTGGCTGGGCTTCGGCCCAGTCGGCGAAGATTTTTTTTTAATAATTTTGCCGAAACTTAAATAAATCCTAGAAAAATAAATAAAATCTAAAAATGCCAAAACAAATTTTCACCGTCTAAATAAAATATTTAGAACAAGTTGAACATTTTCTTGGCCCTAAAATGCAATTTTGAAAAACGTGCCATTTTTATAATTCAAAAATTCAAAACAAATAGCAATAAACTCTGAATAAATTCAAATATTTGATTTTAATATTTTCCTCCAATATTTCATTTATTTTGGAGAAGTCATATTATCTCCTCTCATATATTTTAATATGAAATATTTTCGAAGAGAAAATTAATTAAAACGGCCAGCAAAATATGATAGAATTCAAATATGAAAACTTTGAAATCCCCAACTCTCTCCGAGGGTCCTTGAGTTGCTTAGAATTTCGAGGATCGTGAAACGAAATGCAGCAAAATATGATATGCATGAATGATCTATGTATAACATTCCAAATTGGAAATTTGGGATGTTACAAACCTACCCCCTTAAGATGAATTTCGCCCTCGAGATTCGGGTTGGCTAGAAAATAGGTGTGGGTGGTCTTTGCGAAGATCATCCTCTCGTTCCCAGGTGGCTTCATCTTCGGTATGGTGGCTCCACTGAACTTTGCAAAACTTGATAACCTTGCTATGGGTGACTCGGCTGGCAAATTCAAGAATCCTGACTGGCTTCTCCTCATAGGTCAGATCACTGTCCAACTGAATCGCCTTCAAGGGCACCGTATCTCTTAGCGGTATATCGGCCATCTCAACGTGACGCTTCTTCAATTGTGAAACATGAAACACATCATGAACTCCTAAAAATCCTTCGGGTAATTCTAACTTATAAGCAACCACTCCCATACGTTCCAAAACTCAGTATGGTCCGACAAAGCATGGCGCTAGCTTTCCCTTAACTCCAAAGCGCTTAACTCCTCGAAGTGGTGATACTTGAAGATAGAATCTGTCTCCGATTTCATAGGCTACCTCCTTGCGTTTTGAATCTGCATAACTCTTCTGTCGGGACTGAGCTACCTTCAGTCTATCTCTAATCAATTTAACCTTCTCTTCTGATTCCTTAATCAAATCTGGTCTGAACAACTGTCGGTCTCCAACTTCATCCCACCACAACGGTGTCCTGCACCTCCTTCCGTATAAAGCTTCGAAAGGTGCCATCTTCAAACTGGCCTGGTAACTGTTGTTGTACGAGAACTCTGCGTAGGGCAAATTGTCATCCCAACTAGATCCATAATCTAGTGCGTAGGCCCTCAACATATACTCCAGAATCTGGTTGACTCTCTCGGTCTGTCCATCTGTCTGCGGGTGGAATATTGTACTGAACTCCAACCTCGTTCCCAAAGTCTGGTGCAGTTGATGCCAAAACTTTGAGGTAAACTGTGTTCCTCTATCTGATATGATGGTCCTAGGAACTCCATGCAGACATACGATCCTAGTCATGTATATCTTGGCCAACTTCGCACTTGTATAGTGCTACCTCTTGAGCACTACATTGGATTTCCTTGAAGAGGAAAGGATGATGCAGCAAAGTAGCATAAGTATTTCCCTCGATTTTTGAGAACCAAGGTATCAATCTAGTAGGAGGCTACGCGCGAGTCCCTCATACCTGCATAAAGA
Source organism: Triticum urartu (assembly GCF_056163025.1). Lineage (NCBI taxonomy): Eukaryota > Viridiplantae > Streptophyta > Magnoliopsida > Poales > Poaceae > Triticum > Triticum urartu. The sequence goes on from NC_141874.1 coordinate 375,490,284, forward strand.
AAATAACTCCTCGCAACCAACGCGATAAGGGGTTATCAATCCCTTCACGGTCACTTACGAGAGTGGGATCTGATAGATATGATGAGATAATATTTTTGTCATTTTTATGATAAAGATGCAAAGTAAAAAAAGGCAATAAAAATAACTAAGTGTTGGAAGATTAATATGATGGAAGATAGACCCGGGGCCATAGGTTTCACTAGTGACTTCTCTCAAGAGCATAAGTATTTTACGGTGGGTGAACAAATTACTGTTGAGCAATTGACAGAATTGAGCGTAGTGATGAGAATATCTAGGTATGATCATGTATATAGGCATCACGTCCGAGATAAGTAGATCGACTCCTGCCTGCATCTACTACTATTACTCCATTCCTCGGCCGCTATCCAGCATGCATCTAGAGTATTAAGTTCATGAAAACAGAGTAACGCGTTAAGCAAGATGACATGATGTAGAGGGATAAATTCATGCAATATGATAAAAACCCCATCTTATTATCCTCGATGGCAACAATACAATACGTGCCTTGCTGCCCCTACTGTCACTGGGAAAGGACACCGCAAGATTGAACCCAAAGCTAAGCACTTCTCCCATTGCAAGAAAGATCAATCTAGTAGGCCAAACCAAACTGATAATTCGAAGAGACTTGCAAATATAACCAATCATACATAAAAGAATTCAGAGAAGATTCAAATATTGTTCATAGATAATCTTGATCATAAACCCGCAATTCATCGGTCTCAGCAAACACACCGCAAAAAAAAAGATTACATAGAATAGATCTCCACAAGAGAGGGGGAGAACATTGTATTGAGATCCAAAAAGAGAGAAGAAGCCATCTAGGTAATAACTATGGACCCGAAGGACTGAGGTAAACTACTCACACTTCATCGGAGGGGCTATGGTGTTGATGTAGAAGCCCTCCGTGATGGATACCCCCTCCGGCGGAGCTCCGGAACAGGCCCCAAGAGGGGATCTTGTGGATACAGAAAGTTGCGACGGTGGAATTAGGGTTTTGGCTCCATCTTTGATCGTTTGGGGGTACATAGGTATATATAGGAGGAAGGAGTACGTCTGTGGAGCAACAGGGGGCCCACGAGGGTGGAGGGCGCGCCTGGGGGGGTAGGCGCGCCCCCCTACCTCGTGGCATCCTCCTTTGTTTCTTGACGTAGGGTCCAAGTCTCCTGAATCATGTTCGGTGAGAAAATCACGTCCCCGAAGGTTTCATTCCGTTTGGACTCCGTTTGATATTCCTTTTCTTCGAAACCCTAAAATAGGCAAAAAAACAGCAATTCTGGGCTGGGCCTCCGGTTAATAGGTTAGTCCCAAAATAATATAAAAGTGGATAATAAAGCCTAATAATGTCCAAAACAATAGATAATATAGCATGGAGCAATCAAAAATTATAGATACGTTGGAGACGTATCAAGCATCCCCAAGCTTAATTCCTGCTCGTCCTCGAGTAGGTAAATGATAAAAACAGAATTTTTGATGCGGAGTGCTACTTGGCATAATTTTAATGTAATTCTTATTAATTGTGGTATGAATATTCAGATCCAAAAGATTCAAGATAAAAGTTCGTATTGACATAAAAATAATAATACTTCAAGCAAACTAACTAAGCAGTTATGTCTTCTCAAAATAACATGGCCAAAGAAAGTTCATCCCTACAAAATCATATAGTTTAGTCATGCTCCATTTTCGTCACACAAGAATGCCCTCATCATGCACAACCCCGATGACAAGCCAAGCAATTGTTTCATACTTTAGCAATCTCGAACCTATAAACTTTCACGCAATATATGAGCGTGAGCCATGGATATAGCACTATGGGTGGAATAGAATATGATGGGGGTTATGTGGAGAAGACAAAAAAGGAGAAAGTCTCACATCAATGAGGCTAGTCAATGGGCTATGGAGATGCCCATCGATTGATGTTAATGCAAGGAGTAGGGATTGCCATGCAACAGATGCACTAGAGCTATAAATGTATGAAAGCTCAACAAAAGAAACTAAGTGGGTGTGCATCCAACTTGCTTGCTCACGAAGACCTAGGCACTTGAGGAGGCACATTGTTGGAATATACAAACCAAGTTCTATAATGAAAAATTCCCACTAGTATATGAAAGTGACAAAACAAAGGACTCTCTATCATGAAGATTATGGTGCTACTTTGAAGCACAACTATGGCAAAGGATAGTAGCATTGTCCCTTTTATATTATTTTTTTATTTGGCATTTCTTTTCTTTTTTTATTTGGCCTTCCTTTTTTCACAACAATGCTCTATGAATGATGGTCATCACACTTCTATTTACATACAACTCAAGAATTACAACTCGATACTTAGAACAAGGTATGGCTCTATATGAATGCCTCCGGCGGTGTACTGGGATATGCAATGAACCAAGAGTGACATGTATGAAAGAATTATGAACGGTGGCTTTGCCACAAATACTATGTCAACTACATGATCATGCTAAGCAATATGACAATGATGAATGTGTCATGATAAACGGAATGGTGGAAAGTTGCATGGCAATATATCTCGGAATGGCTATTGAAATGCCATAATAGGTAGGTATGGTCGATTTTTTGAGGAAGATATAAGGAGGTTTATATGTGAAAGAGCATATCATATTACGGGGTTTGGATGCACCGGCGAAGTTTGCACCAACTCTCAATGTGAGAAAGGGCAATGCATGGTACCGAAGAGGCTAGCAATGATGGAAGGGTGAGAGTGCATATAATCCATGGACTCAACATTAGTCATAAAGAACTCACATACTTATTGCAAAAATCTACATGTCATCAAAAACCAAGCACTACGCGCATGCTCCTAGAGGGATAGATTGGTAGGAAAAGACCATCGCTCGTCCCCGACCGCCACTCATAAGGGGGACAATCAAATAACACCTCATGTTTCAAATTTGTTACATAACGTTTACCATACGTGCATGCTACGGGACTTGCAAACTTCAACACAAGCATTTCTCAAATTCACAACTACTCAACTAGCACGACTTTGATATTATTACCTCCATATGTCAAAAAAATTATCAAGCATCAACCTTCTCTTAGTATTCAAAACACTCATAAGAAAAACAATTACTAATCTTGAATACCTAGCATATTAGGATTATTTAAGCAAATTACCATGCTATTTAAGACTCTCAAAATAATCTAAGTGAAGCATGAGAGATCAATAGTTTCTATAAAACAAATCCACCACCGTGCTCTAAAAGATATAAGTGAAGTAATAGAGCAAAACTATATAACTCAAAAAGGTATAAGTAAAGCACATAGAGTATTCTAGAAAATTCCAAATCATGTATGGCTCTCTCAAAAGGTGTGTACAGCAAGGATGATTGTGGTAAACTAAAAAGCAAAGACTCAAATCATACAAGATGCTCCAAGAAAAATACATACCATGTGGTCAACAAAAATATAGCTCCAAGTAAAGTTACCGATAGAAGTAGACGAAAGAGGGGATGCCTTACGGGGCATCCCCAAGCTTTGGCTTTTACGTATCCTTAGATTATCTTGGGGGTGCCATGGGCATCCCCAATATTAGGCTCTTGCCACTCCTTGTTCCATAATCCATCAAATCTTTACCCAAAACTTGAAAACTTCACAACACAAAACTTAAACTAGAAAATCTCGTGAGCTCCGTTAGCGAAAGAAAACAAAAGACCACTTCAAGGTACTGTAATTAACTCATTATTTATTTATATTGGTGTTAAACCTACTTTATTCCAACTTCTTTATGGTTTATAAACTATTTTACTAGCCATAGATTCATCAAAATAAGCAAACAACACATGAAAAACAGAATCTGTCAAAAACAGAACAGTCTGTAGTAATCTGTAGCTAGCGCAAGATCTGGAACCCCAAAAATTCTAAAATAAATTTCTGGTCGTGAGGAATTTACCTATTAATCATCTTCAAAAATAATTAACTAAATATCACTTTCCAAATAAAAACGGCAGCAATTCTCGTGAGCGCTAAAGTTTCTGTTTTTTACAGCAAGATATCAAGACTTTCCCCAAGTCTTCCCAACGGTTCTACTTGGCACAAACACTAATTAAACACAAAAAACACAACCTAAACAGAGGCTAGATAAATTATTTATTACTAAACAGGAGAAAAAAGCAAGGAATAAAAATAAAATTGGGTTTCCTCCCAACAAGCACTATCGTTTAACGCCCCTAGCTAGGCATAAAAAGCAAGGATAGATCTTGGTATTGCCATCTTTGGTAGGCAATCCATAAGTGGATCTCATAATAGATTCATAAGTTAATTTAATTTTCTTTCTAGGAAAGTGTTCCATGCCTTTCCTTAACGGAAATTGGAATCTAATATTTCCTTCCTTCATATCAATAATTGCACCAATCGTTCTAAGGAAAGGTCTACCAAGAATAATAGGACATGAAGGATTGCAATCTATGTCAAGAACGATAAAACCTACATGCACATAATTCCTATTTGCAACAATAAGAACATCATTAATTCTTCCCATAGGTTTCTTAATAGTGGAATCCGCAAGGTGCAAGTTTAAAGAGCAATCATCAAAATCACGGAAACCTACCAAAACACACAAAGTCTTTGGAATCGTGGAAACACTAGCACCCAAATCACATAAAGCATAGAACTCATGATCTTTAATCTTAATTTTAATAGTTGGTTCCCACTCATCATAAAGTTTTCTAGGGATAGAAACTTCCAATTCAAGTTTTTCTTCATAAGATTGCATCAAGGCATCAACGATATGTTTAGTAAACACTTTATTTTGACTATAAGCATGAGGAGAATTTAGCACGGATTTCAACAAGGAAATAAAATAAATCAAAGAGCAATTTTCATAATTAAATTCCTTGAAATCCAAAATAGTGGATTTAGCAACATCTAGGGTTTTAATTTCTTCGATCCCACTTTCATCAAATTTAGCATCAAGATCTAAAAACTTTGAATTTTTGGAACGCCTTCTAGGTAAAGGTGGATCATGTTCAGTCCCATCATTATTAAGATTCATATTGCAAAACAAAGATTTAATAGGGGACACATCAATAACTTTTAGATCTTCATCTTTATTTTCATAGGAACTAGAAGAACACGCTCTTATAAAGGCATCTTTCTTAGCACGCATCCTAGCGGTTCTTTGTTTGCACTCATCAATGGAAATTCTCATGGCTTTGAGAGACTCATTGATATCATGCTTAGGAGGAATAGATCTAAGTTTCAAAGAATCAACATCAAGAGAAATTCGATCAACGTTCCTAGCCAACTCATCAATCTTAAGCAATTTTTCTTCAATCAAAGCATTGAAATTCTTTTGTGAAGTAATAAATTCTTTAATATTAGATTCAACATCAGAGGGCATCTTATTAACATTTCCACAATAATTGTTGTAGGAATTACCATAATTATTAGAGGGATTACTAGGATAAGGCCTAGGATTAAAATTTCCTCTATATGTGTTGTTACCAAAATTATTCCTACCACCAAATTCACATCCATAGATTCATTATTATTCTCAATCAAAGTAGACAAGGGCATATCATTAGGATCAGAAGAAACACTCTTACTAGCAAATAATTTCATAAGTTCATCCATCTTTCCACTCAGAACATTAATTTCTTCTATCGCATGCACCTTTTTATTAGTAGATCTTTCAGTATGCCATTGAGAATAATTAACCATAATATTATCTAGGAGTTTAGTAGCTTCTAATAAAGTGATTTCCATAAAAGTGCCTCCCACGGCCGAATCTAAAAGATTTCTAGAAGCAAAATTCAATCCGGCATACAAATTTTGTATAATCATCCACAAATTCAAACCATGAGTAGGGCAATTACGTATCATTAATTTCATCCTCTCCCAATCTTGTGCAACATGTTCATGATCAAGTTGCTTAAAATTCATAATATCGTCTCTAAGGGAGATGATCTTAGTGGGAGGAAAATACTTAGAGATAAAAGCATCTTTGCACTTGTTCCAAGAATCAATACTATTTTTAGGCAGAGACGAAAACCAAGCTTTAGCACGATCTCTAAGCGAAAAAGGAAATAGCTTCAATTTAACAATATCGTTATCCACATCTTTCTTCTTTTGCATATCACACAAATCAATGAAGCTATTTAGATGGGTAGAGCCATCTTCACTAGGAAGGCCGGAAAACGGATCTTTCATGACAAGATTCAGTAAAGCGGCATTAATTTCACAAGATTCAGCATCGGTAAGAGGAGCAATCGGAGTGCTAATAAAATCATTGTTGTTGGTATTGGTAAAGTCACACAATTTAGTGTTATCTTGAGCCATCGTGACAAGCAAGCAATCCAACACACAAGCAAACAAAAAGCAAGTGGGCAAAAGGATGTAAATAGAGAAAGAGAGGGAGGATAGAGAGAGAGGGCGAATAAAACGGCAAGGGTGAAGTGGGGGAGAGGAAAACGAGAGGAAAATGGCAAATAATGTAATGCGGGAGATAAGGATTGTGATCGGTACTTGGTATATTGACTTTTGCGTAGAGTCCCCGGCAACTGCGCCAGAAATTCTTCTTGCTACCTCTAGAGCATTCCCTTGAAGAGGAAAGGATGATGCAGCAAAGTAGCGTAAGTATTTCCCTCAGTTTTTGAGAACCAAGGTATCAATCCAGTAGGAGGCTACGCGCGAGTCCCTCGTACCTGCACAAAGAAAATAACTCCTCGCAACCAACGCGATAAGGGGTTATCAATCCCTTCATGGTCACTTACGAGAGTGAGATCTGATAGATATGATAAGATAATATTTTTGGTATTTTTGTGATAAAGAAGCAAAGTAAAATAAAAGCTAAGTAAAAAGCAAAGGAAATAACTAAGTATTGGAAGATTAATATGATGAAGATAGACCCGGGGGCCATAGGTTTCACTAGTGGCTTCCCTCAAGAGCATAAGTATTTTACGGTGGGTGAACGAATTACTGTTGAGAAATTGACAAAATTGAGCATAGTTATGAGAATATCTAGGTATGATCATGTATATAGGCATCACGTTCGAGACAAGTAGACGGACTCCTGCCTGCATCTACTACTATTGCTCCACTCATTGACCGCTATCCAGCATGCATCTAGAGTATTAAGTTCATGAAAACAGAGTAACTCCTTAAGCAAGATGACATCATGTAGAGGGATAAATTCATGCAATATGATAAAAAAAACCATCTTGTTATCCTCGATGGCAACAATACAATACATGCCTTGCTGCCCCTACTGTCACTGGGAAAGGACACCGCAAGATTTAACCCAAAGCTAAGCACTTCTCCCATTGCAAGAAAGATCAATCTAATAGGCCAAACCAAACTGATAATTCGAAGAGACTTGCAAAGATAACCAATCATACATAAAAGAATTCATAGAAGATTCAAATATTGTTCATAGATAATCTTGATCATAAACCCACAATTCATCGGTCTCAGCAAACACACCGCAAAAAGAAGATTACATCGAATAGATCTCCACAAGAGAGGGGGAGAACATTGTATTGAGATCCAAAAAGAGAGAAGAAGCAATCTAGCTAATAACTATGGACCCGAAGGTCTGAGGTAAACTACTCACACTTCATCGGAGGGGCTATGGTGTTGATGTAGAAGCCCTCCGTGATGGATACCCCCTCCGGCGGAGCTCCGGAATAGGCCCCAAGATGGGATCTCATGGATACAGAAAGTTGCGGCAGTGGAATTAGGGTTTTGGCTCCGTCTCTGATCGTTTGGGGGTACGTAGGTATATATAGCAGGAAGGAGTACGTCGGTGGAGCAACAGGGGGCCCACGAGGGTGGAGGGCGCGTTTGGGGAGGGGGGGTTAGGCGCGCCCCCCTACCTCGTGGCCTCCTCCTTTGTTCCTTGACGTAGGGTCCAAGTCTCCTGGATCATGTTCGGTGAGAAAATCACATTCCCGAAGGTTTCATTCTGTTTGGACTCCGTTTGATATTCCTTTTCTTCAAAACCCTAAAATAGGCAAAAAAACAGCAATTCTAGGTTGGGCCTCCGGTTAATAGGTTAGTCCCAAAAATAATATAAAAGTGGATAATATAGCCCAATAATGTCCAAAACAATAGATAATATAGCATGGAGCAATCAAAAATTATAAATACGTTGGAGATGTATCATATAGGTGGTTTTCACTGGGATAAAGTGAGCTACTTTGGTCAAGCGATCAACTACTACCCATATAGAATCATATCCTGATTTGGTCCTGGGCAATCCGGTGATAAAGTTCATGCCAAGCTTTTCCCACTTCCATTCGGGTATCGGCATAGGTTGTAACAATCCGGCTGGCTTTTGATGTTCTGCCGTCACTCTCTGACATACATCACACACGGCTACATACTCGGCAATATCCTTCTTCATACCAGTCCACCAGAAACGCTCCTTTAAATCCGTCTACATCTTGGTGTTTCCGGGGTGAATCGATTATGGTGAGTCATGAGCCTCCTGAAGTATTAACTTCCTGATCTCTGTGTTATTGGGCACATAAACATGGTCCTCAAACCACAAGGTGTCATGTTCATCCTCACGAAAACCTTTGGCCTTTCCTTTGCTCATTCCCTCTTTTATCTCGGCGATCTCTTTGTCATCCTTCTGAGCTTCTCGAATCTTTCCTAACAATGTAGACTGAACCTCCATTGTTGCAACAAAACCTCTAGGGACAATCTCCAATCGAAGCTCCCTGAGATCCTCTGCCAACTCCTTTGGCAATCCTGCGCTTATGAGTGTGTTGGCATAACTCTTCTGGCTCAAAGCGTCTGCTACAACATTGGCCTTTCCTGGATGATAGTGAAGTTTCATGTCATAATACTTTATAAGCTCCAACCATCTCCTCTGCCTAAGGTTCAGCTCCTTCTGTGTGGAAATGTACTTCAAACTCTTATGGTCAGTGTATACATCGCAATGGTTTCCAGTAAGATAATGTCTCCAAGTCTTCAACGCATGCACTATGGCAGCCAACTCCAAGTCATGCGTGGCATAATTTAACTCATGTGGTTTCAGTTGTCGCGAGGCATACGGAACAACTCTTCCGTCCTGCATCAACACACTTCCAAGTCCTAGGCGAGAGGCATCGCAATACACTTGAAACTCCTTACATATATCCGGCAGAATCAGCACTGGGGCTGTAGTCAAACGTTTCTTTAACTCTTGAAAACTCGCCTCACATTCTTCTGTCCATTTAAATTTGGTATCCTTCTTCAATAACTCCGTCATTGGCTTCGCAATTTTGGAAAAATTCTCGATGAATCTCCGATAGTATCCTGCGAGTCCAAGAAAACTACGGATCTCGCTAACTGAAGTGGGTGCCAACCATTCAGTGACTGATTGGGCCTTGGTGGGATCTACTACTACACCTTCTCCTGATATAACATGTCCAAGGAATCCGACTTCGTTCAACCAAAACTCACATTTGCTGAACTTGGCATACAACTGGTGTTCCCTGAGTTTCTCGAGAACTAAACGCAAATGCTCCTTGTGCTCCTCTTCACTCTTAGAGTATACCATTATATCATCAATGAAAACCACAACAAACTTATCCAAATATTCCATGAACACCTTGTTCATCATGCTCATGAAATAGGCAGGGGCATTAGTTAGTCCAAATGACATGACCGTATACTCATATAACCCGTATCTTGTGGTAAATGCGGTTTTAGGTATATCCTTCTCCTGGATCTTTAGCAGGTGATATCCTGACCGCAGATCGATCTTTGAAAACACCTTAGCTCCTTGCAACTGGTGAAACAAATCATTGATCATCGGCAGTGGGTATTTGTTCTTGATCGTCACCTCATTCAGTGCACGATAATCAACAACCATCCTTAGAGATTTATCCTTCTTCTCCACCAAAAGCACTGGGGCTCCCCATGGTGATGAACTCCGTCGGATGTAACCTTTCTCCAATAACTCCTTGATCTGCTTCTTAATCTCCTCCAGATAATTTGCGGGCATTCGGTAGGGTCTCTTTGATATTGGCCCGGTCCTTGGAAATAGCTCTATCAAAAACTCGATGTCTCGATCCAGCGGCATGCCTGGTAACTCCTCTGGAAAAATGTTTGGGTAATCCTTCACTACAGGAACTTCCTCCTGAACAACTCCTGTGAGGGTATTTGCTTGGCTACTCCTAGGCACATGTCAAGATACATACTTGATCCTTTTTCCCTCCGGGGTGGTGAGACAAATTGATTTACTAACACAGTCAATGCTTCCTCCATACTTTGACATCCAGTCCATGCCTAATATCACATCCAATCCTTGTGACTCCAAAATTATTAGGTCTGACGGGAAAACATGGCTACCAATGGTTAAGGGTATCTGGTTGCACCATCGACTAGCCATATACTCTGCTCCAGGTGAACTCACTAACAGAGGGGTCCTAAGGGTTTGGGTTGGTAGTTTAAACTTATCCACGAATCCCCTTGATATGTATGAATGCGATGCACCAGTATCAAAAAGAACAAGGGCAGTAAAAGACTTAGCCAAAAACTTACAATAACCGCGTCTGGCTGCTCTTCAACCTCCTCCGTGTTAACATGGTTCACTTGTCCTTTGTTGAATGGATTGGGCTTCTTCCCAGCGCTCCCATTACCGTTTCCATTCTTCGCTTTAGGGCCCTCCATGGCATAGTGTCAAGTCTTCCCGCACTTGAAGCAAGTAACGTGGCTTGGGTCTCTCTTGGCAGGTGTGGCTGGATTGGGGCGGTTCTGATTGTTGCTTGCTCCATTCCCATTCCCATTCCTTGGGCCAGTATGATTATGGGTACTTCCTCCATTGTGGGTGTGGCCTCCATGGTTGTGAACAAGTCCTCCCGAGTTCGGGGTTAGGCGAGGCTTCTGCTGAGCTCCTGAATTATACCTTCCTTGTCCATACTTCCTCTTACGGCTCTCAATCTGTTGCTGCTTCCCTTCAATCATAAGAGCCTTATCTACCAACCCCTGGTAGTTGTTGAATGTTTCCACCATCAACTGCATGCTCATCTCATCGTTCAGCCCTTCCATAAACTTCTCCTGCTTCACGGCATCTGTGGCCACATCGTCAGGGGCATAGCGAGATAACTTGCTAAACTCATCCACGTACTGAGCCACAGTACGGTTCCCCTGGCGCAAGTTGCGAAACTCACACTTCTTCATGCTCATAGCTCCTGTTGAGACATGGGCGGTGCGGAATGCTTGCTGAAACTGATCCCATGTAACAGTGGCTATAGGATAGGTGACTATGTAATTCTCCCACCATGAGGCTGCTGGTCCATCCAACTGATGTGCGGAAAAACGCACCTTCTCAGCATCTGTACATCCCGCAGTGGTTAACTCCCTTCCAATCCTGCGGAGCCAATCATCTGCCACTATCGGCTCGGTGCTACTGGAAAACACCGGCGGCTGCAACCTTAGAAAGCGGGCTAAGTTGTCAACTGGTGGTGGTGGTGGTGGGTTGTTGTTGTTGTTGTTGCCTTGATTCTGAACTAACAACTGCATCAGGGTATTCTGTTGCTGGATCAACTGAGTGAGCTCCGGTGGGAAAGTAAATCCGGGGTCATGTCTCGGAGGCATCTGAGGGTTTAGAGGGAAGAGAATAGAACAGAATGAGATCTAGTGAGAAAAACACTACCCATATGCACATGAGACAAACACAATCATATCACTCAATCAATCAAGAAAGGGCATACAATCGATCTAACTATCGTTAAAAAAAGTGCTCGGACTATACTATATACATGGTGGAATACTACTACTGATGTGCTGGTCTACTAGAAATATTGCTCGGTCGAAGACTCCATAATGTCCGCTCCAGCTTCGTCTTCATAGTCATCATCGCTATCGTCGGGGTCCAAGTCGGTGTCGTCGATGATGATGTAGTCCTCAGAACGAATCTCCTTGGGTTCTTCGTCTTCTCCTCCTGGCGCGGGGTCTCCCATGAAAACTTCTAGCCTCCTTTCCAGATCGTCATTCTTCTCCACTAGTACAAAAATTTCCTCCTCATAATCTTCGCGTGTAGCCTTGAGTTCTTCCTCCAGTTCTGTAATCCTTTTCATTGCCTTCTTCAGATCTATCATGCCTGCGCACATCTGGTTCTCCTGGCGACGAATGTGCTGGTTTAGCTCCTGGATGAAAGCGCGATTGATCTATCCTTCCTGGTGCTGATCATCTCCCATTGCTCATCTCGGCACCCACAAATCTGGTAGATAGTATCCTTAAGCTCCTTTTGGTAAACTTTTCCGATGCGTCCCATGGTGATGTGAGCTGCCATGCTCTTTCCTAGACTCCAGGTTGGTGCATCAAAGGAAAACTCTATGGGTTTGGTGACTGGCGCGAATGTCCTTCCTGGAACTTGAACTTGAATCATCCATCGCTCCTCTTCTGGTAATGTGGCGTTGTAAGTCCCGGTGAAGCTTGGTATTCCAATGTTCAGGTACCTGGTGACTTCCTTCAAGTGTCGTCCAACGGGTGCGTCTTATCCGGTTGTGCAAACTTGTTCCTTGCGTCCGTCATCCTAAAGAGTAGAAAATGGATAGAAATGAGAAGAGAGTAGTGATCTAGGGCTTTAGCTTAGCGGTCGTGTCCTACACTTAGCGTGTGCTTTGATACCATCTTGTAGCGACCCGACCTCAAATGGTCAAGTCTTTATGCTTCAGTGTCATCCCTGGATCGGTAATGCTGACACACACAGTACTCGAAGGATTTATAACAGAGTGGCAATCACACACTCATTACATCGAATGTCTCAAAAGAGAACTTATTACAATAAATATGTCTTAAGGCCATCTAATACGATAACAGCGGAAGGCTTGGAAGATAAAGTGAGTCCATCAACTCCAACGGCACAGCCGAGCTGCACGGCAACGACCTAACGAACCTTACTCATCGTCTGAAAAGTCTGCAACATAATACGTTGCAGCCCGAAACGGGTCAGAACATGGAATATGCTAGCAATGTAACACAGTAGAGCAAAACAGAATAATGCTATCACTATATGCATATTTGGCTGGTGGAAAGCTCTATGGTTAAAGTTTTGCGAAAAGCCAATTTTTCCCTACAACAAAGGAATATATTTTATTTAACTATCATGGTAGTTGAAACATCATTGAGAAGGTTGCTCCAACTCAATCTCAATTAAAAGTAATTATCAACCCAACACTATTAACTTAGAGTGATGAGATACATATGATAATCCAAGTACTAGATACTCAAGATATCCATAACCGGGGACACGGCTAACCATGATTATTTTATACACTCTGCAGAGGTTTGTGCACTTTTCCCCACAAGACTCGATCTCCTCCGTTGGATTTCTCGCACTACATGATGTTTGAGAAATGGATGACCGAGACACAGTTTTTCAGAAGCATTAACTCTCTACTCTGGATAGACTATACCACCTACAACCCAACTACCAGCTAGTCTACCTCTTCAAGAGCTTCACGCAACTTACTCAACTATGCTAGAGCCCATAATAGCTTGTGGCTGCACAATGAAGTTTCTAGCATGAAATATCTTAGTTCCCTTTGAGCCTGGGTGGCGGACCGTAGGATTATCAAACGGGTACTCCGGGATATCCTAGGACAACACTGGATTCTCCAGGTGCCCGACAAGCAATCCACCCAGATGTGTATTAAAGTTGCCACCTTAAGTTGAACCATTAATTATCAATCTCATATCTGTCATGGTTTCACTCAAACCCAATCCACGTCTACGAGCATAGCATAGCAATATAAGCAATACGTAGAAGTAAATCCCAAGGGTTTGATAATAATAGGGTGTAACGCCCTCGATGCGGCTATAGCTCCTACGTGTCGAGGCACGACTTAGAGGCATAACCGCATTGAAAGCAATGTCGCAAGTTAGGCAATCTTCACAACATCCCATGTAATATAGATAATAAAAGGGGAGAAACATAGTTGGCTTACACTCGCCACGTCAATCAAAGTACATAAATAGCATTACATCATTCAATCACTCATGGCCCGACTACGGCGCCAAAATAAAAGACCAACCCAACATGCGACACGGTCCCGATCACCCCAACTGGGCACCACTACTGATCATCAGGGAAAGATACATAGTAACGGCGTGAGTCCTCGTCGAACTCCCACTTGAGCTCTAACACATCATCTGGAACGGAGTCGTCTGGCCCTGCATCTGGTTTGGAAGTAAACTGTGAGCCACAGGGACTCAGCAATCTCGCACCCTCGCGATCAAGACTATTTAAGCTTATAGGTAAGGCAAGGTAAGTATGTGGAGCTGCGGCAAGCGACTAGCATGTATGGTGGCTAAATTATTCGTAAAAGAGAGCGAGAAGAGATAGCAAGGCGCGAACGGATAACTAGAGAACAACCTGCGGCAAGCATTACTCCAACACCGTGTTCACTTCCCGGACTCCGTCGAGAAGATACCATCATGGTAACTCACACAGTTGATTCATTTTAATTAAGTTAAGGTTCAAGTTATCTACAACCGGACATTAACAAATTCCCATCTGCCCATAACCACGGGCATGGCTTTCGAAAGTTCAAATCCCTGCAGGGGAGTCCCAACTTAGCCCATGACAAGCTCTCACGGTCAACGAAGGAATAGACTTCCTCCCGAGACATTCCGATCAGGCTCGGCATCCCGGTTCTACAAGACACTTCGACAAGTTAAAACCAATCCAGCAACACCGCCCGAATGTGCCGACAAATCCCGATAGGAGCTGCACATATCTCGTTCTTAGGGCACACTCATATGAGCGCTCCATACAACTAAAACCAAACCTCGAGTTTCCCCGAGGGGGCGCTGCACAGGACTCTATTTTGGACCAACACTCAGAGGAGCACTGGCCCGGGGGGTATAAATAAGATGACCCTCGGGCTCCGGAAACCCAAGGGAAAAAGAGGCTAGGTGGCAAATGGTAAAACCAAGGTTGGGCATTGCTGGAGAAGCTTTATTCAAGGCGAACTATCAAGGGATTCCCATTATAACCCAACCGCGTAAGGAACACAAAATCCGGGAACATAACACCGATATGACGGAAACTAGGGCGGCAAGAGTGGAACAAAACACTAGGCAAAAGGCCGAGCCTTCCACCCTTTACCAAGTATATAGATGCATTAAGATAACAAGATAATATAGTGATATCCCAACAAGTAAATAATGTTCCAACAAGGAACGATCTCCAATCTTCACCTGCAACTAGCAACGCTATAAGAGGGGCTGAGCAAAGCGGTAACATAGCCAATCAACGGTTTGCTAGGACATGGTGGGTTAGAGGTTTGACATGGAAATTCGGGAGGCATGATAAGCAAGTGGTAGGTACCGTAGCATAGGCATAGCAAAAGAGCAAGCATCTAGCAAAGCAAAGATAGAAGTGATTTCGAGGGTATGATCATCTTGCCTGCAAAGTTGTCAGAGTTGACTGGATCCTCGAAAGCAAAATCAACGGGCTCCTCGTTAGCGAACTCGTCTCCTGGCTCTACCCAAACAAGACAAACAAGCAACAAGAACACAATCAACCACGTGCAAAGTCAAACAACATGATGCAAACATGGTATGCTATGCGGGATGCGATATGTGATGCATATGCAAGATTTGACAAGAGATGAATGAACCTGGCCTCAACTTGGAAATCCAAGTGTGCCACTGGAAAGGTGAGATGAAATCACTTGAAAACGATATAAAGAACGCCGGAATCGGAGACACGGTTTGGAAATGGCAAGCAAAACAAATATGGCACCGGTCTTCGATATATAGCAAGTAGTCATCTAAAAGCAACAAGATAATTATGCTACAGCACCCAAACATGGCAACAAAATACATGGCAGGGATCCATTCAAGATTCTTAACAAAATAGGAACAATGAGCTACAGCCAATTCATCCATTAACAAGTTCAAACAAGCATGGCAAAAATGCATTTATTAAACAGATTTCAGACTTAGTGAAATTAACACTTGTCTGAAATTTCAGATCAGGTAGCACACTTTGGAGCATGAAAGCTATATGATACAGGGCCTAAACATGGCAAAGTAAAGCATGGCATGGAGCTACTCACAGAGCTTAACAAAAGTCCATTAGTGACCTTGAGCCAAAAGGGATCAGAAAATACATTTGCAAGCATGTGAACATGGCAAAAACATAAACAGATCACAGACTTAGTGAAAAACTGGGGCATGCAAAAACAGATATCAAGTAGGCATGTTTACGAGCTCGATGCACTCACTACAGAGCAAGGCATGACAATCTAAGCATGCACCCATCAAGAATACACATAATGCAAGCTATACATGGCAAGAACAATAACATAGCATGCACGGATCAACTATAACATCCTCGGCAAACTCGCTAACAAGTAGACAATCTGCCCAGATTCACGAAATAGCAAAAGTAGAGCTCGATTGACTCAAGCTAGGGTGCTCCATAATTGCAAACAAAGACATGGATGGATAGAGCACTACAAGATTAACAAAACATCCTTACTGATCATCCTCAAAAGAGGCACGGATCACTGGGAAACAACATGAACATATGGCATATTGAAATAAACAGATCAAGGACTTAGTGGAATTACTAAGTCCCTGAAATCAGCATTAACAAATGCACCACTTTGCAAGCTTGTGTTAGTCACCACACACATCACAAAAATATAAGGATGGCACCACTGGAAAGATGACAAAGCATGTAACAAAACATATGTAGAGCTCCTGGGCATATCATGCACACAATAAACATGGCAAAAATGACAAATATCTAATTGGAGCAGCAGATCTGACAATTATCTCAAATAGAATTCTTCCAACAGCATTTTGGGCATCAAGATGAACTCAAATGAAAATGATGCAATGAGATGAAACGATGTGCTCTCGGAGACGAACATTTTGATATGCTATATGCCCAAAACGGAGCTACGGATGCAAAGTTACGGCATGACGAACATAGCAATATAATTAGGGTTTCGGGCAAAAAGTCAACCCGATCTATTCCCAGATCTAGATCCAGCCGGGCGCGGTTTATGAGGTTCGCCAGAAAAACTGTTCACCGGGGCAGGGACGCCGGAGCTCAGAGTTGGCCGCCGGAGTGGCGCGGACGTCGAGGAGGTGGTCGGCGGGCGGGCGCGGCGACTCGGGCGCGGCGAGGTGGCGGCTTGTGGCGCGCCGGCCGGCGAGGCGGCGCGGCGGCCGGAGTGGAGGTGCGGCGGCTCGGGCCCAGAGCTGGGGAAGAGGCGGCGCGGCGCGAGGTGGCCTCGGGGCCCGGTCGGCGATGGGGAGGGCCGGCCTCGGGCCCTCGCGGGCCGGCGGCGGGAGCGGCGATGTGGGCATGGGCGGGACATGTGGCGTCGTCTGAGTGGTCGGCGGCGACGGGCGGACGTGTCCGGTTGCGGCCGGACATGTCCGATGCGCGCGAGGTGGGTGGATCTAGGGTTTCGGGGGGAAGGGGAAGGAGAATTTCAGAGGGGTCTTTATATAGACATAGAGGGAGCTAGGAGTGTCCAAATGAGGTGTGGTTTTCGGCCACGCGATCATGATCAAACGCTCTAGATGATGGAGAGGGTTTTGGTTGGTTTTGGGCCAAATTGGAGGGGTGTTGGGCTGCAACACATACGAGGCCTTCTCGGTCCCTCGGTTAACCGTTGGAGCCTCAAACGAAGTCGAAATGGTACGAAACTTGACAGGCAGTCTACCGGTAGTAAACCAAGGCCGCTTGGCAAGTCTCAGTCCAATACGGAAATGTTTAATCCTCACACACGAAAGAAAGGTAGAAATGACCACGGGAGGAGAACGAAGCGCCGGAATGCAAAACGGACAACGGGGAAAATGCTCGAATGCATGAGACGAACACGTATGCAAATGCAATGCACATGATGACATGACATGAGATGCATGACAACACCACACGGAGACAAAAAACCCAAACCCGAGGAAATAAAATAACTTAACGTCGGAAATGGCAAGAGTTGGATTACATATTGGGTAAATCATATCCGGGGTGTTACACAGCGCAATAGGTTCTACCTCATCAACTACTTCCCAATCCCACATGTTAAACACATCCTAACCACGCAATGTTTGAGGATTGGAGCTAATGCATAAAAACTGGGTATGAAAAAGAGTATGATCGATGTGTTACTTGCCTTGTTGATGATCCGCAAAACCTAGAGACTCATAGTAGCACGCTTCGCACTCCGGGTGTTCTATCGCAAACAAACAATAGCATACATAAGAAATCAAGCAAAGAAGCATGGGTAAAACTAAAATAAGAGATCTAACCAGAAAGTTCAACTTAAGAACTCCGGTTTGCAAAAAGAATCAAATCAAACGGAGCAACAAAACTCAAACTGCGAAAGAAACAAGATCCAATTACTAATCTGGACTAAGGTCAAATTTTACTGTATCAAAATCTTGTTTAAGTTGGTTAAACAGAAAAAGGGTTTTGATACGAAGATCTAGGCGCTTGAATCGCCTGATTCCGTTGAACGAGCGAAAAGATAAACTAAAACGAAAATCGGATCAGAAATCGCGATCGAAAATAATCGCGGAAAAATCTGAGAAAAAGAAAACTGACAAACAGGCTAACGAACAAACGTTTGTTGTCTGCGGCTAACGAGTGAACACCGTTCATTAAAACGAACGTACGGACGAACGTCCGCTAAATAAACTAAATCGAGAAAACCGGCAAACCGATCTAAAAAAACGAACCTAGGGTTTTCTAAAAAAACCGAACTGGTTTTAGAAATAAAACCGAACGGCGGCTTATACCTCCGGCGAGGTCCGGCGAGGCGGGGCAGCTCCGGCGAGGTCCGGCTGCGGCGGCGGGTGGCGCGAGGGCGGCGACGGCAGGCGGTGGAGCGGTGCTAGGCAGCGGGGCGGCGTGGCACGGCGGCGGCGCGGTGCTAGGTGGCGGGGCGGGGTGGTTCGGGTGGTGGAGTGGGGGTGCGGGGGTGGCGTATATAAGGAGGGGGGCTAGCTTGCGGAGGGGGCAAGGCGGCGCGGGGAGGAGTCTCGGCCAGACTCGGCTTGCGGCGGCGGCGGTCTCCTCGTCGAGGACGAGGCGGACGGCTCGACTGAGCTGGGCAGGCTGGCTGGGCTTCGGCCTAGTCGGCGAAGATTTTTTTTCAAAAAAAAATAATAATTTCGTAGAAACTTAAATAAATCCTAGACAAAATAAATAAAATCTAAAAATGCCAAAATAAATTTTCACCGTCTAAATAAAATATTTAGAATAAGATGAACATTTTCTTGGGCCTAAAATGCAATTTTGAAAAACATGCAATTTTTCTAATTCAGAAAAAATAGCAATAAACTCCGAATAAATTCAAATATTTGATTTTAATATTTTCCTCCAATATTTCATTTATTTTGGAGAAGTCATATTATCTCCTCTCATATATTTTAATATGAAATATTTTCGGAGAGAAAAGTAATTAAAACCAAAAAATCCTCGTTTCAATATTTGATAGAATTCAAATATGAAAACAGTGAAATCCCCAACTGTCTCCGATGGTCCTTGAGTTGCTTAGAATTCCGAGGGTCGCGAAACAAAATGCAGCAAAATATGATATGCATGAATGATCTATGTATAACATTCCAAATTGGAAATTTGGGATGTTACATAGACCGGTGGGGATTTGGAGGCATGAGGATGCTTCATAGGCTCCATTTAAGCAATCAGGTCGGGGCCGTGATAGAGATTGGTGAGTCGGCTGACTGGATTAACGATGCTCGGGCAAAACGTAGATGTGGTTGAAGCTGTGGTTGCGGTGGCAGCAGTTTGAGATGACGGGAGGGGGCGGCGTGGGGGAGATACTATGGAAATTTTATGGGTGGGGATGTGGTGGGAGGAATAAATTCTGAAACCGCGCGCCTAATGAAAATTTCACTGCGAAACTTGAAACTTGGGCGGGGTAAACACACAACACAGACGGAGGGCGTAAAATACTCATGTGCGAGAAAAGAGAAAATTGGCAAATCCCATCTCCAAAAAAATGTACACATGTAGTTGATTTTTTCGGTCAATGGTACGCTTGCTTTATTAGGAAACATCACACAGGTAACTGACTTATGGGTCATTAATGCAAAAAAACGCACACGGGTACGCCATAGAAATCATGTGTTTTGTGACCTTCTAATAATTCTTATATCTATCAGCATCTCCAACTGCACCTAATTTAAAAATCACTATCATTGTAGCAGGGCTATTGAATGTACATGAATGAGGCAAAGGTGACACCGATGAACAATCATCGGTTTATGAAATGCAATCAAGTGTCAACCTGCCTTGCTCACATAGCCAAAATTGATCCTATGCAACAAGAGAGAAGCTTGCTTCCATCCGCCGGCGCGGCTATTTAATCTAGTGTGCGGCCAACTCGCGCAACAAGGTGGGACTAAAAACCAGGTATGGCCAGCTCTAGTCTCCGGTGGCTTCCGATGGTTGCGGGCTACAAAACTTCAGTGAACACATGCTAATCAATGCTCAAAGCCCTCAAAGGATGCGCTTACCGATATTGTAAGTTAATAATAGATAGTACCAACTTAAAGTACTACTGGTAATTTGCTATAAACCTAGTATGTATGTAGTCCTGGTAGATACTCCTAATTAATTATACAAACTTATGTGTGACACACGCACTAACTACTTCTTACATGCTGGCATCACGCATGCTGGCCAGACGCTGTCGTTCTCCTTCCCAGCCCTGCCGGTGGCAGCCCGCCATGCTTCGATCTCTGCGAGATCTCCTCAGCACGGCGTGCGGCCTCTTCTTTCTTGCAGCGGCGGGACTCTCTTTTCTTGACTATTTTCTGCCTTTTCTGCTCCTTCTGTGCGGCTTTGGCCACCTCTAGATCCACCACCCATTCGGCCATGTCAGCATCAAAGTCGGCCCACATACTTGTGTGGCCGCGGGCGGCGATGAACTCGGCGCGGCGGGATGCCATCGCTTCCTTACCACGTGTGTGGTCGCGGGCGGCGAGGAACTCGGTGCGGCGGGATGCCATCGCTTCCTTACTAGTTACTATACGTCGCGGTGCCATGAACGACGCTTGGAGAGAGCTCTTGGATGGAGTGGCCGGACGGTCATACAGTGCGGTGGTTTCTAAGAGCTCAAGGACAAACGACGAAGGAAATTTGGCTTCCCTTACAATCTTGCTCATTCATTATCTCACATGGTTCATCTATGTTGCCTCCGGAAACAGTATGCGTTGAGCCTATTGTGTGTTGTGTTATGATGGCTGCAACACCAACCACGCGGATCGCACGTGTGCATCGTAGGATGTGCCGCGATCAAACGACAATCCACATCCCTCTCATCACACCTGTGCAGTTGTAGATGGATTGGATTTATCTGCGCTAAATGCCTAAAAATGCACATAATCCCCTAAATATAGTAAATGGGCCCGGAAAAGTGCCAAATTTGAACACCGTAATTTGCAGGGTGTATGTTCGTCATAGAAAAAACTCAAGGACAAAGAACACAGGAAATTTGGATCCCCCTTATCTTGGTGATTTCCCCCTCGAAACCATGGAACTTCCTCGATGATGGTTCGATTTATGAAGGGCGTGCATGACGAAATAAGTCGTACCTTCTCAATTTTTTACCAAGGTACGGTGAGGCCATAACATGGCACCATGCCAGGCGTCATGATTTTCAAGCATGTATTTCATTTTTCTACAGTTGAAAAACCAATAAACGAATGTTTGTGGTTGACTATTGCCACACATTTCCTTGAAATTGCTGCCTGTTCCTTGTAAAAGGCATGAGAATTTAATAATACCACAAGCATGGTTTTCCATACCATTCTTGTGCACCTTTTCATGCACCGATTGTTTGAATTTGAATTGTGTGCAAAATGCCTGGAAAATGCACATAATCCCCTAAATATGGTAAATGAACCCGGAAAAGTGCCAAATTTTAACACGGTGATTTGCAGGGTGTATGTTCATCGTAGAAAAAAACTCAAGGACAAACTAGGAAGGAAATTTGGATTCCCCTTCAATCTCGGTGATTTCCCCCTCGAAACCATAAAACTTCCTCGGTGATGGTTTGATTTATAAAGGGCGTGCATGATGACATAAGCCATACCTTCTCAATTTTTTACCAGGGCACAATGAGGCCATACCATGGCACCATGCCAGGCGTCATGTTTTTCAAGCATGTATTTCATTTTTCTATAGTTGAAAAACCAATAAACGAATGCTTGTGGTTGACTATTGCCACACACTTCCTTGAAATCTCTTCCCATTCCCTATAAAAGGCATGAGAATTTACTAAATAGCACGAGCATGGTTTTCTAGACCGTTCTTATGCACCTTTTCATGCATCGATTGTTTGAATTTGAATTATGTGCATTAATGCCAAGAAAAAGCACATAATCTCCTAAATATGGTAAATGAACCCGGAAAAGTGCCAAATTTGAACACGGTGATTTGTAGGGTGTATGTTCATTGTATAAAAAACGCATGGACAAACTAGGAAGGAAATTTGAATTCCCCTTCAATCTTGGGATTTCCCCCTCAAAACCATGAGACTTCCTTGGTGATGGTCCAATTTATGAAGGGCATGCATGATGACATAAGCCAAACCTTCTCAATTTTTTACCAGGGCACAGTGAGGCTATACCATGGCACCATGCCAGGCGTCATGTTTTTCAAGCATGTATGTATTTTTCTATAGTTGAAAAACCAATAAATGGCACATTTGTGGTTGACTATTGCCACACGTTTCCTTGAAATATCTGCCCATTCCTTGTAAAAGGCATGTGAATTTAC
This sequence comes from Triticum urartu, assembly GCF_056163025.1. Taxonomy (NCBI): domain Eukaryota; kingdom Viridiplantae; phylum Streptophyta; class Magnoliopsida; order Poales; family Poaceae; genus Triticum; species Triticum urartu. Next base: position 375,513,031 of record NC_141874.1, read on the forward strand.
TAAATAGCACGAGCATGGTTTTCTAGACCGTTCTTGTGCACCTTTTCATGCACCGATTGTTCGAATTTGAATTGTGTGCATTAATGCCTAGAAAAGGCACATAATCACCTAAATATGGTAAATGAGCCCGGAAAATGCCAAATTTGAACATGTTGCATTGGAGGGGGTATGTTGATCATAGAAAAAACGAATGACAAACTAGGAAGAAAATTTGGGTTCCCCTTCAATCTCGGTGATTTACTATCACACGCGTTTCATCTCTATCGCCTCTGTGAACCGTGTGTGTTCACCCACACATGCAAAAGGAAAAAAGAAAACCCTCGCCCCCCTGCCCACTTCGTGCCCACCCACTCGCCGCGGACTCCTATGCAAGTCAGCACCTCATCAACTTCTATCGCAATGGCCATCCTAAGCTCGACGGTTGTCGTTGACGGGCAGAGATCGCGCTCCAAATGGCACGGGATTTCGCCCCTATCGCTTGCTGCTGCCTATCTGCATCGACTTTCTAGACTCTGGTCGATTGGGGTTTTCTGTGAGATTGGGCCGAGGATTTTTCTCATGGAGAAGGTAATCATTTTAGCAAAATATTCACACGTCCCTTATCGCAGTCTGTCCATCATTGTTAATCAACCAGCAGAAATCATCGAGGGTTTTCATTCAAGTGTCCATAGTGCAAGCATAAATCAGACAAGTGTGGTCGTGGCCAATCGGAAACGAAATCCTATCTCACCATTCCGGATGACTTCAGGGAACGCTCAGTATGTTCAATATCACCCTACCACGGTCGTCATGGCCTTAATTTGTGAACATATACCGTCTACTGCTACATTTGGATAAAAGGTACGGTGCCACATGCAGCCTAGACGTCGAAGCCGATTTTTCCCTATATTAGGCAAATTAATGATGTATTGTTCATTCAGTTACTCTCATAATTGCATCAAACCTTTGTTACATTATCTATTTTTAATTATATATTTTTGTACTATGCTTTCAGCTATATATCGTTCTATTCTCTCAGTTACTCACATATTTGCATCTTGCTCTGTTATTTCAATATATCTAATTTACGATCTTAATTTTCATTTCAAGTAGTACATCCCTTGCTTTGCAAGAACACGAGTAGAATGAAATCTTGGGCTTTAGTTTGTTGATGACTCCATGGATGTCAAATTGACAACGCAACATGGATTTACAATGACAGTTAGCGTAAAACTTGATAAAGATGGTCACTCCTATTTTGATGCGGACCTTTGGAGAAAAATTTCTAAGTTTTATGAACTGAAAGCTGGCAATAAAAATCTAGTGCATGCACCACAGCATGGGCTAATTAACATGGATGTTTACTTCCCCAATGTCATCAGCCGATCAAAGTCTGATCGAGGTTAGTGTTCTTTCAACTTTCTCCATGTTCGCATATTATTTAGCAAAATCGGGGTATTTGTTCTGACTAACTGATCACTATTTAAGCAACCAATTGTGATTTTATTTTCTGACTCCGTTCCTAGGGAGTAATAAATTCTATTTACCAATTTATGCGCACTATATATTCTTCTCCCATGTTCTGAATAAACAATACTTCCACCTTTTAAGAAGGATATGTTGAATGCATAGTTAACGATCTGTATGTTACTCAGCGTACCAAATTTCACTGGAAAGACTTGAAGCATTTCATATTTTTTTGGATAATCTGACAGAGATAGCACAGCGTATGAACGTTGGATTTTGGATGAGATTAATTCTACCTATAGTGCACACATTGAACAAGACCAATTATGTCACAAAACACTCATATAAAGTCTTATTTTTATGTTGATGTTCATAAACTATATATATCTTCAACGATATGTTACAATTGGTTTTTATCAACAGAAATTGCCTGATGTAGGTGTTCCTGAATCGATTCCCTGACATGGTAGAACTATACTTGTGCCTGCTAATAAGACCAACGTGATTGCAAGGTACCGCATTTCCCGCAGAAATGGAACCACTCAAATTAACAAGTTCTCGCTAGTCGTGGCAATGCATCCACATTGGAAAATTGGAGACACCCGTTCTACTCATGCTCTACCAAGGCACAGGAGGGTTCTTCCTTTTCATTGACGAGATGTCGAGTCATCGTGATCAAGTTGTTTCCAGCGGATAGTTGTGGTTGCTGGCCCTCAGCCTCTTAAAATGTGCTAGTTGTTACTATGTTAAGTATATAGATATGGACTATATGGTTGTCAAAACCGTGTTACCAAGATTCGCCTTTTGTCGAATAGTGTGACCATTATATATATGTTACTCAAATGTTGTTAGCCAAGTTCTTAAATTTTCATGAAAAGTATTAGTATCATACACAGTTCATTCAGTTTAAGTGTGTGCCTCGTAGAGTAGAGGATGTCCATGTTTTCGACATGGCGATCAACACAGATGTCCATAAGGCATTTGCATATTAATTGTCCATATTGTAAATTCGGATAATATACAGACAGGCCAGCCCATACAATTGACATATTTGACATGCATGAAGAAATCAATTGAGCATATTCTGAGCATATTCTGATCACAGGATCAGAATAATATTGAGCATATATATAAACACTATTCTGATCATGGGATCAGAATAATATTCTGATCCCAACCTGAACTGCCTGAGTAACGCGCCTGGACTTCCCTCTGTACGAACCCGACCTTCAGGCTATCTTCGCAACCGTGGCTTCCCCCGTGAATTATTCTGTTTAGTCGTGTTCTATATGATGTTAGTGCAATCTAGGAACATTTTTTAGCAACTAAATACCGGTTTTAAATAGGAATCTTGCTCGTTGGCGGATTTTGCTTTCAACTCGTGATGAAATTGCGTTTTTTGCAATTTTACTGCCTGAGTTGTTCGACCTGAACTTCTCCCAGTGCTAGGTTGAGCTTCCACCAACATTGCTCAAACGGGGCTTGCGATATACCGTTGGAAAGCTATGGACATCAGTACCATGACCCAGGTTAAATTTCTGACAAAATGTAAGCGGTTTAAGAGCAGTTTTGAAAATCGTTTTTTCTTCAAACAAAAAATGTAAATCATATTTTTGATCTCGTTTTTAAACCGTTTATCGTAATGAGGCAAATAATATGGCGTTGGAAAGCTGCTGCAAAACCGCTCCTTCCACATATTGAAAGTTTTCTCTAATTCCCTATGGATAAAGAGTAATTTGGAAAATCGTAGAATTTCACAAACAGAACACCCGAGTTCATATTTGCAATGTCATTTCTAAACGGCTAATCCAATTGAGGCAAATAATATGGCATTGGAAAGCTTATGAAAATGCGCTACTTTTTCATGTTAAAACTTTTTTCTAATTTTGAACGGTTTAAAAGTAATTTAGAAAATGATACAAGTTCCACCGAATTCATATTTTCGAGCTAATTTTTTAACCGTACGTCCGAATGCAGCACATGATATGGTGTTGGAAAGCTTGAACAAATGCGAAACTTTTTTGTATATATTGTTTCTCCCAATTCCTTATGGTTTTAATTCAATTTTGAAAATGGCTAAAAAGGTATTTTCCCCGTAATTTCTACAAAATTTATCGGAATGAGACAAATAATATATCGCTGAACAGCTACGAAAAATGCGAAACTTTTCCATGTTGATGGTTTTCTCTGATTCCTAGCCGTTTTCCCGTAATTTCGAAAACAGAGAGATCATTCGTTCTGCATTTATCGCGAAACTGATTCTTCGAAAATGCACCGCGTGAAGAACCTGAACTTCTCGGCGCGTGTACCTGAACTTCACTCTGTTTTTCACGTGCTTTTTTTGCTCGTAGCTCTCCATCCACTGCTTGTAGCTCTCCATCCACTCACCGGAATTGAGCAAGTGATATACCGGTGGAAAGCTGCCGTAAACATGCAATTTTCCCGTGTTAATCGTTTTTTCATACTCGCGACGATTTTAAAAGTTTTTCATTTGAAATTCATTTTCTGTAGTAGTTGAACTTCATGTTGTTTTCATGTTGAACTTCTATGATGTATTTTCGTTTGTAATTTTCTCGTCCATTCATCAGTGTTACACAAATGATATTTCTTTTGTATAAACCTCTCTCACAATAATTTTTTTAATTTTCTCTGATGGAGGACTTGAACTTATAACAACAAAACTTTTAGCCTTTGCTTTTTTAATCTTTTTTTAAAACAAAATGACACCGTGTAGTACGTGAACTTCTGGCAGTTATCAATCTGAACTTCTCTCGGTTACGTGAATATATCTGAGTTTTTTATGAATGATTATTCTGATTTTTAATCCTTTTTTATGAATATTGAAGTCTATTTTTAAAAGTTGAACTTCTTGTTATTTTATTTTTGAACTTCTTGTTTCCATTCTTTAATAACGAGGAAAAATCTGAGTTATCTATAATCATCAAACTTCTCCATCAATATGGACTTCCTGGTTTAATTTCCTAATTTTATTTTATGAAATTTTGAAGCACTCTAGTTTTAAAAGTTGAACTTCTTGTTATTTTATTTTTGAACTTCTTGTTTCCATTCTTTAATAACGAGGAAAACGTGAGTTTTCTATAATCATCGAACTTCTCCATCTTTTTAATATGGACTTCCTGGTTTTCTCTTAATCTTTTTGATGGAATTTTGAAGCGCTCTATTTTTTATTAAAGTTGAATTTCTTGTTATTTAATTTTTGAACTTCTTGTTTTCCATTCTTTAAGAACGAGGGAAATGTCAGTTTTCTATAATCATTGAACTTCTCCATCTTTCTAATTTGGACTTCATGGTTTATTTCTTTTAGTAACGGAAAAAAGCCTACTTTTTGATAGACCGAGACACTCTGTTTTAAAATTTTAACTTCTAGGTTTATTTTAATAGAACTTCTTCATTATTTCGAATAGAACTTATTGGTCTTATTCTTTAGTAACCGGAAAAATTTGAGTTTTCAAATAAATATCAAACTGCTATGCTTTTAAAAATTGAACTTCTTGGTTTTATTATTTAGTAACAAGAAAAAACTGAGTTTTTAATATGCATTGAACTACTTCATTTTTTAAAATTGAACTTCTTGGTTTTTATCTTTAGTACTGGGGAAATGCCCAAAACGACATTGTTTTTTGTTTTTGTTTTTGAAGTTCTAAATCCTAGGTTTTAATATACTTTGAACTTATGTGTTATTTTAATCTAAACTTCACATTTTTTATTTTTTGAGTAAAGTTTTTGTTTTTGATTTTTAAATAAACATGATTTTGACTTTTTTATTTTGGATCTTCATGATTGATTCTTTAAGTCCCTTTTTAATTTCAACTTCTTCATTTTATTAACGAGAAAACATCTAAGTTTTTTTAACCTTTGAACTTCTCTCTTATTTTACTTTGTACTTCTTAGAGAAAAATATGGTTTTAAATAAGCAAACAATTTTCTAGGTTTTTACCTTTGAACTTCTAGGTTATTTGACCTTCTCGGTTATTTAAAATTGAACTTCTGGGGTTTTCAAATTTGAAATTCTACGTTTTTTGACCTTCTCGGTTATTTCAATTTTTCTAATTTTCTTTAAATCCATTTTTATAAACTTTTTTGAGTTGGTCTGTTATTTTGAGTTGGCCTTCTCTCTTATTTTCTAGAAACGAGGAAAATATAACTTTTAAAAACTTTGGTTATTTTCTAGAAACGAGAAAATTCCAAAATTTAAATTTGAACTTCTAGTTATTTTGTTTGAACTTCCAAGGGTTTTGGTAGAAATTGAGAAATCTGTTTTATATTGAAAAAATTGAACTGCTATATTATTTCAATTTGACCTTCATGGTTTTATTTTTAAAAACAGAAAAAAATAATCATTTTTATAGACATTAAACCATTTTGTCATTTTAACTTAACTTCCTGGTTCTTTTAGTTTGAGCTTCTAGTTTTTTTAAAACGGGGAAAAACTATTTTTAAACTTTTTAGTTGTTCCTTTATTTTAATTTGAACGTCTTCGTTTTATTCTTTAGTAACAAGAAAAAAATTAAAATTTTAAAAACTTTGAACTTCTCCATTATTTTAATTTGAACTTCTAGGTTTTTTATCACTGAACTTCCGAATGGGGTGGGCTTATTCTTTAGGCCATTTGCATTAGTTTCGTTTTTTGGTTAACATTTCGTTAACTATTTTATAACACGTATTTTTTTAGAGATGAAAAAACCCTATGATAGACCTAATCGGAGAACATATATGTGCCGCATACACACATGGGGGCACCCACACGAATAGCACACACTCAAGACGCACACACCTAAGACTCATGCTCCGCCGAAGGGCGTCATGAACTTATTTGGCTCTTCTAGTTGAACTTCAAGGTTTTTCTTTCTTCTTTTTGTTGCTATATTTTCTGGTTTTTTGTATATGATTTTCTCGTGGACTATATGCACTCATTTTCGTGATATTAAAAATGACAGGCGCGCTGGGGAGGGTCGAATTTTACCAACCATGAAGTAGATGAACCTTGTCCAGCGTAATAGTTGGACTTCAGTTAACTCCAGATTACCTCTCCAACAGCATTACGGAATCTCAATCCACCGCCCGTGAGTGCTCCATATGTGGGCACAATTAAAGTCATCGCTCGCATCAGGCATTTGTTGCAGATCGTAGGCACACGCACACACTCATCTTGATTGAGTCGTGGTGTGAACAGGAGCATCTTGTGTGGTGTTTAGCTCTTCAGCATTAGTCTAGCGATAGCGGAGTTTAGCTCTTCAGCATTAGCAGCGGCGGCGCGTACGACCAAAATGCCAAACACATTTTTTGAAGGTTGTAACTTAATAAATGGATTCAGCTGACATTGAAATCAGACTGAAGAATCAGTGTTGGGCTGCACACCGAAACAAGATGCAGCAAAGTCGCATGAATTACTCAGTACGTCCATAAGTGAGTCGATTAAAAAAAGAAGAGAGAGTTGGGTGCAAGTCAGACCAAAATAAAGCAAATAATATATGAAGATAGAGATCCATCAGCCCCAACCAAATGCATTCACGAGAAACAAATAACTGCAAAGAATAGCACCATCGCATTAGAACTTCTCCAGGTTCATTCATGAGCTGCAATTTTTTCCCACTCAAACCTTTTCGTACAGTGAGGAGGCGGTGGCATCACAGCATGCAAAGTAGCAAAGGGAGAGGAGCACCAGGAGCGCCGAGCTGTTGTAGTTGATACTGCAGCGGTTGCGCCATCACATTGCCTGAAGCCCTGAACCTCTCTGTGCCTGTCTTGCGTAGTGTGTTCTTCTTTTTAGCTTGGCTTCTCCTCACACCACATGTGGCTTCCGTGTGCATGCAAGCACCACACACGGTACGCCCGTGAACCGGACACAAGCACACACGCGCCGTCGGACTGCACATGCTCACCGGTTGAACTTCATAGGCTGGATGGAGCTCCTTCTTCTTTCTAGCCGAACTGCGCCCAACGCCGGCGAGCAAGACCACGCCTCGGGCTAGCTCGTCCACCCAGACCATTCCTTCATTTTCATACAATTTTCACATGGGAAAATTAGGAAGAAGATGACACAAGCAGTCCAATTCAGTTTAGAAAACTAAAGATCAAAATTAAAGGCAAGGAGCATCTAAACATAAACACAATCATGCTTCGCTAGAAATGTGCAGCTTCAAATAACAACTACAGTTAGCGAACATGCAACACTCTTTTTCTTGACTGAATTCATCTTCTAGCTAGCTCACACATACTTGTTTTGCAGGAGTTCAGAGAGGGAGAGCTGAGCATGTATCGCCATAGTGAAGAACAAGGAAGTTCAGAGAAAATCCGAGCAGTCATTCTCCTCTACTTTCAGTAGCAAGAATGTAGAAAGTAACATAGACTGTTGGGAAGGGGCTCAATCGGTGCACTTCTTTTCTCACAATGATTTATTTTCGTGGACCAGATTATACAAAGTGCATGTTTATGTATAACAAGAGAAATATTTTTTTGCAACACATACCTTCTTGAATGAGACACTTTACATACAAAGATCCCCAAAGAATAAGTTTGTTATGGCACTGAAAACCAACACATAATTCTTGTTTGAGAGACAAAATGCATTCATTCACATGAACAAATAATCCATCCAATAGTCATTATGCATCATAAACTCTATAGGAGATGACAACATGTAAAGAACAACATGGAGTAAAATGTTCATATACACACATACGCAGCGACGTGTTTGAGAACAAAAATATCCTTGTCCCAGCCCTGTTCTTGGTCGGCTGCAGGAGCACCTCCGGGCTGCTGCGGCGAACAGCCGAACATGACACTTGCGAACCCGTATCAGAGAGAGAGGGAAGCTCAAATTGCGTCTGCGCTGTAGTTCAAATACAAATGCGGATGAGGGACCGAGGAACCATTTCATGCAGCAAAGTGGATGGGAGTGAAAGGAGAAGCACCTGACTTCTCAGTTCAATCTGATGTCGATGAATGAAGAATGGAAATATCTCGGCCTCGTGAAGCATGGTGACAATGTGATCCAGGCGCTGCGACAGCAAACGCCATGGGGCCACGTCATTGAACGTCCCAAGACGGCGTTGTTGAATGGCCAGTTTGATGCGGTAGTTTGGCTGCATGGTGATGGGGGAGCCTTGCCGGGGGGCGAGAGGAGATGGATGGCCCCAACCTAGATTTGCCGGTGGCATCGCCTGGGAGGTCAAGGAGACGCGTCGGATCTGCCGGGGCGGCGCATCAGAAGATTGGTGGCGGCGGTCGGCGAAGGTTGTATAGAAGCGCTAGGGACGGCGGCGGCGCGATCCGTAGCAGGGGACGACCGCTCCTGGAGATCCCCGGTGTTGGCGTCGGGCCTCGCCGGGAGGAGGTCCGTCGAAGCGCCACCTGGGTTGGGCCGCTGGCGCCGGCGGGACTGTGGGTATGGCTACATGTGGCGTGATCTGGTGGAGGAGCTGCCACCGCGTGGAGGTGGCGGATCCGGGAGGCACCGGAGGTTGGGGGAGGCTGGCGGCGCTAGGGATGGGGTAGCTCGCCGGGGAGTGGGAGGCTGGCGGCGCTCGGGATGGGGCAGCTCGCCGGGGAGTGGGAGGCTGGCGGCGCTCAGGATGGGTGGTGGGAATTGCTCGTGGGGGAGGGGAGGAGGGAAGGACGATGACGAGGGGCGGGTGGTTTCTTTTTTTGGCGCTAGTGGAGTTCGGGAACAGCCGATCGCCTCTATATAACACGCGTCGTGATCCAAATAGTTATTCTGATCCTGAGATCAAAATATTGCTACTATATATATACATATATACACACGACAAATTTTATCTAACATCGGTGATAGTTATCATCACTTGAGTTTTGTATATGTTGTATGGTAGTATCTATCAAATAGGAGAGTATGGACGCTTAGTATGTAGTATATATACTATTTTTTGTAGTATGTATCATATTTTGAATATGATCATTTTACATATAAATATGTACGTATTTCACAAATATAATAAAAATCATGAGCCAACTTGCAATTTTTTTCATGTAACTCACTTTGGAGTATCTTATATATAGTATATGAACATACTTAAAATGATAAAGTAGAGTATATACTACCACATGGTAGTATATGAGACATGTGGGGTAACTACCCCCATATGGTAGGATGGATTTTCCCTATATATATCGCTAATGTTTTTGGGGATTCCACTTGATCTTCGTAATGAGGAAGGTATTCGGGCAGCAATCAACACCTTTGAGAAATTTCATCACTGGATTAGTCGAGATCCGTATCTTGTGCGCACTCTAGTCTTTGCATGTTTTCCAAAAGATATTCTAGTGCCTAGAGATGTTGTGTTCATGGATTTTGCAGCCTGGGGTGGTGCCACGGTGTCTTGGACGGCGCTTGTGTACATTCTTGGGGCCAATTTTGCTGAGCAGATGCCCCAAGATGAGGAATGGATGCCCATCAATGGCAATCCTCATCCTCTGCCTGGTGTGCCCTTCCCGGAGATGCCACCTTTCATTTTACCTCCATTCCCAGCTCTGGGGTGGAACAATGTGCCGCCACCTCCGCCTGAACCTGTGCATAATGAGGTGCATGAGGACAATTGGGGCAACTGGGATGAGCCTGTTGCGGAACCAGCTGTTGAGGATCAGGAATCCATGGTGTTGAATGCCTCTGCTCAACCAAGTTCTGTTCAACCAAGCTCTGATGTGCAGCTAGGTGTCCCCAGCACCTATTCTGATTAATGGGGCTGAATCTGTGAACCAAAATGAGCTGAGGGAGATTGCACCGGACCTGGAGGATGCTAGTAATTGGGCAATTGTGGTTTATCATACGCCTGTCATTGAGGTTCAACCTCTAGATCAACCTGAGATTAAGGTCCCCTTTGGTCCCCCTCTGCCCCCTGAAATGATCTGGAAGCGATCTTTTGAAAAATTGTTGAATGCACCAGTGGTGTTTGAGGTGCCAAAACCTTTGCTGCCTAAACCTATGTCACCAGTCACTTTGTCAAAGAGAAACTGGGACTTTGCTTTTCAGCATGCCGATCTTCCTCTGTTGACGTGGAAAGAGCCTGAACCTGTTCGACCAGTGGCTAGAGCTTTATTTGTGGATGATGCTGAGAGGACTGAGCCCGACCTTGTCCCTTCACCCCCTACGCATGCAAAAACAAGGAGGCCTCGCAAAACTTTGGCGCCCACACCGCTCGTTGAAACCTCTGTTCGAAGATGTACCAGAAGTTCGGCCCAGCGTGATGGGTTTAAGCCCACTTTCCATGAGATGGTTCTACATCCCAAGAAGAAGAAGCCCAAGGCCAAGCACCTTTCCGCAGAGATGCCTGATGACCCTGCATATGAAGATGTTCCTCCTCCTACTCCCATAAGTCACCTCCAAGCTATTGGCAAGGAGCTGGAGATTGATGCAACTCTGCTCACTGAGGATGCACTTATGGTGGACCCTGCTGCAACTACAAATCATCCCTCCAATGAATAGTGTGCTCCTCAAGTGCCGCGTTTTGCAAGCCCATAAATTTGCTTCCTGCATGTTTTCATTTTCTGAACTTTGGCAATGTAATAATGTTGGTTCAGACCTTTTGGTGGCTTTTGGACATATGACATTGTGTGTCATATGGTTAGGGGACTTGTTTATGATCTTTATTTATGAATTCTCAATGTAGAAGCTGGAATGTCCTATGTTGGAATGTCAGGGGTTTAAACTCTGAGACTAGGCAAAGAGCTGTAAGACAAAAGATTGATGAAAGTCACTGTGCTATTGCTTGTCTGCAGGAAACTAAATGTGCTTCGTTCGATTCTAGAACAATTAAAAGATTTTGCCCTAAGAGTTTTGACAGCTTTGCTTTCTCTCCTTCTTTGGGGGCCTCTGGTGGAATTCTAGTTGTTTGGAACTCATCTATTTTTTATGGGACTTTATTGGAAATCCAACAATTTGCAGTGGTGATTGAATTTGTTTCTAGGCAAAACAATGAGAGGTGGACTCTTGTGGTTGTTTATGGCCCTTGTCAGGGGGAAGCTAGGGATAATTTTGTAAATTGGCTGTACCACCTGAATATTCCTGTGGATGAAAATTGGCTGCTACTGGGGCATTTTAATTTCCTACGTTCTTTGGATAACAGAAACATACCTGGTGGTGATTTGAATGACATGTTCATCTTTAATGGGATTATTGGGCACTTAGGTCTTTTGGAATTGCCAATCAAAGGCAGATCTTACACTTGGTCCAATATGCAGGATATTCCACTGCTTGAGCAGCTAGATTGGTTCTTCACTTCTGTTGATTGGATATCTGACTATCCCATGACTGAGGTGCTACCTCTTGCTAAAACTGCATCTGACCATGTGCCTTGTGTGGTTACAATCAAAACTTCTATCCCCAAGTCTAATCTTTTTAGGTTTGAGAATTATTGGCTGGAGCTAGAGGGTTTTATGGATTGTGTTGACTCTACATGGCAAAAACAATCCAGAAAGGGGCACATTACTGCTCAAATAGCTGACAATTTTAAGTCCCTGAGAACGAGTCTCAAGAGATGGCAGAAGAACATTTCCAAACTAAAAACTCTTGTCTGTAAATGCAATATGGTTATTCTACTTTTGGATGAGCTTGAGGAATTTATACCACTTTACAGACATGAATCCAATTTCAGGAAAGTGGTCAAAATCATGTGGAGAAATTGCTCCACCTTCAATATCTTTATTGGAATAAAAGATGTACTGTCAGATATATAAAAGTGGGTGGTGAAAACACCAAGTTCTTTCATGCTATGGCTACTGAGAGACATAGAAGAAACTCTATTGCTAGCTTAAAATTACCTGATGGTTCTGTGGTGACTGATCACTCGCAAATGGAGAGCATTATATGGAATTGTTTTAAAGCAGAATGGGTTCTTCCAGGGGAATTAACATGGGTTTTGATCTTTCTTCTCTCATTGAACCAATGGAGGGTTTAGATATTCTCACTAAGCCTTTTGAGAAGGAAGAAATGGACAAGATTGTCAAGCATATGCCAGTTGATAAAGCTCTAGGCCCAGATGGTTTTAACGGTCTCTTCTTCAAAAGGTGCTGGCACATTATTTCTCAAGATTTTTATGAACTGGCCCAGGATTTCTTTGATGGTACTGCTCATCTGGAAAATATCAATGATTCATATATCACTCTGGTGCCTAAGAAGCCTTCACCTAAAGAGGTAGGTGATTTTAGACCTATCTCTTTAACAGGAATGGGTCTTAAGTTCCTATCCAAGATGGCAACCAATAGGTTTCAAGAGGTGATTATGCAGTGTGTTCACAAGAACCAGTATGGTTTCATAAAAAAGCAGAACAATTCAGGACTGTATTGGGTGGACTTTTGAGTATTTACACCAGTTCCACCAGTCCAAGAGACCAATTGTGATTCTTAAATTGGATTTTGAGAAGGCTTTTTATTCCCTTGAGCATGAGGCAATTGTACAAATATTGAGATATAAGGGCTTCAATGAGAAGTGGATTCTTTGGATGAAGCAGCTTTTGTCCACAAGTACCTCATCCGTTCTGCTTAATGGAGTTCCTGGTAGGAAATTCATATGTAAAAAGGGTGTCAGACAGGGTGATCCAGTCTCCCCCCTCCTTTTTGTCCTAGCTGTTGACCTCCTGCAGACTGTAATCAATGACATGTTCAGAAGGAGCATTCTTCATCTTCCTATACCTTGTCATGACCAGGATTACCCAGTGATTTAGTATGCTGATGACACTTTGATTATATTGCCTGCTGACAAGGACCAACTTATAGCTCTGAAAGACATGCTTAAGGTTTTCTCTGTGTCCACTGGTCTTGATGTGAATTACCACAAATCTTTTATTATTCCCATCAATGTGGACACTGCTGTCATGACAGAATTAGCTGCTTCTTTTGGATGCCAGATTGGGAAAATGCCATTTACCTACCTTGGCTTGCGAGTAGGAACTACAAGGCCCAAAATGGTGGATTTTATGCCTTTGGTGGACTGCATGGAGAGGAGAATGATAGCTAGCTCCTCTTTTTTAAATCAGGGGGAAAGATTGCAGTTTCTGAACTCCGCCTTGTCTTCTATGCCCATTTTCTTCCTTTGTAGTTTGGCTGTTCTTGCTGGAATTCTAAAGCAATTGGAGAGAATTTAGAGACAATATCTCTGGAGGAAGAATAGGGGTGAGCCTGCCCCCTCACTTGTAGCTTGGGACCTTATTTGCAGACCAAAAAACAAGGGAGGCCTTGGTATTCTTAATCTAGGTGTTCAAAATGTGGCACTACTGCTCAAACATGCAAATAACTTCCTTAATAAAAAGGATCTACCATGGGTGTCTTTAATTTGGGACTCCTACTATCATGGCAGAGTACCCCAAGGAACTACTGATTGTGGCTCTTTCTGGTGGAAGGATATATGCAAGGTCATGCAACACTTTAGGGAGTGTGCTTGGGTTCAGGTAAATGAAGGGGACACTGCCCTCATGTGGTCAGACAAATGGCAACTTGATGGACAGGTTTCTAGTCTCCAATTCAGATTTCCCAGGCTCTTTTCTTATGTTAAGGACCCCTGGATCACTGTTAAAGAGTTTTTGGACTCTGAGGACATGTTCTAGCACTTCCACCTTCCTTTGTCCGTCCAGGCTTTTGATGACCTGAACACTCTTCAGTCTTTGTTGGATGGCCACAATAGAGAACCTGGGTCCAAGGATATTTGGTTTTGGAGAGGCACTGCCAAGGGATATGCACCAAAGTTGTTTTACTCACATACTTTTGTGTCAGAGTCCTTCAACCATTTGACAGCTTGGATCTGGAAGTCCTCATGTACAATGAAAATAAAAGTATTTGCTTGGATGCTTATTATGGATAGACTAAACACCAAGGACATGGTGGAAAGGAGACATTGGCATTTGGAGGATGGAGTAAATTATGTTCTTTGCCCTTTGCAGACTAAGGAAACAAGAGATCATCTGTTCTTTACTTGCAATTTTAGTGTCAGAGTTTGGAACTACTTGCAAATTGACTGGTCATCTGGTGACTCTATGGCTGAGTTGGTTATCAATGCTAGCAGGAGCTTCAGGAAACCCTTCTTCACTGAAGTGGTCTTTATAGCATGCTGGAATATCTGGATTGTCAGGAATGCTAAGGTCTTCAGGCATGAGAGAGCTGGCTTCAATAAATGGAGAAGTGCATTCATCCATGACATTACATTAATGCAGTATAGGGTGAAATCTGCCTATAAGGATGATCTCCTTAGATGGATCTCATTTCTGCCACCTTGAGGCCTGTAATTTTTAACTTGTTTCTGCACCTCCTTCCCTTAGAATAGCTTGATTACCTCTTGTAATCCCCCTTTGTACTTGTACTTGATTTCTCTTTTAATAAAGTTTTGATATGCTATGAGGGTTTTTCCCTACAGTTCCCAGTCAAAAAAATGAACTGTGCGCGCACAAAAGAGCTATACTAGAGCTGGCTTCAATAAATGGAGAAGTGCATTCATCCATGACATTACATTAATGCAGTATAGGGTGAAATCTGCCTATAAGGATGATCTCCTTAGATGGATCTCATTTCTGCCACCTTGAGGCCTGTAATTTTTAACTTGTTTCTGCACCTCCTTCCCTTAGAATAGCTTGATTACCTCTTGTAATCCCCCTTTGTACTTGTACTTGATTTCTCTTTTAATAAAGTTTTGATATGCTATGAGGGTTTTTCCCTACAGTTCCCAGTCAAAAAAATGAACTGTGCGCGCACAAAAGAGCTATACTATGCACCTAACGCTGACCCAGCACGCACAACAACCATCGTCCATCAGCGTGTTGATCATGGGCTCAGTGAGAGTGGAGGCTGCCAAGTTGATGACCTACACACCTTGATCGATCGAGGCTGGGGCAGACTGGACAATGGGAATCGCGGTACTGCCTCGGGTGCAGCGCTCACCAGGGCTACTGCGACCGCCGGGTCTGCCCCGGCGACGTCCGGTAAGACAACGTTGGCTCTCGCCAGGGCTGCCGTGACGGCACCCAGGCATGCCCCGGCAATGTCCGGCATTGCGCCCTCCTCCATCTGGGACATAAGCATGCGCTTCATGCGGCGGCCGCCACTGCCGCAGTTGTCCTTGCATCGTCGCGGTTCCTCCCCCACCGCACTCTACGCTGAGCTAGTAGTATCGCCCATCGGCGATCCCTATCCACTTTTAGGATGACGCTGGCTAACCTGGCGGCTTGCTCGTACCCCGTTTCCTGCTTCCTCTGGACGTCGTCGGGAGAGGCGGCGACATGGCCGTCGACCACCAAGCCGACCATCGTGCCTTCAGCCTCGATTCCGCTGTCGCACAACTCCATCCCGTCGTTAGCCATTGGGGTGTGCCGTATGTGTGGTTAACTAGCTATCAACTGGATCACTAGTGAGTCACCGCCACCAGCCATTCTTGTGGTTATTTATAGCTAGAAGCTGTCTAATGGATTGGGGATTTTACAATTCACCCATGTAGAGCACGGGAAGACTAAGTGGAGCACACAACCCAACAACCGTATGCAGTGTCACGTATTATCGCATACGTGCTACCATAAGGAGACATATGTGTAACTTACGTATCATCTCTCTAGGGTTCCCTCACGCACCCTAAATCTTTCTAGATATGACTCCTACCACTAAAATTACTCTCTCTCTCACACACACACACACACCATTTGTTGGGAGTCTCCTTTCTGTCTTCATCTTTGTTCCAAAACTGACATTACTCATTTGTTCACCGATCAGACAAACTCTCTCTCCCCCCTCTCTCTCACTCACACACACACAACTCCCGCTTTCGATCCCCCTACCAACTACCGACTCTCTCTCTCACACACAAAACTCTCGCTTTCGCACCCCGACTTGTATCTCTCTCACAAACTTTGATCGACCAGCCTCTAGATAGGTTTATTCATCTACCGTACACTCTCCCTTCCACTCTCTCGTATATGTCTCTCTCGTGCTCCTTGTATCCATGTAGATTTTGTGTCCCTTCTTGAGACACGCCCTCTCAATCGTGCACACACACACTATCGCCTCATTTTATGGTGACACCTCTCGCACACACACTCTTTGTGTCTTTGTCACACACGCACTCTATCCCCCTCCTCTCTCCCTCTCACACACATACGCGCGCATGGGCTTTTTGCATAAATATCCCACTTATTGAATCTTGAAACCAACCACATTCCTCCCTTATCTCATGAAAATATCCAAAGGAATATATTTTGAGTGAAACATAAGATATTTTTAGTGATATAAGTATATGAAGACTAGATATTTTTCTAACAAATTGGTGAATATGTATTACTCTACTTTGGATGTGTTGCAACACATTGGCACATGGCTAGTTATTGTTGTATTATTTTTTGGGTACCAGACAAACGTTGGATTACATATATGTAGAGAAGAGGTGCATGCACACAATTAGTCTCTCGCTGTCTCACACACATGAGAGTTACGTAAGGCACGGTAAACAAATAAACACATAGGTGCACGATTGCCCCATGCGCGGGTACCGGGTATGTGCTGGAGTGCACCTTTGTAGGAATAGTCAGCTCGCGTGATAATATTATTTTTTGAGCTCGCGTGATAACATTATTTTTTTGAGCTCGCGTGATAATTTGATTCATATGAGTTGATGGTTGGGGACCACAAGTAAATGACCTGGAGGCAGTGGCTCGCCAATCGCCACTGATCGAGTTGCCACGTTTAAAAATCATTTTTTTAGCGGGGTAAGAGCTCCAATTTTCAATGGCGCGTTATACAATTTTTTTAAATGAATGGTATGGAGCGAAAACGGAATTCATCACTACTACCTCTGTCCTGGTTTACTAGTCCCCATCATATTTTGGGTCAAAGTTTGTCCATGAATTTTACTTGTCAAATGTGAATGCAAAATGAGATTTTCTTATACCTAAACAAAAGGACCAGAGGGAGTTATTGCTCTCACACGGTGCCAGAGTGGACACGACCTCTCACTGGGGAAGCCATTGAACCGGCGCGCCGGCCAAGAGAGCCCCACACGCTGCACGCCAGGCTGAACACGCCTCCTCGCCGCATTCAACCGGCTTCAAACCAAACTGCCCCACTGATACGTCTCCAACGTATCTATAATTTTGATTGCTCCATGCTATATTATATTCTATTTTGGGCATTATTGGGCTTTATTATTCACTTTTATATTATTTTTGGGAATAACCTATTAACCGGAGGCCCAGCCCAGAATTGCTATTTTTTGCCTATTTCAGAGTTTCGCAGAAAAAGAATATCAAACGGAGTCCAAACGGAATGAAACCTTCGGGAACGTGATTCTTGGAACAACATGATCCAGGAGACTTGGACCCTACGTCAAGCCACCAATAGGGAAGCCACGAGGTAGGGGCGCGCCTACCCCCCCAGGCGCGCCCTCCACCCTCGTGGGCCCCCTGTTGCTCCACCGACATACTCCTTCCTCCTATATATACCTACGTACCCCCAAACGATCAAAGACGGAGCCAAAACCCTAATTCCACCGCCGTAACTTTCTGTATCCACGAGATCCCATCTTGGGGCCTGTTCCGGAGCTCCGCCGGAGGGGCATCGATCACGGAGGGCTTCTACATCAACACCATAGCCTCTCCGATGAAGTGTGAGTAGTTTACCTCAGACCTTCAGGTCCATAGTTATTAGTTGGATGGCTTCTTCTCTCTTTTTGGATCTCAATACAATGTTCTCCCCATCTCTCGTGGAGATCTATTCGATGTAATCTTCTTTTGCGGTGTGTTTGTTGAGACCGATGAATTGTGGGTTTATGATCAAGTTTATCTATGGACAATATTTGAATCTTCTCTGAATTATTTTATGTATGATTGGTTATCTTTGCAAGTCTCTTCGAATTATCAGTTTGGTTGGGCCTACTAGATTGATTTTTCTTGCAATGGGAGAAGTGCTTATATTTGGGTTCAATCTTGCAGTGTCCTTTCCCAGTGACAGTAGGGGCAGCAAGGCACGTATTGTATTGTTGCCATCGAGGATAACAAGATGGGTTTTTTATCATATTGCATGAATTTATACCTCTACATCATGTCATCTTGCTTAAAGCGTTACTCTGTTCTTATGAACTTAATACTCTAGATGCATGCTGGATAGCGGTCGGTGTGTGGAGTAATAGTAGTAGATGCAGGCAGGAGTCGGTCTACTTGTCTCGGATGTGATGCCTATATACATGATCATACCTAGATATTCTCATAACTATGCTCAATTTTGTCAATTGCGCAACAGTAATTTGTTCACCCACCGTAAAATATTTATGCTCTTGAGAGAAACCACTAGTGAAACCTATGGCCCCCGGGTCTATCTTCCATCATATTAATCTTCCAACACTTAGTTATTTTTATTGCCTTTTATTTTACTTTGCATCTTTATCATAAAAATACCAAAAATATTATCTTATCATATCTATCAGATCTCACTCTCATAAGTGACCATGTAGGGATTGACAACCCCTTATCGTGTTGGTTGCGAGGATTTATTTGTTTTGTGTAGGTGCGAGGGACTCGCGTGTAGCCTCCTACTGGATTAATACCTTGGTTCTCAAAAACTGAGGAAATACTTACGCTACTTTGCTGCATCACCCTTTCCTCTTCAAGGGAAAACCAACGCAGTGCTCAAGAGGTAGCAAGAAGGATTTCTGGCGCCGTTGCCGGGGAGGTCTACGCAAAAGTCAACATACCAAGTACCCATCACAAACCCTTATCTCCCGCATTACATTATTTGCCATTTGCCTCTCGTTTTCCTCTCCCCCACTTCACCCTTGCTGTTTTATTCGCCCTCTCTCTCTCTATCCTCCCTCTCTTTCTCTATTTGCCTTTTTTTTGCTTCTTGTTTGCTCGTCTGTTGGATTGCTTGTTTGTTACGATGGCTCTTCCCCGATTTGGTGATCTTCACCTTAAAAGGTTAGAAGAAATCGAAAGCAACGTTAGGAGTTTTATGGTCTTACAATTTGAGCATAATAATTTCTTTAGAAATGAGCTTAAGGAACAAAAAAGCTTTATGAGTTATATGAATAAAGAGCTCGATGATATGTCTAAAGAATTTGATGGTTTGAGATCCCAAATTGCTTGTCTTGAGAAGTTAATAGTTGAAATTACTGATAAGCAGGCTACCTTAGTTAATAAGATGGCCACTAAGCCGGAAAACTATGAAAATAAAGATGAAGATATAAAAGTTATTGATGTGTCCCCTATTAAATCTTTGTTTTGCAATATGAATCTTGATAATGATGGGACTAAATATGATCCACCTTTACCTAGAAGGTGTTCCGAAAACTCAGAGTTTTTAGATCTTGATGCTAAAATTGATAAAAGTGGGATTGAAGAGATTAAAACTCTAGATGTTAATGAACCTACTATTTTGGATTTCAAGCAATTTAATTATGATATCTGCTCTTTGATAGATTCTATTTCCTTGTTGCAATCCGTGCTAAATTTTCCTCGTGCTTATAGCCAAAATAAAGCTTTTACCGAACATATCGTTGATGCTTTGATGCAATCTTATGACGAAAAACTTGAGTTGGAAGTTTCTATCCCTAGAAAACTTTATGATGAGTGGGAACCAACTATTGAAATTAAAATTAAAGATCATGAATGCTATGCTTTGTGTGATTTGGGTGCTAGTGTTTCCACGATTCCAAAGACTTTGTGTGATTTGTTAGGTTTCCGTGATTTTGATGATTGCTCTTTAAACTTGCACCTTGCAGATTCCACTATTAAGAAACCTATGGGAAGAATTAATGATGTTCTTATTGTTGCAAATAGGAACTATGTGCCCGTAGATTTTATTGTTCTTGACATAGATTGCAATCCTTCATGTCCTATTATTCTTGGTAGACCTTTCCTTAGAACGGTTGGTGCAATTATTGATATGAATGAAGGAAATATTAGATTCCAATTTCCGTTAAGGAAAGGCATGGAACACTTTCCTAGAAAGAAAATTAAATTACCTTATGAATCTCTTATGAGATCCACTTATGGATTGCATACCAAAGATGGCAATACCTAGATCTATCCTTGCTTTTTATGCCTAGCTAGGGGCGTTAAACGATAGCGCTTGTTGGGAGGCAACCCAATTTTGTTTTTATTCCTTGATTTTTGCTCATGTTTAGTAATAAATAATTTATCTAGCCTCTGTTTTGGTTGTGTTTTTTATGTTTAATTAGTGTTTGTGCCAAGTAGAACCGTTGGGAAGACTTGGGGAAACTCTTGTTAATCTTGCTGTAAAAAACAGAAACTTTAGCGCTCACGAGAACTGCTGCCATTTTTATTTGGAAAGTGATATTTAGTTGATTCTTTTTGAATATGATTAATATATAAATTCCTCACGTCCAGAAATTTATTTTAGAATTTTTGGGGTTCCAGATCTTGCGCTAGATATAGATTACTACAGACTGTTCTGTTTTTGACAGATTCTGTTTTTCGTGTGTTGTTTGCTTATTTTGATGAATCTGTGGCTAGTAAAATAGTTTATAAACCAGAAGTTGGAATACAGTAGGTTTAACACCAATATAAATAAATAATGAGTTCATTACAGTACCTTTAAGTGGTGTTTTGTTTTCTTTCGCTAACGGAGCTCACGAGATTTTCTACTTTAAGTTTTGTGTTGTGAAGTTTTCAAGTTTTGGGTAAGGATTTGATGGATTATGGAACAAGGAGTGGCAAGAGCCTAAGCTTGGGGATGCCCATGGCACCCCCAAGATAATCTAAGGACACCAAAAAGCTAAAGCTTGGGGATGCCCTGGAAGGCATACCCTCTTTCGTCTACTTCCATCGGTAGCTCTACTTGGAGCTATATTTTTATTCACCACATGATATGTGTTTTGCTTGGAGCGTCTTGTATGATTTGAGTCTTTTCTTTTTAGTTTACCCCAATCATCTTGGCTGTACACACCTTTTGAGAGAGACACACATGATTCGGAAATTATTAGAATACTCTATGTGCTTCACTTATATCTTTTGAGTTATATAGTTTTGCTCTTGTACTTCACTTATATCTTTTAGAGCACGGTGGTGGATTTGTTTTATAGAAACTATTGATATCTCATGCTTCACTTAGATTGTTTTTAGACTCTTAAATAGAATGGTAATTTTCTTAAATAATCCCAATGTGCTAGGTATTCAAGATTAGTAAAGCTTTCTTATGAGTGTTTTGAATACTAAGAGAAGTTTGATGCTTGATGATTGTTTTGAGATATGGAGGTAGTGATATTAAAGTTGTGCTAGTTGAGTAGTTGTGAATTTGAGAAATACTTGTGTTGAAGTTTGCAAGTCCCGTAGCATGCATGTATGGTAAACATTATGTAACAAATTTGAAACATGAGGCGTTCTTTGATTGTCCTCCTTATGAGTGGCGGTCGGGGACGAGCGATGGTCTTTTCCTACCAATCTATCCCCTAGGAGCATGCGCGTAGTGCTTGGTTTTCGATGACTTGTAGATTTTTGCAATAAGTATGTGAGTTCTTTATGAATAATGTTGAGTCCATGGATTATACGCACTCTCACCTTTCCATCATTGCTAGCCTCTTCGGTACCGTGCATTGCCCTTTCTCACATTGAGAGTTGGTGCAAACTTTGCCGGTGCATCCAAACCCCGTGATATGATACGCTCTTTCACACATAAACCTCCTTATATCTTCCTCAAAATAGCCACCATACCTACCTATTATGGCATTTCCATAGCCATTCCGAGATATATTGGCATGCAACTTTCCACCATCACGTTTATCATGACATGTTCATCACTGACATATTGTTTAGCATGATCATGTAGTTGACATAGTATTTGTGGCAAAGCCACCATTCGTAATTCTTTCATACATGTCACTATTGGCTCATTGCATATCCCGGTACACCACCGGAGGCATTCATATAGAGTCATACCTTGTTCTAGTATCGAGTTGTAATCATTGAGTTGTAAATAAATAGAAGTGTGATGATCATAATTTAATAGAGCATTGTCCCAATAAAAAAAGAAGAGAAAGGCCAAAAAAAGGGAAATGAAAAGGGACAATGCTACTATCCTTTTTTTTCCACACTTGTGCTTCAAAGTAGCACCATGATCTTCATGATAGAGAGTCTCTTGGTTTGTCACTTTCATATACTAGTGGGAATTTTTCATTATAGAACTTGGCTTGTATATTCCAACAATGGGCCTCCTCAAGTGCCCTAGGTCTTCATGAGCAAGCAAGTTGGATGCACACCCACTAGTTTCTTTTGTTCAGCTTTCATACATTTATAGCTCTAGTGCATCCGTTGCATGGCAATCCCTACTCCTTTCATTAACATCATTCGATGGGCATCTCCATAGCTCATTGATTAGCCTCGTTGATGTGAGACTTTCTCCTTTTTTTTCTTCTCCACATAACCCCCATCATTATACTCTATTCCACCCATAGTGCTATATCCATGGCTCACGCTCATGTATTGCGTGAAGGTTTATAAAGTTTGAGATTACTAAAGTATGAAACAATTGCTTGGCTTGTCATCGGGGTTGTGCATGATGAGAGCATTCTTGTGTGACGAAAATGGAGCATGACTAAACTATATGATTTTGTACGGATGAACTTTCTTTGGCCATGTTATTTTGAGAAGACATAATTGCTTAGTTAGTATGCTTGAATTATTATTATTTTTATGTCAATATTAAACTTTTATCTTGAATCTTTCGGATATGAATATTCATGCCACAATTAAGAAGAATTACATTGAAATCATGCCTAGTAGCATTCCACATCAAAAATTCTGTTTTTATCATTTACCTGCTTGAGGACGAGCAGAAATTAAGCTTGGGGATGCTTGATACGTCTCCGACGTATCTATAATTTTTTATTGCTCCATGCTATATTATCTTCTATTTTGGACATTATTGGGCTTTATTATTCACTTTTATATTATTTTTGGGACTAACCTATTAACCGGAGGCCTAGCCTAGAATTGCTGTTTTTTTGCCTATTTCGGAGTTTCGCAGAAAAAGAATATCAAACGGTGTCCAAACGGAATGAAACCTTCGGGAACGTGATTTTCGGAACGAACATAATCCAGGAGACTTGGACCCTACGTCAAGCAACCAACAGGGAAGCCACGAGGTAGGGGGCGCGCCTCCCCCCCCAGGCGCGCCCTCCACCCTTGTGGGCCCCCTATTGCTCCACCATCGTACTCCTTCCTCCTATATATATACCTACGTACCCCCAAACGATCAAAGACGGAGCCAAAACCCTAATTCCACCGCCGTAACTTTCTGTATCCACGAGATCCCGTCTTGGGGCCTGTTCCGGAGCTCCGTTGGAGGGGGTATCGATCACGGAGGGCTTCTACATCAATACCATAGCCTCTCCAATGAAGTGTGAGTAGTTTACCTCAGAACTTTGGGGACATATTTATTAGCTAGATGGCTTCTTCTCTCTTTTTGGATCTCAATACAATGTTTCCCCCTCTCTCGTGGAGATCTATTCGATGTAATCTTGTTTTGCGGTGTGTTTGTTGAGACCGATGAATTGTGGTTTTATGATCAAGTTTATCTATGAACAATATTCGAATCTTCTCTGAATTCTTTTATGTATGATTGGTTATCTTTGCAAGTCTCTTCGAACTATTATTTTGGTTTGGCCTACTAGATTGATCTTTATTGCAATGGGAGAAGTGCTTTGCTTTGGGTTCAATCTTGCGGTGTCCTTTCCCAGTGATAGTAGGGGCAGCAAGGCACGTATTGTATTGTTGCCATCGAGGATATCAAGATGGGGTTTTTATCATATTGCATGAATTTATCCCTCTACATCATGTCATCTTTCTTAAAGCGTTACTCTGTTCTTATGAACTTAATACTCTAGATGCATGCTGGATAGCGGTCGATGTGTGGAGTAATAGTAGTAGATGCAGGCAGGAGTCGGTCTACTTGTCTCGGACGTGATGCCTATATACATGATCATACCTAGATATTCACATAACTATGCTCAATTCTATCAATTGCTCAACAGTAATTTGTTCACCCACCGTAAAATACTTATGCTCTTGAGAGAAGCCACTAGTTCAACCTATGCCCCCCCCCCCCGGGTCTATCTTCCATCATATTAATCTTCCAACACTTTGTTATTTTTATTGCCTTTTATTTTACTTTGCATCTTTATCATAAAAATAACAAAAATATATTATCTTATCATATCTATCAGATCTCACTCTCGTAAGTGACCTTGTAGGGATTGGCAACCCCTTATCGCGTTGGTTGCAAGGATTTATTTGTTTTGTGTAGGTGCGAGGGACTCCACGTAGCCTCCTACTGGATTGATACCTTGGTTCTCAAAAACTGAGGGAAATACTTACGCTACTTTGCTGCATCACCCTTTCCTCTTCAAGGGAAAACCAACACAGTGCTCAAGAGGTAGCACCCGCCTACCTCCATTGAATCCGCACTTGTGCCGGAAACACGTCCTTCCGTGAGCTGGCCGGCATTAGAACACAATTTTGGTTGGCTCCTCTTGTCATTTAAACGAGGGTAGATGCCTGGCAAGAACCGCACCGCACCTCCGCCCCGATATACTCCTTGCACCATTTTCTCCACACTTTCCATAGCATCCACTGAGCAGGAAGATGAGTTCTCCAACATAAAAGCCGACTGTGTGCCCCGACGAGACGGACAACTCGCTGCTCCACCTCCCTCCCCGCCTCAAGTCAAAAGTACCATGGGTGAGGATACAGGCGGGCAAGCGGAGGAGCAAGCCGCCGCTCCAAGCTAGCCCATGGTGCATTAGCTCGACGCTCCAGGCATGCTCGCAGAGGAGTGGCCAGTTGGTGCACGCTGGCCCATGGGGGACCGCGGCATCCAGTGCATTGTAGCTGGCCATGCCATCCGCAAACGTCGGCAGAACCGCGGCATGCCGGCGGAGGCGGCCAACATGTCCGTGGCTGCCGCCGACACCGAGGAATGGTAGACCACGAGAGTCGTTGCTGCTCCGAACCCATGAAGGCTATGACCAACACATCGCTGGCATAGGCACCCAGTGTGTTGCCCTGTTTGGAGCAAAACAATGTGCCCTCCCCCCGCGGCTGGCATTAGAAATTATATCTGCCTCCAGAGGCTATTCGCGTTTAGTTAAAAAAATGTCCAAAATATAATTAATTTTGTATGGTCTTGTTTTCGTTGTGCTCGCACTGATATGCTTGTTGCTCTCGGCAACCAGCTCTGCCTTGCCAATTTAGTGCCTCTATGGAGGTACTCTACATGGTGTTGGCGCTCCCAATATCGGCATGCCCTTATATTCCCATTGTTTTGTTGTTGTCAATCGTCACTGAGGGAATAATATGTTGTTGTCAATCTAGTGTAAATCCAATGGCACTTGTAAAATGACGCAATGCAATCGATAACCCTTTTACATATTTTTGCAAACACGGATGTCAATCTCTATCTCAAGCATGTTTGTTCAAACAGAAGCAGGTACCTTAATTTTAGTAGAACTCCACAAAATTATACGCGAGTCCCTCCTCCGCCATTGGCAGAAAATGCACCTTTTTCATCAATGCTCTCAGAAGGAATTTGTGTTTTGGCTTTGAACTAAATGTTGTTTCGAAGAAACATTGGTGTTGGTAGTAAGAACTAGAGATTTTTCTTTATTTCTAATTCTCCTCACATATTTTTTCTTTGAAGTGAATCATGGTTCTAGACATTATCTATGAATATGAAGATATCTGTGAACATGAGTTTGATGTGAAAGTCGAACTTGGAATGTTGGGCTTGCGTGTGAACTATACCATGCCCAATGGTTCGTCCGTTAATGTTTGGAAAGTAATGGATGTTATTACATGACCAAAAAATTATATATTTTGTGCCACATCTCGGCATCACAGACTTACATACATCTCAGTAGATGCACGGACATCACAACAGGCATGTTGACTGGATAAACATTCGAACCTAGCTATTATGAATGAAAATTTATACTGACAATAGTTTCTATAGTAGGAGACACCTAGCTTGCTCTGCCTCTGCTAGCTTCTTTTTGGCTTCTTCCATCTCTTCTTTGGCTTGGGTGAATAAAACATATGATTGCTCTTTTCGTTACTTCAGGAACTTGC
The DNA here is from genome assembly GCF_056163025.1 of Triticum urartu. Taxonomy (NCBI): domain Eukaryota; kingdom Viridiplantae; phylum Streptophyta; class Magnoliopsida; order Poales; family Poaceae; genus Triticum; species Triticum urartu. The sequence goes on from NC_141874.1 coordinate 375,539,556, forward strand.
TACATTCTCAAGGGCTATTGCATGCTTTCTTCCAGCCTTTACTAGAGCCACGAGGACACGAATAGTTGACGACTCCACCTAGTTTGTGAGTAATCCAGCTTCATCTGGGAATTTGCACCTTGTGCCTAATCCAGCTTCATTATGGAACTAGCACCTTGTTTGCAATCTAGCCTCATTTTGGAAACATGACCTCGAGGTTGACCATACTTCCCTCCTCACAGGAACTGCATCTTGACATGAAGAACTTACTTATTTTTTAGACCAATAGTCAAAGCTCCCCAGATCCATTAAATAGAAGCTCGATAAACAGGACTAGAAAAAGTAAAGCATTAGGATGATTAAGACTATGCTTATTACATATCAAGCAACTTGTTTCACAAATAACATATCAAGCAGAGCCAGCTTATAGAAACTACGACCTATACATCAAAGAACACAAGGCTAAGAGAAATAGAAAAACTAGCAGAGGGGTGCACTAAGCCATGGGTTGTTGCAGCAAAACAGCCGGCAACCAAGTGATCTCCATGGTGTCTGTAGGCGCGTTGACTGACTAGCTTCAATATTAAACTACAAAGGATTCATCCTATATCATGGTGGGTCCAATGAGTAAATTGAGATCCTACAAATGATTGGGAGCCTAATCAATTGTACAGGAAATTTTTTATCTCGCCTATTATTGTTTAATAATATGCCACACTGCTGGATTGCATGGCAAGAACCCTATCCAAGCAGACAACATGGTTTGACGCTGTTCTCGGCTTGGGGCTTGACCAGGGCCTGTCATGGTCCTGTGTTCACTACTGCTGCCAGCCACATACCATGTCAAAGTAAAAAAACTGACCAAAAGAGGGGGCTCCCTCTGATTTCATTAAAGAAACCATCAAGGACACACAAAACATCCACCACTGCTTGTTAGGTTCTCAATGTCAAAGTAATTGAAAGGTTGTTACTTACCAAAGCTCATTTTACAGGTTCGGTGCAGCTCCTCTTTAATTTGCGATGTTCCTTGAAGATGTCACTAGCATCCTGTATTTGGTCTTCATTGCTCCTTTGCATGTTCGCATTCGTAGTTTTAAAATCTCAACATGGCAAGAAAAATATAGTAAAACTCATGCATCTTGTGGGCAACATTAAAGCACTCATCTGCCATGTTAGCACACTTGATTTTTAATATCCTACTATGTGGTTGTTCAACTTTGCTAGAACTCAATTGTGGTTTCATTCTAAGTGAGTAGAACAGGGGGCTCATCTCCCTGCTATTCTAAAAAACTTTCCATCATTTGCCACACTACTGGTTCCAAATGAAGAACCTACCCAAGCACAGCGCAATACAAGAGTGATGCACAATTACAAGATGATATTCTATTGGACAATGGAAACTATAGCCAATTACTTTTACTGGAACAATAGCAACCAAGAAATTTGAAGGGTAGGTATGAACATAATCGGAATTGCACATGTAGTGCTAAGAGAATCAATGGAGGGAGTACACATTTGTTTTCTTAGTTTGTCGTGGAATTAATTGTTTGTTTGAAATAAATATATTAAGCTATTGACTCCAAATGTAATGGTTTATACAATTCAATATTTAGAACTATTGTTGAATTCCGAGATGAATACCAGGTCTATAGTACTTCACAATATGCTCAAACTCACATAATACAACTCAAATGACATTCTAAATGCATATTTCATAGTTATTAATTTGTTGGATGCAACAAAACCAACAATAACTCTAAATGATCTAGTCTAAAGCAATTTTCTGAACGCATCCCAATTTGTGAATGAAACATAGAGAGAAGTTCAGAAGATGGAGCAATGGCGGGAGAGAGATGTGTGCGCTCAACACACAAGATATACACCCAGTGGAAGAAAGAGATAGAGGGCGAGAAGATTGTATATATGTGAGCGAGAGAGTAGGAGAGAGACCTTGTGCGCGCGCGAGAGAGAGAGAGGAATATATATGTATACAGTGGAAAAAGTTAGGTCTGTGAGAAATATGGAAACATGTAATATAAGGAGTGAGATGCATGTGCATCGGGATTTTGTACATGTGAAAGGGGAAGAGACAAAAGGTTTGATGAGAGAGCTCACAAAACATGGACGAGAGGGGAAAGATCTTGTGGGCTGAGGGGTTGATAGTTTTCTGCGAGAGGGAGGGAGAGGGAGAGAGAGGGGGAGGAGTTACTCAGCCGTCGTCACATCATCCTACTTCCAAATGGCCTCGCATTCTCTAGTGTGGTCTGGTCGCCGTCTTTGTTCTTCCCGATGCCCTCCTGTCGTGGTATGACACGATCACCTATGGGGTCGTCGACTCCTTTGTGGTTCGGCAATGGGGAAGGGCACGTTGCAAAAAGAGCAGAGGCCGTAGAGCAGCACGGCAATGGTGGCTCAGACAGTTTTTACCCAGGTTCGGTCCACCATGAAGCGTAAAACCCTACTCCTGCTTTGGTGGATTGATGAGAGGATCGTAGTGGAGACGCGGTGCCCAACCCCGGCAAGGTCACCTCAGGACGAGAGCGGCTACGTGCGTATGAGTGTACAAGGGTCCGAATCCTTTCAAAGGTTGCCACGACCCTCCTTTTATAGATCAAGGGGCTACCACGATGGCAAAACAGTCATTACCCAGTGATTAGATAGCCACAGTGCTATGATACGTCTCCAACGTATCTATAATTTTTTTATTGTTCCATGCTATTATATTATCTATCTTGGATGTGTTATATGCATTTATATGTTATTTTATATGATTTTTAGGACTAACCTATTAACCTAGAGCCCAATGCCCGTTTCTGTTTTTCCTTGTTTTTGTGTTCCACAGAAAAGGAATATCAAACGGAGTCCAAATGAGCTAAAAATTTACGGTTATTTTATGGACCAGAAGAAGCCCCCGAAGCAAAAGAGTTGGGCTACAAGAGCCACGAGGCATCCACAAGGGTGGAGCAACCTCCCCTGCCTTGTCGTCGCCTCGTGCACCCTCCCAACTTGCTCCCAATGCCAAAAATTCCTTTAAATATACATACCCCCCAAAACAAACCTAGATCAGGAGTTCCGCCGCTGCAAGCCTCTATAGCCACGAAAAACCAATTGGGAGCCCGTTCCGGCACCCTACCGGAGGGGGAAACCATCACAGGTGGCCATCTTCATCATCCCGACGCTCTCCATGACAAGGAGGGAGTAGTTCACCCTCGGGGATGAGGGTATGTACCAGTAGCTATGTGTTTGATCTCTTTCTCTCTCTCGTGTTCTTGATATGGCACGATCTTGATGTACCGTGAGGTTTATTATTATAGTTGAATCATATGGTGTTTCTCCCCTCTATCTTCTTATGATGAATTGATATTTACCTTTGAGGTTTCACTATTATCGGATTGAATACTATTATGGATTTGAGAACACTTGATGTATGTCTTGCGTGGGATACCCGTGGTGACAATGGGGTGTTCTATTGATTCACTTGATGTATGTTTTGGCACTCAAGTCGCGGATTCCCGAGGTGACATTGGGGTAATCTATGCATAGGGTTTGATGCACGTTTTCATCCTTGTTTCTCCGGTGGGAGTCTTAGGGCACTCTTTGAGGTTCTTTGTGTTGGATTGAATATTATGAATCTGAAGTTCTTTGATGCATATCGTATAATTGACCCACGGATACTTGTGGTGACATTGGAGTATCTAGTTGACATTAGGGTTGATTGATGTGTGTCATATGGTGTTATTTTACTACGAACTCTAGGGCTGTTTGTGACACTTACATGAATAGCTCAATGGATTGATCATAAAGAATAACTTTGAGGTGGTTTCGTACCCTACAAGCAATTTCGTCTTATGTTCTTAATGATAGGAACTTTGGAGTGACTTTTGTTGCACGTTGAGGGATTGTTATATGATCTAATTATGTTATCACTGTTGAGAGAACTTGCACTAGTGAAAGTATGAACCCTAGGCCTTGTTTCCAAGCATTGCAATACCATTTTTGCTCACTTTTGTTACTTGCTACCTTGCTGTTTTTATATTTTCAGATTACAAAAACCTATATCTACCATTCATATTGCACTTGTATCACCATCTCTTCGCCGAACTAGTGCACATTGTATTGGGTGTGTTGGGGACACAAGAGACTCTTTCTTATTTGGTTGCAGGGTTGTTTGAGAGAGACCATCTTCATCCTACGCCTCTCACAGATTGATAAACCTTAGGTCATCCACCTGAGGGAAATTTGGTACTATCCTACAAAACTCTGTGCTTGGAGGCCCAACACGAGTCTACAAGAAGAAGGTTGTATAGTAGACATCAAGCTCTTTTCTGGCGCCGTTGCCGGGGAGGTGAGTGCTTGAAGGTATATATTTAGATCTTGCAATTGAATCTTTTAGTTTCTTGTTTTATCACTAGTTTAGTCTATAAAAGAGAACTACAAAAAAATGTAATTGAGGTTGCCTCATATGCTTCATCTTTTTAATGTCTTTCATGAAAATAAGGATTCCGATAATTGTGCCAAAGTGTTAGAAGAAGTTAAGAAAATGTTTGGCACTAAATCTTTGAATGATGAGCATGATTGCAATGTTGTTAGTATGTGTTGGAACATGCGGTACGCAACGCTAGCGCCAAATAAAAAATTTCTATCGCACACCCAAGATCTTGCTGGTGGACATAGATTACATGATTGGGCTTACCACTGGACGCGCAGTCACCATAGCGGAAGTAGAGTTGGTGATGTGTGTGGTCGATCTCTCGGCTCGTCTCCTCCTCGTGTTGTCGATATCCCGCAAACAACGAAGACCCATGAACGATGATCTCCCGCGAACGGCACCTCGCGGTTCCCTTGAATGGTTCATCCAAGCACCGCAAATGTGATGCCTCCAAGGTATCCACACATACGGGGAGCATCATCGAGCGGCGGACTGCTAGGTCCGGTCTCGCGGCATGGGAGTGGGGAGTGGTGGTGGCTAACCAGGGTGAAAAAGATTAACCCTAAGTGGCGCGCCCACTCCCCTTTATATAGGCCTCGAAGGTGGGCTCAACACTTGAGCCCACTAGGAGTACACATCCATTTTCCACTCGGATGCAATCCTAATGGGCTGCAACCCCTTAAGTGTGCGACCCTATAGGTTCACGTACGCATGGACATGACCAAGTCGATAGTTGGTAGCGACTCCTCGCAGAACATGCCAACTCCCATGTGTGCGTAAAGTCATGTGACAAACCCCGACAATGTGTCATATGCAAGATTCCTTTTACCTCACGATATTTGTTGTCGAGCTCAAGGCAAGTACTTCTCACCCTTGTGAGAGCTCGACCTCTCTTCTCGAAACCGTGATACAGATTCGTGAACTGGGTTAACACTTAACCCAAGTCGCATGGCCATGCTTTCCGAATCTGATCACTTGAGAGGGCCCAGAGAATATCTCTCCAAATAGGAGGGGCAAATCCCATCTTGGTCAATGAGGGAGTCCTGGATTAGGGGGTGTTCGGGTAGCCGGACTATACCTTCAGCCGGACTCCAGGACTATGAAGATACAAGATTGAAGACTTCGTCCCGTGTCCGGATGGGACTTTCCTTGGCGTGGAAGGCAAGTTTGGCGATGCGGATATTCAAGATCTCCTACCGTTGTAACCGACTCTGTGTAACCCTAACCCTATCCGGTGTCTATATAAACTGGAGGGTTCTAGTCCGTAGGACAACTTCATCAAACAACAATCATACCATAGGCTAGCTTCTAGGGTTTAGCCTCCTTGATCTCGTGGTAGATCTACTCTTGTACTACCCATATCATCAATATTAATCAAGCAGGAGTAGGGTTTTACCTCCATCGAGAGGGCCCGAACCTGGGTAAAAACATCGTGTCCCTTGTCTCCTGTTACCATCCGCCTAGACGCACAGTTCGGGACCCCCTACCCTTGATCCGCCGGTTTTGACACCGACATTGGTGCTTTCATTGAGAGTTCCTCTGTGTCGTCACTTTTGGGCTCGATGGCTCCTTTGATCATCAACGACGATGCGGTCCAGGGTGAGACTTTTCTCCCCGGACAGATCTTCGTCTTCGGCGGCTTCGCACTGCGGGCCAATTCGCTTGGCCACCTGGAGCAGATCGAAAGCTATGCCCCTGGCCATCAGGTCAGGTTTGGAAGCTTAAACTACACGGCAGACACCCGTGGGGATTCGATCTTCGACGGGTTCAAGCCACAGCTGAGCGCGCCGCACTGTGTCGAGAGACATGATCTAGCTCTACCGCCGAACAGTGCCCTGGAGGCCGCACAAGCACCGGTTCCGACCCTTTATTCGGAGCCTATTGCGCCAATCGAGGATGAGCGGTTGGACATCACCTCGGGGGCTACGATCTCAAAGGCGATCGAGCCGAACGTCAGCCCCGCGTTCCGCACGGCCCGTGACTCCAAGGAGCCGGATTCCTCTCCGAACTCCGAACCCCCCACGCCCCTGCCGATCGAATCCAATTGGGCGCCGATAATGGAGTTCACCACCGCGGACATCTTTCAGCACTCGCCTTTTGGCGACATCCTGAATTCTCTAAAGTCTCTCTCTTTATTAGGAGAGCCCTGGCCGGACTACGGTCAGCGAGGATGGGATATGGACGATGAAGAAATTCAAAGCCCACCCACCACCCACTTGGTAGCCACTGTTGACAATTCAAACGACGTGCTCAACTTCGACTCCGCAGACATCGACAGCATGGACGACGATGCAGGAGATACAGATGAGCCAACACCCATAGGGCATTGGACAGCCACCCCATCTCACGATGTGTACATGGTGGATACCCCTAAAGGAAACGATAACGAGGAAAAAGGGAATGGACGGGGGACCGATCCCTCGAAAAGCAATCAAAGCGTCGGCGTAAACGCCGACCCAAGCCCCGCCTCGACAAAGACCCAGCCATAGAGCAGGATGAGCCGGTAGACGACGAGCAGGCCTTAGAGCAACCGTCCGAACAGGGCAACACGGATAGAGAAGCCGAACATCCCTCCCCCAGCGAAAACGGCACTCCGGACGACCTTACGCCGGATAAACCCACGAAGCAGAAGAATCTCCACAAGAGGCTCGTTGCAACAGCACGCAGCCTGAAAAAGCAGAAGCGGAAGCTAAAAACGGCGGAAGATGCACTCAAGATCTGATGGAGGAAAGTAATCAATACCGCAGATAAATACGGTGACAGTCACCGCATTAAAAGCTATCCGAAGAGAAGGCTACTGCCCGAATTCGACGAAGAGGCCCTAGAGCCCTCGCATTCAAAAAATAAGAAAGCCACACGGTCGGATAGACGACCCCATGGCTAGCACACAACGGCAAGCGGCGCCGCACTTAAATTGGCATGCGACCCACTTAAGGATTCACATCAGGGCCCAGTCAGGTCCATTTACGGGCCAAGAAAGCAAGCTCTCGTAAGCAATGCAATAAAGCCATCATCAGAATCTGGCACACCCAAATACAGGGGCGCCACACACCCCCTATGTTTCACCGATGAGGTCTTGGACCATGAATTTCCAGAGGGATTCAAACCCGTAAACATAGAGGCATATGATGGAACAACAGACCCTGGAGTCTGGATCGAGGATTATATCCTCCACATACATATGGCTAGAGGAGATGACCTCCACGCCATAAAATACTTACCCCTTAAGCTTAAAGGGCCAGCCCGGCATTGGCTTAAAAGCCTTCCTGAAAACACAATTGGAAGTTGGGAAGAACTCGAGGACGCTTTTCGAGCAAATTTTCAAGGGACCTATGTCCGTCCTCCGGATGCAGACGATCTTAGTCACATAACTCAACAGCCCGGAGAATCAGCTCGGCAATTCTAGAATAGATTCCTCACTAAAAAGAATCAGATAGTCGACTGTCCGGACGCCGAAGCCTTAGCAGCTTTCAGGCATAACGTCCGAGACGAATGGCTCGCCAGACACCTCGGCCAAGAAAAGCCAAGAACAATGGCCGTACTAACAAGCCTCATGACCCGCTTTTGTGCAGGAGAGGACAGCTGGTTGGCAAGATGCAGCCCCAGCGACCCAAGTACATCCGAAACTAGGGATGGAAATGGAAAACCGCGACGCAACAAGGACCGTCGCCGGACTAAGGAAAAAAGTCTGAAGAGCATGGCAGTCAACGCCGGATTCAAGAGCTCACGACAAAATCAGACAAAGCCACCCCTCCAGGATAACAGGGATGATCCATCCAACTTAAACAAAATCCTGGACAGGATATGTCAAATACACAGTACTCCCGGTAAGCCTGCTAACCATACCCACAGAGATTGTTGGGTTTTCAAACAATCCGGCAGACTCAACGCCGAACACAGGGGGCTCGACACACCAAGCGAAGACGAGGACGAACCCCAAAAGCAGAGCACCAGGAAACAAAAGAACTTCCCACAAGAAGTAAAAACAGTAAACTTACTTCACATAACAAAACGTGCGGCGCCCATAAAGGTACGCACCACACGACCTATCCCAAAGGGGTCCCGCCATTGGTTGTCAAAACCAATCATCTTCGATCAGCTGGATTATTCTAGAAGTATCAGGAACGCAGGCTGGACTGCCTTGGTACTCGATCCAATAATTGGCGGACTCCATTTTTCAAATGTCCTTATGGACGGTGGCAGTGGACTAAACCTGATATATCAGGACACAATCCGCCACATGGGGATAGACTCAGCAAGAATCCGCCGCAGCAAACCCGCCTTTCAAGGGGTCACGCCTGGTCCGGACACCCATTGCATGGGTTTTCTCCGGCTCGAAGTTATATTCGGCTCTACCGATAACTTCCGCCGTGAAAAGCTAACCTTCCACATCATCCCATTCTCCAGTCGCTATCAAGCACTACTGGGACGCGAAGCTTTCGCCCGCTTTAACGCAATACCGCATTATGCATCTCTAACGCTTAAGATGCCCGGTCCACGAGGCATCATCTCTTTAAAGGGGAAGCATTGATGTGCCCCTCCCCCAAGCGGAGGACTGTGCGGCCGCTTTGACAACCCCACAGTAAAATGGCTTCACCGGCCAAAAATTTCGGAATAGGTCATTAAAGACCACGAACGCGGATAGACGAGTTCGGTACAAAATCATCATTGATGCAGGCTTAGTGGCCATATACCCCCGCACTAGGGGCTCCGTACATATACAATAAGAGATAATAAATTCCTCTCTTTCGCAAATGAACATCGTGCGGCGCCCGTCCAGGATACGGCACAACGGAGACACAGGCGCAGACATGCAGTAGGGACCCGTCCTAAGGATTCTTTTTAGATTAAGACCCTGCGTAAACCTTTTTTACTGTCTCTTGTTGCTACATATCCCTTGGTTTTCTCTGATATAACCAAGGAGGAGGCTGGCGTCTTGGCATGTGGCCACGTCAGAATTTTTGCGCGTACGTGGACACTAGGGGCTTTTTAATAAAGAGTGTTGTTTTGCCCGCACTCATAAAGACCGAACACCTTAGGGAGTGTTCGGCGTCGCGGGTTTTGGCATTATATGCATCAGCTCCGAATCATGTCTTTGGTCAAATGTTGGGTTGCCCGGCTCCTGAGTTCGGCTACCTTACATTCCACTCTATCGGCTAAGGTAGCACCAGGAGAACTACTGCGATTGTGCCCCGGTTAGGCCGGGCGAGCGCCTTAGTAGAGAAGGCCGAAAACTGACTGTCATGATGTGGCGTGAGACTGGTCAGCCACCCGATGACCTATCGGAATCTATAGGATTCCTCCATTTTAACGAAGGGCCGTTTCCCGGCCAGGCACATACGCGCCCCGAACTCGGGCGAGCGCAGTCGCCACCAAGGGGCTACCTAAATAGTCCCACTGTCAAGCTCCTATGGCTAAGTGAAAGTGTTAAAGCATTGTAGTCCGGTTGCATGGCCCGTTGCGCTATCACCTCCTTTGTAGGACCAAGACGTTGGGTTAAGTGTGAAAATGCGTCTTCTGCGAGCACCCCCGCACTATGTGCGTGGGGGCTGAAGCCAACGACTGCCATCTTTCAGATTATATATATATATATCTTAAAACGGCCGCACGGGAGGTGTTCCCAATACTTGAAGGCACAAGTATAAAACGCCACTACAATTTATCAAAATATTGCTTTATAATTACATATGCTATCATAACATAGCATCCTTCGAGCACTGCGTCTCTATTACACGAGCGCCTTCAAGGACTTCCTGAAAATAGTGCTCGGAGGGTACTCGGCTTTTGTCCGAATCTCGGGACGCAACAACGGTGGTCTCCATCTCTGCCCAGTATGTCTTGACATGGGCAAGAGCCATCTGTGCGCCCTCTATGCATGCTGACCTCTTCATCGCATTGATACGCAGCACCGCGTCAAGGAATTGCTGCACCAAGCTGAAATAACTCTTCGGCTCCAATCTCCCAGGCCACAGATGACCCATGACGTACTTCATGGCGAGTCCGGACAATCTATTCAGTTCGGCCCATTGAGCCAGGCGATCGTCCACTGCCAGTGGACGCTCTGGATTGTGGAACTGTGACCAGAAAAGCTTTTCCACTTCGCGATCTTTTAGATCTCGAAAGTGTTCGGTCGCATCAGCGGCACTTGCTGCCAAATCCAGATAGGTGTCCTCCACACTCCACATCCGGTCCAACGGAGCAAACTTCGGATCGCAAAACTTCCTTCGCAGCATAAAGGGCTTTCCAGCCGCAATCTGTTCGGCCTGACGCAGCTCCTCCTTCGCAGCTCTCATCGCAGAGCGAGCGTCCTTGGCATCGGCAACGGCCTTCTCTAAGTCTGTCTGTCTTGCCCGGTCTTCTTTCTCAAGAAGTTTGCAATGGTCTACAGCGCTCTTTAACTTCTCGGCCATCTCTTCTGTGCTTCAGCAGTGAGCAGCCTGTTCGGCTCTCAGCTCTTCAAGGGCCTTCTCGGCAGCCGCATCGCTTTTTCTGGCTTGCTCCTTAGCTCGGGCAAGTTCTGCCCTAAGATTCTCCACGGCGGCTGTACCATCTGCGTCAAGCACACACATTGTAAGACACTGGCATGAAGCTCCTCTTACCTGATGCCGCCCGAGGAATTACATACCTTGAGCCTCATCAAGCCGCTTGTTGACAAGCGCGATGTCGGCATCTGCCACGTCCAATTGCCGCTTTAGTTCGGCCAAATCATCAGTTCGGCTTGATTCCAGACACCTCGCCACCTACATTCAAAGGCGACATCTTAGACCTGGGATTATGATCCTCTGCGTGCCGTCATTTATTGACAACGCGCAGAGTCTTAGGTGCTACTATCTACACAGGGCGCATCTTGTTTTATGCGCAACTGACGAAGAAGTACATTATCAAACGTACCTCAAAACCCGTCAGCAAACTTCTGACGGCCTCATGCAATCCGCTTTCCGCGGACGAAATCCTTCCAATCACCGTACCCATCAATGCACGGTGCTCCTCTGAGATAGAAGCTCGCCCCAGCAGAATCATCAGCTCCTCTGACCACGCACCAGACGGTGCCGGGCTCGTCCTATGACCTCCATCGAAGGCCGGACACGGAGAACCTTGGGGGGACATATGGCTACCTTCCACCCCTGCCGAATTCGGAGAAACCCTCCGCGACGACACCTCAGGGTCGCCCGCCTCGCCAGGTGGTACGGCAGGGGGAGGCGTTCCACTCTCCATCATCTCCGGAAGAAGATCCCCCGAAGACGAGCTCTGCTGAGAAGGGCTAAGGTCCGAGCTACAAAGTAAAATTTCGGTTAATCTTCTCAGATAAAAAGCAAGGATTTCTCTCATCCCTCTAAAGGAAAATCTTTCTCTACTTACGGCTCGCTGGAGGGCTGATCCCTTTGAGGGCGTAGTTCGGCCGAGGATCTCCCCGGCGTTGGACCCTCTGACGAGGACTTTTTCCCCCGGTTTGAGGCCATGGTCTCCGGGTCGTCAGAGGCGGCCCTCTTCTTCCCCTTAGGAGAGGAATTGTCGGTTCCTCCCTTCGGAGCAGCCTCCTTTGAGGAGGCCATAGTTTCCTTGTCCTCCCCCTCACTTCCCTCCAAAGGCACGATCTTCAACATCCTGACCAGCACGGGATCCGGCCTGGTCTCAGGAAGGGGAGCCGGACACCTGATCAGCTTTGCCTTCGCTATCCACTCCTGTTTAAAAGGACAACTCTTTTAGGGGCAAATTTATGACAATTTTACGGATAGCGAGTCCGGGCACAAGGTTACTTACTTGAGTATCCGGGCGATTGCAGCTTAAACCTGCGTCCTCGGTCAAATCCGGACACATTGCTTGTGATCCGAAGAACATTTTATACATCTCCACGGGCGTTGCGCCCATAAAATGCTGGAGAGCTCGTGGTCCCTCCGGATTAAACTCCCACAGACGAAGGGAGCGACGTTTGCCGGGCAGTGTTCGGCGAATCAGCATGACCTGCGTCACCTTGACCAGGTTGAGGTCTCTTTCTAAGAGATCCCTGATGCGGCCCTGCAACAAGGGCACGTCTTTGGATAACCCCCAATCTAATCCTTTGTTGACCCATGACGCTAGCCGTGATGGGGGACCCAAGCAAAAGGCAGGAGGCGCCACCCACTTGGCACTCCTGGGAGCGGTGATGTAGAACCACTCTCGTTGCCACAAGCCGAGCTCCTCTTGAAAGGAGCCCTCGGGCCATGGAGCATCAACATTCTTACTTATGACAGCGCCTCCGCACTCTGCGTGCCGTCCCTCGATCATCTTCGGCTCCACTCCAAAAGTCTTAAGCCATAATCCGAAGTGAGGAGTAACACGGAGGAACGCTTCGCACACAATGATGAATGAGGAAATGTGGAGGATGGACTCCGGAGCTAAGTCATGAAATTCCAGCCCGTAATAAAACAGCAGCCCCCTCACGAAGGGATCCATCGGGAAGCCTAACCCCCGAAGGAAGTGAGACATGAACACTACGCTCTCACCGGGATGGGGACTGGGAATAGCCTGCCTTTGAGAAGGCAACCTATGCAAAATTTCGGCGGTCAAGAACTTAGCCTCTCTCAGCTTTAGCACGTCCTCCTCCGTCATCCATCGGCCTTGAAGGTCGGAACTGGACATTGTCGAAGGTCCGAAGCGCCTGGAATCTGGAGCCTAGGGTGTTGGAACTCGAGGCGACGGGCGAACTTGTTTTGAGATTGGGGAAAAGGAGTAAGGCCCTGGTCTCTTTATAAGAGGTTGAATACCAGGAGCCCTCCCCGTAACCGTTTGGGACTCGCCTTTAATCGAGAAGACATGCTAACGGGCACGATTGGGTTACCCACGTCCGTATTGATGAGAATCCTGTAAAAGGGGGGACACGATCTCTGCTTTGACAAGACGTGCCAAGGAAACCGCCTCGCTAAACGTGCTGAGGTGGAAAAGTAAAAACGATTCGAGTAAAGGACTTGGCCGTAGTATGATGTCACGCTGCGGAATGCGTCAGCAGATTAGATTTGTGTTGATATTATTCTCTCTATGGCAATATGGGGAAACTTATTTTGCAGAGCCGGACACTATCCTTGGTGTTTAAAATCTTCTTGAAGGACATGGAGGAGGAACCCGCCTTGCAATGCCGAAGACAATCTGCGCGCCGGACTCATCGTCATTGAAGCCTGGTTCAGGGGCTACTGAGGGAGTCCTGGATTAGGGGGTGTTCGGGTAGCTAGACTATACCTTCAGTCGGACTCCAGGACTATGAAGATACAAGATTGAAGACTTCGTCCCGTGTCTGGATGGGACTTTCCTTGGCGTGGAAGGCAAGCTTGGCGATGCGGATATTCAAGATCTCCTACCATTGTAACCGACTCTGTGTAACCCTAACCCTATCCGGTGTCTATATAAACCGGAGGGTTCTAGTCCATAGGACAACTTCATCAGACAACAATCATACCATAGGCTAGCTTCTAGGGTTTAGCCTCCTTGATCTCGTGGTAGATCTACTCTTGTACTACCCATATCATCAATATTAATCAAGCAGGAGTAGGGTTTTACCTCCATCGAGAGGGCCCGAACCTGGGTAAAAACATCGTGTCCCTTGTCTCCTGTTACCATCCGCCTAGACGCATAGTTCGGGACCCCCTACCCGAGATCCGCCGGTTTTGACACCGACAGTCAACCATGTCTCGCAGCATGTCTCACGACTCACCCGAAAGCTACCTTTATAACTACCCAGTTATGGAGTAGCATTTGATAGACCCTAAGTGAGTTGATCCTCATCCCGAGAACATGTGAGGACCTCGGGTCTAGGACATGGCATAGACATTGTACTTGAGACTAACAGATGACTATATCCCGATGCGTCTCAAAGTGGGTTTGTTCGACTAGGTGATCTCCATCCCTGAGTCCATACTATCGGTTTAGAATCTCCATGCACATGACTTGTGAAACATAGTCATCAACCGAGTCATATACTGGTCAAGGATATGTGTTCGCATAACCTTATCAACTAGGGACCATTAAAACAATCATCATACAATACATAGTTCCACAAACAAGTCACATACTTATTGATACATATCATTGATGATGTTTAAGGACAATACAAAGGACTCATGGATACATATGGAAATATCATCATCACATGATTGCCTCTAGGTCATATCTCCAACAGTATGAATTTCTTTGAATATCCATGATGCTAATGATATGCAAAGCCACAAGCTTGGGGATGCTATGTTTGATGAATATGATAATTTTTAGCCCCCCAAGTTTTGATGAGAAAATTTATTATGATGAAAGCATGCCTCCTATATATGATGATTATATTGATGAAAGTGGTATGGAAGAGTGTCAATTCTAGGTAGTATTGATCCCACTAATTTGAAGGGTGTTGAATCTTATAATATTTATAAAAGTGGATTTGGAGAGGTCATGACTTTATTTAGTAATGATTCCACTATCTTGGAAGAGGTTTCAAATTATTATGATGAGAACAAAGTTGCTACTTATGATAATTATTGTGATGACACTTATGTTATAAAAAGTAGTGATGATTATATTTACAAAGTTTGTCATAATTATGCTTACCCTTTTTCTGAACATTATTCTTTTAATGTGGAAACAATTTATAGTATTCGAGTTTCTTATGATACTCCCACTATTCTGAATGAGAAGAGTTTTGCTTATGTGGAGAGTAGTAAAATTTCTATGTGTATGGATCATGAAAGTAATGCTTTATGTGATGGTTATATTGTTCAATTCATTCATGATGCCACTAAAAATTATTATGAGAGAGGAACATATGCTTTTACATATCTCAATAATGTCAAGTTTCCTCTCTATGTGTTGAAAGTTTTGAAGTTTTGCTTGTTTTACCTTCCTATGCTAGTTGATTCTTGCTCCCATAAATTGTTTGCTCACAAAATCTCAATGCATAGGAAGTGGGTTAGACTTAAATGTGCTAGTCATATGCTTCATGATGCTCCCATCATGTTTCAATTCTTATCCTTTATGAGTGCATCATTGACATCATCATGCCTAGCTAAAAAGGCATTAAAGAAAAGCGCTTGTTGGGAGACAACCCAATATTTACCCCTACTGTTTTTGTGTGTTAACATGATTCGGCTACTGTATTAATCATGTTTTATAGCTTTTGTTTCAATAAAGTGCCTAGTAAGACCTTTGGGATTGTCTATGGTGATAGTTCATTTGATCTTGCTGAAAACAGAAACTTTTGTGCCCAGTAAAATTATTTTCATCTTTTACAGAAGCATGATAAAATCCTGATTCTTTCTGCACAAGATTAACATACAAATTGCCCAGGTTTTCCTAATTTTTCAGATTTGTTAGAGTCACAGAAATATGCAAAGTTTCCAGATTACTACAGACTATTCTGTTTTTAACAGATTCTGTTTTTCATGTGTTGTTTGCTTATTTTGATGAATCTATGAGTAGTATCGGAGGGTATGAACCATGGAGAAGTTGGAACACAGTAGACATAACACCAATATAAAATTAGAATGAGTTCACAATAGTACCCAAGTGGTGATTTGCTTTATTATACTAACGGAGCTTACGAGTTTTCTGTTGAGTTTTGTGTTGTGAAGTTTTCAAGTTTTGGTAAAGTTTTGATGGACTACGGAATAAGGAGTGGCAAGAGCCTAAGATTGGGGATGCCCAAGGCACCCCAAGGTAATATTCAAGGACAACCAAGAGCCTAAGCTTGGGGATGCCCCGGATGGCATCCCCTCTTTCGTCTTCGTTAATCGGTAAATTTACTTGAGGCTATATTTCTATTCACCACATGATATGAGTTTTGCTTGGAGCATCATTTTCTTTTATTAGGATTTGCTTGCAGTTATTTAGAGTATTGTTTTGCATCTTTTATTTCAATAAAAAAGGTCAACTATAGCCTTTACCATGCTTATTTTGCAAATCTATATGTTGTTGTTTGAAAATAGAAAGTTTGTTGTTATGTTTTGAATATTTGTGAATAGTCAGAACGTGATAAAATCTTCAATTTTTTACAAAATGAGTAACAACAAGTTATCTAGAGTGTGGTAATTTTTCAGAATTTTTTGAGTTAAAGAAGTATGATTTCTCTTGCATTCTTTATAGGCTATCTTATTTAGACAGATAAAATCTTAAATTTTTTACAAAATGAGTAACAACAAGTTATCTAGAGTGTGGTAATTTGTCAGAATTTTTTGAGTTAAAGTATGATTTCTCTTGCATTCTTTACAGACTATCCTGTTTAGATAGATTGCTATTATGATTGCATTGTTTGCATATGTTTGCTTGTTTAATGATTCTATTTGAGGATATGAGTGTTAAATATGCAGAGGCATTTAGTATGAAATGTCAACTTATAATTTTAGTGATTTTCTATAGTAGAGAATGATAAGGTTTAGCATGGATTTACACTAACTTATCTCACGAGTTCTTGTTGAGTTTGGTGTGGATGAAGTTTTTAAGAATTGGGGAAACCTGATATGAAAGGAATTAAGGAGACACAAAAGCTCAAGCTTGGGGATGCCCAAGGCATTCCTAGTAAATATTCCAAGAATTCTCAAGCATCTAAGCTTGGGGATGCCTCGGTTGACATCCCACCTTTCTTCTTCAACAACTATCGGTCAGTTTTGATTGAGCCTAAGTTTTTGCTTCTTCACATGATATGTGCTATCCTTGCAATGTCATTTTATTTTGTTTTGCTTGCTGTTTGAATAAAGTACGTAAGATCTGAAATTTTATTTACGAGAAGGAGTCTTCACATAGTTACATAATTATTCAACTACTCATTGTGCTTCACTTATATCTTTTGGAGTAGTTTGTCATTTGCTCTACTGCTTCACTTATATCTTTCTAGAGGAGGGCGGTGGTTTTATTTTGTAGAAATTGATGAACACTCATGCTTCACTTATATTATTTTGAGAGTCCTTAAACAGTGTGGTAATTTGCTTTGGTTATGAATTTAGTCCTAATATGATAGGCATCCAAGAGGGATATAATAAAAACTTTCATATAAAGTGCATTGAATACTATGAGAAATTTGATTCCTTATGATTGTTTTGAGATATAAAGATGGTGATATTAGAGTCATGCTAGTGAGTAATTGTGGATTGTAGAAATACTTGTGTTAAAGTTTGTCATTCCCTTAGCATGCACGTATGGTGAACCGATATGTGATGAAGTCGGAGCATGATTTATTTATCGATTGTCTTCCTTATGAGTGGCGGTCGGGGCTGAGCGATGGTCTTTTCCTACCAATCTATCCCCTTAGGAGCATGCGAGTATTACCGCGTTTTGATAACTAATAGATTTTTGCAAATAAGTATGTGAATTCTTTAGGACTAATGTTGAGTCCATGGATTATACGCACTCTCACCATTCCACCATTGCTAGCCTCTCTAGTACCGCGCAACTTTTGCCGGTACCATACACCCACCATATACCTTCCTCAAAACAGCCACCACACCTACCTATTATGCCATTTCTATAGCCATTCCGAGATATATTGCCATGCAACTTTCCACCGCTCTGTTTATTATGATGCGCTTCATCATTGTCATATTGCTTTGCATGATCATGTAGTTGACATCGTATTTGTGGCAAAGGATGATGGAAACTATGATTCCCCCAAAAGTCGGGATGAGACTCCGGATGAAAAAAAGGCCCAAAATAAAAAAATTAAAAATGAGAAGGGAAAATGTTACTATCCTTTTACCACACTTGTTCCTCAAAGTAGCACCATAATCTTCATGATAGAGAGTCTCCTATATTGTCACTTTCACTAATTTTTCATTATAGAACTTGGCTTCTATATACCAATGATGGGCTTCCTCAAATTGCCCTAGGTCTTTGTGAGCAAGCGAGTTGGACGCACAGCCACTTAGTTTCTTTTTGAGCTTTCATAAACTTATAGCTCTAGTGCATCCGTTGCATGGCAATCCCTACTCACTTACATTGATATCTATTGATGGGCATCTCCATAGCCCGTTGATATGCCTAGTTGATGTGAGACTATCTCCTTATTTTTGTTTTATCCACAACCACCACATTCTATTCCACCTATAGTGCTATATCCATGGCTCACGCTCATGTATTGCGTGATAGTTGAAAAAGTTTGAGAACATCAAAAGTATGAAACAATTGCTTGGCTTGTCATCGGGGTTGTGCATGATTTGGGTATTTTGTGTGATGAAGATGGAGCATAACCAGACTATATGATTTTATAGGGATAACTATCTTTGGCCATGTTATTTTGAGAAGACATGATTGCTTTGTTAGTATGCTTGAAGTATTATCGATTTATGTCAATATTAAACTTTTGTTTTCAACCTTATGGATCTGAACATTCATGCCACAGTAAAGAAAAATTACATGGATGAATATGTTAGGTACATTCCACATCAGAAGTTCTGTTTTCATCATTTACCTACTCGAGGACGAGCATGAATTAAGCTTGGGGATGCTTGATACGTCTCCAACGTATCTATAATTTTTTATTGTTCCATGCTATTATACTATCTATCTTGGATGTTTTATATGCATTTATATGCTATTTTATATGATTTTTGGCACTAACCTATTAACCTAGGGCCCAGTGCCAGTTTTTGTTTTCCCTTGTTTTTGAGTTTCCTAGAAAAGGAATATCAAACGGAGTCCAAATGAGCAAAAAATTTACGGTGATTTTCTATGGACCAGAAGAAGCCTATGAAGCAAAAGAGTTGGGCTAGAGGAGCCACGAGGCATCCACAAGGGTGGAGGGCGCCCCCCCGCCCCAAGGGCGCGCCCCCCTGCCTTGTTGTCGCCTCGTGGACCCCCCCTGACTTGTTCCCAACGCCAAAAAATCCTATAAATATAGAAACCCCAAGAAATAAACCTATATTGGGAGTTTTGCCGCCGCAAGCCTCTGTAGCCACGAAAAACCAATCGGGAGCCCGTTCCGGCACCCTGCCAGAGCGGGAAAGCATCACTGGTGGCCATCTTCATCATCCCGGCACTCTCGATGATGAGGAGAGAGTAGTTCATCCTCGGGCCTGAGGGTATGTATCAGTAGCTATGTGTTTGATCTCTCTCCCGTGTTCTTGATATGGCATGATCTTGATGTACCGCGAGCTTTGCTATTATAGTTGAATCAGATAGTGTTTCTCCCCTCTATCTTCTTGTGATGAATTGAGTTTTACCTTTGAGGTTTCACTATTATCGGATTGAATACTATTATGGATTAGAGAACACTTGATGTATGTCTTGCGTGGGATACCCGTGGTGACAATGGGGTGTTCTATTGATTCACTTGCTGTATGTTTTGGCACTCAACTCGCGGATTCCCGAGGTGACATTGGGGTAATCTATGCATAGGGGTTTATGCACGTTTTCGTCCTTATTTCCCAGTGGGAATCTTGGGGCACTCCTTGAGGTTCTTTGTGTTGGATTGAATATTATGAATCTGAAGTTGTTTGATGCATATCGTATAATTGACCCATAGATACTTTTGGTGACATTGGAGTATCCAGGTGAACTAGGGTTGATTGATGTGTGTCATATGGTGTTATTTTACTACGAAATCTAGGGTTTTTTGTGACACTTATAAGAATAGCTCAATGGATTGATCGGAAAGAATAACTTTGAGGTGGTTTCGTACCCTACAAGCAATTTCGTCTTATGTTCTCCGTGATAGGAACTTTGGAGTGAATTTTGTCGCACGTTGAGGGATTGTTATATGATCTAATTATGTTATCATTGTTGAGAGAACTTGCACTAGTGAAAGTATGAACCCTAGGCCTTGTTTCCATGCATTGGAATACCGTTTTTGCTCACTTTTGTTACTTGCTACCTTGCTGTTTTTATATTTTCAGATTACAAAAAACCTATATCTACCATCCATATCGCACTTGTATCACCATCTCTTCGCCGAACTAGTGAACCTATACAATTTACCATTGTATTGGGTGTGTTGGGGACACAAGAGACTCTTTGTTATTTGGTTGCAGGGTTGTTTGAGAGAGACCATCTTCATCCTACGCCTCCCACGGATTGATAAACCTTAGGTCATCCACTTGAGGGAAATTTGCTACTGTCCTACAATACTCTGCGCTTGGAGTCCCAACACGAGTCTACAAGAAGAAGGTTACGTATTAGACATCATGCTATCATACCTAACTCTGCGGACAGGACAAGCTATATCAAATGCACTGCTTAGTGTCACATCATGGATGTAGCCCGGCAAGCTCTGTCGTGCCATTCTGCCACCTTTTCGCCTGCCTGCATGACACGCCCGTGTACGGGTGTCATTTAGGGGTGATCTTCCTCAGAAATGGTTGTCAGGTGCCAAATGACAGCCACTTATTCACTTGGGGGCTCGATACCGGACCGATAAGTGACCTGTGTCACTATGAGGTGGAGCGGTGGAGCCTTGGTAGGGAAGCAGGCCGCCAGCTTCCCGGCAACCCTTATCGGGGAAGTCTTGTGACTTGTCCTTGGAGTGGCCTCGGCCCGACCAGGCTCACCTGCTCGGCAAGGGAGGTTTTTCCTTTGTGATATCTTGCTCTTTTTGGTTTGTATTGGTCTTCTTGATCCGCCCTTTGATTTCTCAAAGAGATATCTCTTCTGCTTAGCCTTGTCTTGGATACTGTAACCTTGCCCTTGAGCCCGTGTACAGTCCGGGCAACATATACCAGGGTTTGTTGCACCAACACCTCCTTGAAGATCGAGGTGGTGTGCATATCGGGGTGCAGAGAAGTACAAGCGAGAGTGGTCGCTATATAACCTTGGATGGGGATGGATAGCATGCTCGGGGGGTGGATTGTGTGTGTCTATGTCAAATATTGATAGAAATCAAACCTATGGAGAGAATGTGCGTGCATAGTGAGCATGCGAGAGAGGCTAATGGTGAGAGACATATACATCGTGTGTGTCAATGTTTAAGCAATATAGAGGGATCGTGTGCGGGATACAAAGAGAGGACTATGAGGAGTGTGTTTGTGAGGCAAAGAGACATAGCGAGGGATAAATGTATGTGTGTGGTACATGGTGTGTATGTGACGAAGAGGTACATGCCAAATAGAGTTTTCATGAAGAGATTGTGTGTGCGAGATGGAGAGAGATATAGGGGCCTTGAGGCGGGCAGGGGCTGGGTTAAGGTGTCAAAATATGTGCGTTGATGCATGTGTTACATGCGATTATGCGAGGGACGGTCGAATCGAGAGAGATGGTTGTTATGTTATGGATGCTCCTCTTTCTCTCTCACGCAAAAACACACAGAAAACACAATTAGAAGACCGTTCTCCCATGTATACACAACATCTTGGCATATCTCTATGTCTCACTCATACATGATCATTTGCACATTCACACATCTCCATGATTCTATCACACACACTGTCTCCACATTGCTCTTCCGCTACCACACACATATAGACACATAGACGCGTTCTCTTTCCGTTACACACACAGAATCTATATCAAATTTTTTTCTAGGGGGCACCTAAAACGTCCAAATCCAAATAATCACGAACTGAAGCTAAATTCAAATATATGGAAATATTGTAGCACAAAGAATTTTTCCAACAAAAAAAGTAGAGTAATATTCGGGGATTGTTTTCACACATACAAAAGGGTTCGGTGGATGTCCTTATAGTGCAACACCATGACGCGCCATTCGATTGACCGCGCGGTCACGGTGCACACGCTTGCACATGATTCTGTATCAATGTTGTGCTAACTAATGTGGTATAAGCACGACCGTGATGCACGTGCTTGCACAGGATTACGTGCTAGTACGGTGTTCTTTTAAATTTTATCAACCCTACATACAACTAAACTAAGCTCCCATAAGCGCACTCATCAATAGGTCACCACCACCGTTGTGCATGTGTGTACGGTGGAGTATAGTCACTGCCATGTGGGAGCCGACCCCACATGTCATCCGCACTACAGCACCATACATTACTGCAGAGGATCTCAACACTGCATATGCTGGCGCCCGCCTACTCCGGTCGACCATTTCTCGCCCACCACCGCCATGTCCCCACCATCCCTGTGCCATGAAGTCACAGGCTCGCCCGCTCACGTCGTCTGCAGTCCCTCCTCGCGATGTCGCCGCACTACCAAGCACGTGAGCAGGTGGAGCGGCGTCTATGCCCGCAATGTACAAAGAAGAGGAGGACGAGTGTGTGCACCAGCACGCGGTGAGGAGGAGCTAGTGGGTCACTGTCGTCTCCGCCTACGCGGAGGAGTCCCGCATGGTGGCTATCACGCCGGAAGCCGGTCGCTCCCGTGCTGAGCTCGTAAACCGGGTGCGGACGTGGAATCTACCTTGGAGACCTTCAATGCTACGTGGATCCTGCAATCTGAAGGAACAATGTGGGCCAGTCGACTCTTGTGAGCCATTGGATGCAAAATGGACGTCCAGAAGGGCTTCTTTAACCTCCGGAAATGATGCACTATTCATCTTCTCTCTCAACCATCAAGCAGCCAGCCCGCCACAGGCCTAACCGCCTGCCGCCGCCACCCCGCCCTCCCGTGAACCGCCTCCCACCGCCATGCTCCCCCACCCCTCCATCTGTTTAACCCCGGGCATGATTTATTTTTTCCAGCGAACTGCATTCCACATCCAACACTCATAAGATAGATCATGGGCACCATGCCACCCTAATATAGATACTAGGGCAGCTTCTCTGTCGTCTTCTCCTTCGCTCCGGCGAACTTCTTATTTCACAAACCGACTGACCCAAATAATACTACTAGTACGTATTAAGTATGGTAGGAACGCAAAGAAACGAGTAATAGTACCAACTACAAGAAGAACTATAGTAATACATACTAGTACATACTAAAGAGTTCAAACAACGAGAAAGAACATAACATAGTTCTACTGGGGGCTCGACACAACACACCCTTGAAATAAAACTAAGCAACTAGTCCGCTTGACAACGGCACTGTCACCTTACTCGGAGTCCTCGTCCCTCTTCCTCTTCGCTAATACTTCTTTGCTTGAACCGGACACTGGGCTCCGCTTCTTCATCCAACCCTTACAGATATTTAAACAAAGGTAGGCATCGTTGTTGCGTACACGATGTGATCTTCATCTATTGTCTCCGATTCCCATGCATGATGAAACTTGGGTTGAGATTTCTCCAGTTCACCGTAAGAAGGATCAATCTTGGCTGCTGCCAGGGTCAATAATGAAGGCTGAGAGGAGGACACTAGGCTTTACTTCTGGAGATCGAAGGGCTGGCCTACAATGAGGCCTATCCGATCCAGGACTCTCCTGTCATTCGTAAAGTCTACAATAACAAATTTCACTCTTTTGTCCTTGAGGAAGACCTCAAAATCCTGGCACCTAACGTCGGCATGGCATATGTGGTAGACCAAGCACATGTTATGTACGCAAACCTGGATGACGGCGGGCTTCTTCTTCTCTTCCTCCTTTAGAAGCTTCTCCTTTTCTAGTATTGTGGTGTACTCAACATCTAGCCCAGCGATCTACTCATCCTTTGAACTTTCGAACATGTGTAGGAAGCGACCAAGGCATGCTTCCACCTTCATGGATCTATGGGTGTATATGACGATGAACTCATCACCGGTGATGGTTTTAATCTTGTACTCACTAACAATCATGGAGATTTGGGAGGCCATGGATTTTGGAGGCAGCTTAGGAGAACTGGAACTGCTGTAATGTGAAAGGACAGGGCGACTAGGAGCAAACTATTGTAAGGTAGAAGACATGGACGACTAGGGCGTGCGAATGGCGTGGGGTGGTGGCTAGCCCAGTGGATAAACGGTTGCATGCCCCCAAAGATTTCTTGAGTACTATGTGGGACCCACTAGATGTCATGTCTACTAGACCTACATCGTATGCCTGACGGTATAGCT
Source organism: Triticum urartu (assembly GCF_056163025.1). Classification (NCBI taxonomy): domain Eukaryota; kingdom Viridiplantae; phylum Streptophyta; class Magnoliopsida; order Poales; family Poaceae; genus Triticum; species Triticum urartu. The sequence continues at coordinate 375,563,818 of NC_141874.1, forward strand.
TCTGTTTGTTCGCATGCCATGCCGACACGTGCATGTAACTTTCACCTAATTTCGTCAACCGTCGCGCCTCCCACGACTGTCGCCTCCCTCGTGTTGTCGCGCCCTTTGAGACTTCGGCATGCTATAAATGAGCAAGTTTTTGCCTACCCCGCATGCATGATACTCCCTCTGGTCCTTTTTACTCACCGTATTAGATTTGTGTCAAGTTAAAGTTTGCAAAGTTTGACCAAATTTATATTAAAAATGTCAATCTTTCTCTAATAATAAAGCACGGGTTGAGTTTGTCGGGTTCACCGTCGCGGCCTTTTTTTACAAAGGCCCCTATGTTTTTTAGGAATCAACCCGCAGTCCTATTTTAAGTGCCTATTAGAGAAAACGTTTCGTTCTTACATAAAGAACCCTGCATTATCGTGTATTCGACCCGTGGTCCGTTTTAGGGGCAAAAACACATGCGCCCGAGCCAGGGAGCTCAGCTCTGCACCAGGCGCTCGCCCCGACCCCATCTTCCTCCGCCGCCTCGCCGCACCGGCCGGCATCACCGGAGATCACCGCCACCGGGAACAGGTCACGTCGCCGCACCTGCCTTCTCCTTTCCCTCTTCATCCTCCCTTCCTCTCACCATCTCTCTCTCCCTCCCATTGCAGCGCCGCCATGGCTGTCCCGAGCTTTGCCGGCAGCCGCGCCGCGTGAATCCGGCCGGATCTAGCCGCCCTTGCCCAGATCCGCATCCTCCGCTCCGCCGCGCCCCGGATTCGGCCACTACCAAGCCTCCCATCCGCCGGCCTTCCCCTGCTCGACTCGGGTGGACGGGCGAAGTTTCTGACTTGCCATTATAGTTGACCTGAAGCTCCGTTGGTGAGGACCATTGCCGCTGCTGTAGGTTAGGGAGAAGGCTCGAGGCAGCCACGAATTCCGTCCTGCACTACTTCAACACCGACCTATTCTAGCATGAATCTTCTGCCGTGAGGTATTTTCTTGTGCACTTGGATGCTTGTACCAATATTTAAGGCTTTTCGTTCGTGAAATTGAGCACTAGGTGGTCAAACTATAGGTTTACTTCATGTTTCTTCCCTTGGTAGTTTACAGATCTTTCCTGTATTGATGATATTGTCCTAAATTTCGTTTGAAATTGAGGGGATGTGATTTTTCTAGCCCTCAAGCAAAAAAGTGATTGAGGGTTCCAGCTATACGACGAAACTAATCTCAGTAGTTTAAGTTTTCACTACACTTTTCGCATGCTTGAGGTTGAGGTTAATTTCCTGTCTTCGAAATTATGATATAAGCATTTTATGCTTGTGTTTAAGTCAGCACTGCCTCCTCTTATTTTGTGTGTGTGTTTTTAACCTATATGAGTGCAGCTGCAGAATGTGCCACTGACGTCACCATTATATATGCAGGATTTGATGCAGCAAGGGCCATTTGTTTGACAGAAACAGAGTGGTTACCGCAAGAGAGGTACAAATCAAGGACCGAGGAGGGACGAGGGCGGATTTGATCTAAGTTGGGTCACTTTCTATGAATAGATGATGTGATTGCTTTGTTATTTTGTTTAATTAATAGAAAAATTGATGAGGCAATTGGAAGAATCAAGCAGGAATTTTACTACATATCTGCGCCATTGATTTGGTCATCTCTGTCACTAGCAAGTTGCATAAGAAAGAGTGTGGTGTTGTAGAGGCGTGTATAGTTGTGAGTCCCTCGATTATAAAGCAGATCCAGGTGAAAGATGTAGGTGGTGTGCGGATTGAACTCTAGATCGAGAACCTACAGTACTAGATGGACGATAACTATGCTTACAATTGTTGACCGAACACTGTGAGGTATGTGCCTGTCCCTCTTCCACCCATATCAACATGTAATTTTGTAAGAAGCTAATTTAGTGTAGCAAGAACATCATATTTTAGATACGGTCTGCAGATCGATGTACTTTGTCCGTCTTTCCTTCACCAAAGCATGCGTTGTGAGATCATGATTACTACCAGGTAGTACAACATTGCAATTTATTTTCCAGAATGTTCCTTGAACACACTCCCAAGTTCCCAACCATCAGTAATTATAGTCTCCTCAATTCAGATGCATAATTACATAATATTGTTATACATGCTGCTTAAGTTGATCACCATTATGCTGTTAATTGGACCTCAAGAATAGAGATGACACCTTACCATAGGCAGCTCTTTATTTTGTGCACGTTAACTCAATTCTGAAAGTTGATTCAAGTCTTTAGTGCTTGAAGTAGATTCGTAGAAGCTACAATTCTGTTAGTATGTGAACAAAAAGCTTATCTTATATGTGTGACCGGAGTTGCAGAATATGAATAGGGGAATGATCATAGATGCCAACACCTACAGTATGATTTACCTTGATAGATGTGCAGTGGATTCGTAAGTAGTTTTAGTGTTTTTTGTAGATAGCTCAAGTACTTAAGCTTCTGCAATCATGAAAAACAAAACAAGGGACCAGTAGTCAGGTTCCAATACACTGATGCTTTCTCTGTTAAAATCTTGACACACATTATGAATCTCAATAGCTTAATCGATTCTAAGCTCATCAGAAGTATTTGTTCAGAATTTGGATCATCAGTCGCATATGCTTATACCCGAACCCGCTATAACTTGGTATTCTTGTGCCAGATTTTTGCCATTCGGTAATAGTTATAATTGCATACTTCGATCTGGGAGTAATGGTTGTACCAGGATGCGTCTCATGTCTTACTTTGTGACAGCAGTTGGTCGCATTTCAGTGACCGTCAATTGAACCTTGAACAAGCAACTAAATAGCAGGTCTTCTTTGGTTGGAAGCACCACATCTCATCTGTGTTGCTGCAAAAGCTTTTCATTATTGGACCAAGCTTATGGGATATGCATTGCAGTAAGTATTAGTTACCATGTTCAGTTCGTGTGACCGATTTAATTACTTCTCTTGTGTGGAGAAAAACTCTTTAGTTGCTTCTTTTGTTTGTGCGAATAAAGCCGTCGAGTTACTTCAAAAATGTCCTTTTCTCCTAGGATATAAGATTATGTTATGTGGGCGGGCTGATTGATTTGCAGGTCAGTAAGGCTGTACATTGTGTGGAGGGACTGAATGTGTATCCTGTTCAGTGCACATCGACGAAACTGGATTCAAAAAAGTAAAATATAGAGGCTGGAGAGTTCAGCGACCAGCTTGGTAGCACTTGTGTGGCATCTATCATCGAGCAGCACCCTTACTGCGACGTCCTACCCGTGGTCCTTATGGCACCGTTTACATAGCATAGACATGGATGTGGTCGGCCTCGGCATGTTCTCCTTTTGTGGCCAAGGACAGTGATAATGCAGAGAATTTTAGAATTGGGTTGCAGGCATGATGCTCAAACCTGCTCTTTAGGGGCTTGCAAAATGATCTTTCCTGTTATGTAACAAAACATTCTCACGTAGTACCGTAGGTCATGGAGGAGAAGAGCGTGTATGATCATGATGAGGCCGGGCATATGGCTGCCGCTGTGCGGGACCACAAGATCGTCAGCGAGATCCGTGACCATATGCGGCTCCTTTCGTGCGAGAGGAATTCTCCGGCAGCTATGAGGACGACCAGAACACGTCCGCCTAGAAGCAGCAGAGAGATGTATTTGAGGATTTTATACTATCTGTGTCTTTAACAGACTACTACTGATCACAAACTAAAAAGGAAACGGATTACTGGATCGGATGTGGAAGAGGAAAAGAAATTGGAATAAAATCCATACAACAACTCGACCAGCAGTGAAGTACCCAGCTTTCAGAGATTGGACGCCCAGATTAGTACACAGGAAAGTTGGACTACTTGATCGTCTTGAAGGAGGATGTCTACATGTACTGAACCAGTAAATCATTCATGGATATTTCTTTATAATGTCTGCAATAACTCATTCGTCGTTATTTAAAATTTTGATTAGTCTGATGGCCCTTTATAATGTTTGTGCAATCTATACGAATAATTCCATGTGCATATGTATTTTACCACCAAAATCAGTAACTATGATTATCCTTGGAAATGCAATAATGTTGCAAAGCAGTTAAGATCATATGAAAAATTACATATCTTACCCTGCTTCTTGCACTCCTCAACGCTTGCTCCTTCTCCTTGTCACTGGCATGGTTGCATTATACACTATAACCAACATCCATGAATAAAATTTAGTAAAAGCACTTGATAATAGAAGAAAAGGAGTGAAATGAGATATATTTCCTACTATCTGGGTAATGATCGGGATCGGAACTTATCATCCGTTGGACAAGTGGTGGTGGAGGTAAAGGTCATGATCAGAACTTTGAGCGAGTTCAAGATCACATGGGTCCGAAGGACAGCAAATGGTGTTGCCCATTTGCTGACGCGCTTACGAATAAGCAGTAGAGCATCGGTCCTTTGGGACTCAGTTCCCCCTATTGTATTCTTAGCGTTGTATCAGACGAAATTCCTAATTTAGTTTAATAAAGTGGGGGTGTGAACTTCAAAAAAAGAAGTGTTTGTTTGGGACAAGCCCAAATAGTGTTCAATTTTTATGAAAACGTTAAATTTTATTAAAAATAATAAAATTTACCAAAATTAACCTAATTATAAATGTTTATTTAAATTGGATATAAAAATGTTGCACAATAGCACATGAAGCAGATTGTATCTCTTTTTTTGCCCGGTGCAACGCACAGGCATTTGTAATAGTATCTACAATACAAAATATATATTTTATGAAACTACATTTCATAATGAATATAAAAATACTGATGTGACATTGTGAATGTTGATACATTTTCTATAAGTTTGGTCAAAGTAGAGGTACTTTGACTTCGGAGAAAACTTATATGCACTATGCAGACTAGTTCCTCCGTCTAGGTGCGTTATGATACTGTCATGTTATATATAGTCATCACAACAAAGTTAGCTACAAGAGTACTACTACCTCCCTTCAAGTTTAAAGGGCTCGATTAAAAAATGTCACATACTATTACCAAGATAGAGGCGGTGGAATAGTTTTTGTAGTCTGCAAAAGTACTCAATTAATGCTCTCGTTCTTCACAAAAAAATGTGTTTACCAATGCATTATTGCATTGCATGCATGCCTGAACACTAACTGACAAAGAATTTTTACATGCATTAGTCAATATTCTCTAAATTCTTGCATGCAGTAATTTGGTGCACCTTGAAATCTGAACATGTGTGGGCATGTATGTTTTTAATGACTTGAGACTAGCTAGCCCGGCATGCAGTGGTCAGTTCATTGTATGCAATGATATTAATTAGCAAATCTGTTGTCAACACCTTGGTCGCAGTGCAGAACGTAATAAGATGACTTATCCACCGTTCCCATACCTGCAGGAAGCTCGTTCGCCTTCAAATATTTTCCTCTCCATGTGTGAAAACAATTTGCATGCTTGACTCTTCTTCACCCTCCGGTAGTCCCACCATTCCTCCCCGTGTGAAAACAATCTGCATGTGTAGGATCGAAAGTATGTCTAGAGGGGGGGTGATTAGACTACTTGACAAAATAAAAATCTAGCCTTTTCCCAGTTTTAAGTCTTGGCAGATTTTAGCAACTTAGCACTAGTCAAGTAAACAACCTACACATGCAAGTCTAAGAGTATAGTAGCGGAATGTAAAACATTGCACATGCAGGTAAAAGGGAGGAGTTTGGAGGGAGCAAATGCAATGTCGACACGGAGATTTTTGGCGTGGTTTCTATAGGTGGTGCTATCGTACATCCACGTTGATGGAGACTTCAACCCATGAAGGGTAACGGTTGAGCGAGTCCACGGAGGGCTCCACCCACGAAGGGTCCATGAAGAAGCAACCTTGTCTATCCCACCATGGCCATCGCCCACGAAGGACTTGCCTCACTAGGGTAGATCTTCACGAAGTAGGTGATCTCCTTGCCCATACAAATTCCATGGTTCAACTCCACAATCTTGACGGAGGCTCTCAAGTGACACCTAACCAATCTAGGAGACACCACTCTCTGAAAGGTAATAAATGGTGTGTTGATGATGAACTCCTTGCTCTTGTGCTTCAAATGATAGTCTCCCCAACACTCAACTCTCTCTCATAGGATTGGATTTGGTGGAAATATGATTTGAGTGGAAAGCAACTTCGGAAGGCTAGAGATCAAGATTTATGTGGTTGGAATGGAATATCTTGACCTCAACACAAGTGTAGGTGGTTCTCTCTCAGAAAATGTATGATGGAAGTGTAGGCATGTTTTGATGGCTCTCTCCATGAATGAAGAGTGGGTGGAGGGTTATATATAGCCTCCACACAAAATCTAACCATTACACACAGTTTACCAAACTTGGTGAGACCGAATCATGAAACTCGGTCGGACCGATTTAGTTCAAAATGTGAACATTAGGATTTTTGGTGGGACCGACACGTCAACTCGGTGGGACCGATTTCATTAGGGTTAGGGCATAACGTAATCTCGGTGAGGCCGATTACACAAACTCGATGGGACCGATTTTGATAATAAGCTAACCAGAGAGTTGGTCAGGCAAACTCGGTGGTACCGATTCGCTCATCTCGGTTGGACCAAAATGTTACGAAGGGGAAATAGAGAGTTTGCATTGCGAACTCGGTGGGACCGATCGCTCATCTCGGTTGGACCGAAACGTTACGAAGGGAAACAGAGAGTTTGCAATCCCATCTCGGTGAGACCGAGATCCCTATCGGTGAGACCGAAAAGACTAGGGTTTTATGGCAGTGGCTATGTCAACTAAACTCGGTGGCGCCGGATGGAAAGTTTCGGTGGGGCCGAGTTTGACTTTTGGTTTGGGACATATGTGGATATGAGAAGGTGGTTGAGGGTTTTGGAGCATATCACTAAGCATTTTGAGTAAGTAACCCATTAAGCAACACCTCATTCCCTTTTAATAGTATTGGCTTTTCCTATGGACTCAATGTGATCTTGGATACTAAAAGGTAAAAAGTAGAGTCTTGAGATTTAGAGCTCGAGCCAATCTTTTGTCCTTAGCATTTTGAGGGGTCCACATTTCTAATCCATGCCATGCCAATCATTGAGCTTTCCTGAAATATTTATCTTGCAATAGTATTAGCTCAATGAGCTATATGTTGTTAGGAATTTCCAAAACCACCCAGGGATAGTTGCACTTTCAATCTACCCCTTTTTGGTAATTGATGACAACATATAGATCAAAACTTCGACAAATGATTATAAGATTGAAATACATCGTCGCTTTCAGAAGTATGTGATAAGCAAGAACTCCCCCTAATTTGTGCATTATTTAAAATTGGCTTTTGAATGCAAATGAACAATCGATTAGGATCATGGGTTACTCTTACATGTCACAGACATCTTGGTGGAGCTCTCAAAATGATATAACTTAAAAGCATGCACTCATCACCAAGCAAAGTGAACGATCATATAAGAAAATAGAGGATAATATCATCCAAGCAAGCATTAAAGTAGCATATGATCAATCACATGATCACACAATTGTCTCACACAAGGACATAAAGTATCTCTCACAGGCACACAATAAAAAGTTCAACCAAAAGCAAAGAAGCAAAACACTCTCTCGAAGCCTATGATCTATACATATTTCTCCCCTTTTGGCAACAAATTACCAAAAAGTTCAAATATGCATAGTGATATGCGTCTCTCAGGCTTGGTCTTCGGGAGGTGGTGTAGAGATAACTCCAAGGATGAAGGCATCCGTTAATGTAGTTGAAGCTGGTGGAGTGGCTGCTGGAGGTGGTACTGAGGCTGTAGCTGCTGGTGTTGATGCTGTTGCTCTTGTATCAGGTACATGCACCGCAGCACACCTCTGTCCTCTAGGCACTCGCTGAAATGCATCAGTAGTTGCCTTCCCTCTCTTCTCTTCTGCTTCCTCCTGGAGCTGCTCAACTGCTGTTTGAATCACAGTTACCTTCGGATCGAGATCATAAAATTTGGTTTCTACGATCCTCTCCAAGCTCTCCTGGTTTTGAGTCAGGGTGGCCAAGCCCTTCTCAATCCTCAGTGTAGACTGGATCATATATGCAAGTTGATCTTGCTTGCTCTTGAGGAAAACTTGAGATGCCTCTTCAATACTTGGCATCTTGGCAGTTTTCCCAGCCTTTGCTTTGGCTCTCTTCTCCTGTGCTTGAGCTAATGATGGTTCCTCCTCATTCATCACTACAGTATTGTCTTCAAAATCAGGATAAGGGTAGATGCTCCTTATCCAACAGATATGTTCCTGTGCCCATCTTGGAGTTGATGAGCTCCTGAATGTGTGGAGCATACCCACAGCTTCTCTTCTGGTCAGCAGATGTCCTCTTGATTGTCTCTACAATCAGACTCATGACCTTGAACTTCTGAGGGACATAAAAAATTTGTAGCAGGTTGATAGCATGCCCTATGATCATCTTGTGATCTGATGACTTGGGTAGCAATGTGTGCCTTAGGATCCAGTTGATGGTAGGCAGACCAGACAACAAGTAATGTACTGATCCAAGCTTGTGAGTCTCCAAAGCTTTATCTGGGATCTCCTTGTACATGTTTGCCATAGTGTTGTGGTCTTTCTTCTTCTTGGCATACACATCCAAGTCATCCTCATGTTTCTCTGGGGCATTTATCAGTTTGGCCCATTCTCCAACAGTGGACCAGTACCTAGTACCTTCAGACATCCATATGATCTTCCTATTTGGGTAAAAGTGAGCAGTGGAGTAAAACTGCATGATCAGCTCATCATTCCATTTTGTGAGCTTCTGTCCAACAAAGTCATCTACTCCACATGCTTTGAAGCTGTCATATACTCCTGGGAAGTGATTCTCATTCTCCTTGATGAATTCCCTATCAACCCATCTCATGTCACAAACAATGGGCTTCTTGTCGAGTAAAATTGTCTCATAGAAATCTTGCTGTTATTTTTTGTGGAACCTGTAGTCAACTGCAGTTCTTCTCCTCACAGCATAGGGATCAGACTGTCTCCACAATCTCAGTCCAGCATTTTTTCCGATGTGCATGTCTTCAGCCACTAGATGAGTATCACTGTGGTCTGGGATCTTGGGTTTCAACTTTCTCAACACATGGGATTCATCATCCTCTTCTTCAGCTTCAGGCACTGGGGCCTTGTTCTTCTCTTCAGTAGGAATACCTCTGGTGTTCCTCTTGGGCTTAGTGGGCTTCTGAGCTTGAGCTTTGGGAGCAGCTTTGGGCTTTGATGTTGCAGCCCCTGACTTAATCGCATCTCCCATAAGCTTCCGAGCTTTAGTTGCTGGAGCATTCTCTTCCTCTTCCTCTTCTTCTGTGGTATCCTTGAACATGGATGATCTCCCTAGAACTCTGGTAGTGGTCTTCTTGACCCTCTCCTTTCTCTTCCTGCCTTCTCCAACCTCTTTGGGTTCAAGAGTGAACTCCATGGTTTCTTGAGTAGAGGCTCTGGACTTTGACATAGGAATCCTTCTTGCTAGATCCTTCTTATTCATCCCTGGCTTAACTGTAGCAGTTGTGCCATACTTCTTTTTCAGCACCTTCTTCTTGGAGCTTACTTCCTCCTCAGTAGTGTAACACCCCGTATGTAACCTGCCATATTTGTATTCCAACTCTTGCCATTTCGGGCACTAAGTTATGATATTTCCTCGTTGTTGGGTTTTTGTCTTCGTGTTGCTTTTGTCTTTGTCATGCATCTCATATCATGTCATCATGTGCATCGCATTTGCATACGTGTTTGTCTCATGCATCCGAGCATTTTCCCCGTTGTCCGTTTTGCATTCCGGCGCTCCTATGTCCTCCGGTGTCCCCTTTTGCCTCTTTTCGTGTGCGGGTGTTAAACGTTCTCGGATTGGACCGAGACTTGCCAAGCGGCCTTGGTTTACTACCGTTAGACCGCCTGTCATGTTTCGTGCCATTTGGACTTCGTTTGATACTCCAACGGTTAACCGAGGAACCGAGAAGGCCTCATCTGTGTTGCAGCCCAACACCCCTCCAAAGTGGCCCAAAACCCATCTAAACCCCTTCCATCACCTCGGTCGTTCGATCACGATCGCGTGGCCGCAAACAATGCTCAATTTGGAGCCTCCTAGCTCCCTCCACCTATAAAAGGCATCTCCTCCCCGAAATTCCGGATCCCTAACCCTAAACCTAGTCCCTCTGCGCCACTGGACGTGTCCGTTTCGGCCGGACACACCCGCACCCGCGCCCGCGGCGAATCAGATCGCGCCACGTGTCCCCCACCGTCCTCACCGCACCCTCCGTCGCCACAGGCCCGCGCGGCCTGCAGCCGGCTCACGGGGCCCATCCGCCGCCGCCGCCCGAGCCCGCGGGAGACCAGATCTGCGCCGCCCAGTCCTCTCTTGCGCCGCCGCCTCGCGTCTCGTCGCCGGCCTTCCCCGCCGCCGCGCATTTCTCCCGCCTCGCCCACCGGACCTCGCCGACCGCCGCCTTGCTCCGCCCTTCCTCGCCGCCCTGGATCCGCCCGAGCTCGCCGGAGGAGCTCCGCCGCCGCCCACCGCCAGATCCGGCCACGGGAGCCCGAGCCCGGCCGGATCCTCCACCCCGCCGGCGACGACCTCGCCGGAGCCGCCGTCTCCGTCACCCGGGTCCTCCTCTGCCTCGGCTTGGCCCGATCCGCTCCGCCTCGCCCGACCCGATCCACTCCGCCCGTTGACTTTTCCAGGAGGTTGTTTTTCTACCAAGTCCCCAGCATTTTTAGCGTTTTTCATCATGCCATATCTGTGCATCTGTGGCTCCGTTTTGGGCGTGTATGTAACGCCCTCGATGCGGCTATAGCTCCCACGTGTCGAGGCACGACTTAGAGACATAACCGCATTGAAAGCAATGTCGCAAGTCAGGCAATCATTACAGCATCCCATGTAATATATAATAAAAGGGGGAGAACATAGTTGGCTTACACTCGCCACGTCACATCAAAGTACATAAATAACATCCATCATACAAACACTCATGGCCCGACTACGGCGCCAAAATAGAAGAAAACCCAACATGCGACAAGGCCCTGAATCGAACCCCAACTAGGCACCACTACTGATCATCGGGAAAGGAAACATAATAACGCTGAGATTCCTCGTCGAACTCCCACTTGAGCTCGTACTCGTCACCTGGAGCGAAATCACCTGGACCTGCATCTGGAATTATAGTATCCGTGAGCCATGGGGACTCAGCAACCTCGCACCCTCGCGATCAAGACTATTTAAGCTTATAGGAAGGATAAGGCAAATATATGTGGAGCTGCAGTAAGCGACTAGCATATATGGTGGCTATCTTATACACAAAAGAGAGCGAGAAGAGGAGGCAAAGCGCGAGCGAGAATCTAGAAGACAACCTGCGCAAGCATAACTCCAACTCCGTGTCCACTTCTCGGACTCCGCCGGAAAGGGGCCATCACGGTAACACACCCGGTTGATTCATTTTAATTAAGTTTAATTCAAGTTATCTATAACCGGACATTAACAAATTCCCATCTGTCCATAACCGCGGGCACGGCTTTCGAAAGTTCAATCCCTGCAGGGGAGTCCCAACTTAGCCCATGACAAGCTCTCATGGTCAAAGAAGGAATAGACCTCCTCCCAAGATGTTCCGATCAGACTCGATATCTCGGTAACTCAAGACACTTCGACAGGTTAAAACAAGTCCAGCAACACCGCCCGAATGTGCCGACAAATCCCGATAGGAGCTGCACATATCTCGTTCTCAGGGCACACTCAGATAGGTCAAGCTACGAGTAAAACCAACCCTCAAGTTTCCCCGAGGTGGCCCCGCAGGCTGCCCGGTTCGGACCAACACTCAGAGGGAGCACTGGCCCGGGGGGGTTAAAACAAGATGACCCTTGGGCTCCGGTAACCCAAGGGAAAAAGAGGATAGGTGGCGAATGGTAAAACCAAGGTTGGGCATTGCTGGAAAAGCTTTAATCAAGGCGAACTATCAAGGGGTTCCCATTATAACCCAACCGCGTAAGGAACGCAAAATCCAGGAACATAACACCGATATGACGGAAACTAGGGCGGCAAGAGTGGAACAAAACACTAGGCGAGAGGCCGAGCCTTCCACCCTTCACCAAGTCTATAGATGCATTAAGATAATCATGGCAATATAATGATATCCCAACAAGTAAATAAAAGATGTTCCAACAAGGAACGACCTCCAATCTTCACCTGCAACTAGCAACGCTATAAGAGGGGCTGAGCAAAGCGGTAACATAGCCAATCAACGATTTGCTAGGACAAGGTGGGTTAGAGGTTTGAAATTGCAATCGGGAGGCTGACAAGCAAAAGGTAGGCATCGTAGCATTGGCATAGCAAAAGAGCGAGCAAACTAGCATAGCAAAGATAGTAGTGATTTCGAGGGTATGATCATCTTGCCTGCACAGTTATCAGAGTTGACTGGATCCTCACAAGCGAACTCAACGGGCTCCTTGTTAGCGAACTCGTCTCCCGGCTCTACCCAACAAGACAAACAAGCAACAAGGATACAATCAACCACGTGCAAGACCAAGCAATATGATGAAATGATGATATGCTATGCGGGATGCGACGCGGAATGCAAAATGCAAGATATGACAGGAAATGCATGAACCTGGCCTCAACTTGGAATTCCAAGGGTGCCACTGGAAATATGAGATGAAATCGCTTGAAAACGATATAAAGAACGCCGGAATCGGAGTTACGGTTTGGAAATGGCAAGCGTTTTAAGAATGACACCGGTCTGCAATTTACAGCAAGTAGGCATCTAAATGCAACGAGATGAACATGCTACAGCCACCAAACATGACAACAAAATACATGGCAGGGACGCACACAAGATGCTTAACAAAAGACTAGCACTGAGCCTCGGCCAATTCATCCATTAAGAGATTTAAACAAGCATGTCAAAAACGCAAATGCAAAACAGATCTCAGACTTAGTGAAATTAACACTTGTCTGAAATTTCAGATCACGAAGCCCTCTTCGGAGCAGCAAAACAACATGATACATGACCTGATTAAGACAAGTAATAAAATGGCATGGAGCTACTCAACAAGATTAACAAAAGACACAAAGTGACCTGGGGCCAAAAGGGTTCACAAAATATACTAACGGGCTCACGAACATAGCAAAAACACAATCAGTTTTCAAACTTAGTGAAAACTGAGACATGCTGAAATATAACTCACGAAGGCATGTAAACGAGCTCGATGCACTCACCACGGTGCAAGTCATGGAAAGGCAGGCGTACATCTATTAATAAGGTACAAAATTCTAGCTATACATGGCAAGAACAATGTCATAGCATGCACGGATCAACTACAATAACATCGGCAAAATCGCAAACGAGTTGACGATCTGCCCAGATTCACCACGAAGCAAAAGTAGAGCTCGATTGACTCAAGCTATGGTGCTCCATAATTGCAAGTAAAGACATCGATGGATAGAGAATAACATGATTAACAAAACTCCTTTACTGATCATCCTCAAAAGAGGTACAGATTACTAGGAAACAAGCTGAACATATGGCATCATGAACTAAATAATCCCAGACTTAGTGAAAACTACTAAGTCCCTGAAAACAGATTTCCCGGGTGCCTCACTTTGCAAGCTTGCACAAGTCACCACACACATCCTAAAAATGCATGGGTTGCACCACTGGAAAGAAGACAAAATCCTTAACGAAACATATGAAGGACTCACAGGCATAGCATGCACACAATAATCATGGCAAAAATGACAAAAGTCTAAGATGAACTAGCAGATCTGACAATTAACTCACGAAGCCTCCTTCTAACAGCATTTTGGGCAACAAGATGAACTCAAATGAAAATGATGCAATGGAATGAAATGATGTACTCGTCGAGGTGAACATTTTGATATACTATATGCCCAAATCGGAGCTACGGATGCAAAGTTACGGCAGGTCAAAGTAGGCATAAAAATTAGGGTTTCTGAGGAAAAAGTCAACCGTTCGGGATCCAGATCTGGATCGGCACGGATAACGGAGTTCGCCGGATTTCACTGTTCACGCCGGAGTCTTGCCGGAGAGGAAGAAGCCGGACGTGGGGAGGAGGAGGAGGACGGCGGGGCCGGCCGGATCCGGCGAGGACGGCGGCGGCGGCGGCCGGGGTCGGCCGGTGCGGGCTCCGGCGAGGCGGGCGAAGGGTGGCCGGGGTCGGCCGGTGCGGGCTCCGGCGAGGTCGCCCGCGGAGGCGGCGAGCTTCGGCGCCCGGGGCCGGGGAAGACGGGCGGCGCGGGGCGAGGCTCCTCGGGCCCGGCGAGGCGCGGGGGAGGGCCCGCCTCGGGCCTGCGGGCCGGTGGGAGCGGCGATGTGGGCGCGGCGGCGCGGGCTAATGGCGTGGCGACAAGTGGCGGCGGGGTGGCGATTCGGACGTGTCCGTCGGCGGGGAATTTGTCCGGCGGGCGCGAGGGGTGGATCTAGGGTTTCGTGGGAGGAGATGATCCGAAAATGGAGGGGGCTATTTATAGGCATAAGTGGAGGTAGGAGAGTCCAAATGAGGTGCGGTTTTCGGCCACGCGTTCGTGATCGAACGATCTAGATGATGGAGCAAAGATTGGTGGGTTTTGGGCCAAATTGGAGGGGTGTTGGGCTGCAACACACACGAGGCCTTTTCGGTCCCTCGGTTAACCGTTGGAGTATCAAACGAAGTCCAAATGATACGAAACTTGACAGGCGGTCTACCGGTAGTAAACCAAGGCCGCATGAAAAGTCTCGGTCCAATCCGGAAATGTTTAATCCCCACACACGAAAGAAAGCTAGAATTGACCACCGGAGGAGAACGAAGCGCCGGAATGCAAAACGGACAACGGGGAAAATGCTCGAATGCATGAGATGAACACGTATGCAAATGCAATGCACATGATGACATGATATGAGATGCATGAAAACGAAAACAACACACGGAGATAAAGACCCGAACCCGAGAAATAAATATAAATTAGCGCCGGAAACGGCAAGAGTTGTAGTACAAATAGGGAAAGTTACATCCGGGGTGTTACAACACTACACCACTACGAAAAGATCTCGTCCCGAGATCTAGGACTGAAAGAACTCCGGGTACTCAGAACGGAGGTGATCGTCGCATTCCCAGGTAGCTTCACGGTCGGAATGGTGTGACCACTTGACTTTGAGAAATTTGATCGACTTGTTGCGAGTCTTGCGTTCAGTCTCTTTAAGAATAGCAACTGGGTGCTCATGATAGGAGAGATCTTCTTGGAGCTTAATGTCCTCGAAGTTGACGGTGCGGTCAGGAGTCTTGAAGCACTTTCGAAGCTGAGAGACATGGAACACGTCATGAACATTTGCAAAGTTTGAAGGAAGCTCGAGTTGATAGGCGAGGTCGCCTCTCTTGCTGACAATCTTGAAAGGTCCCACGTATCTAGGGGCAAGCTTCCCTTTGATACCGAAGCGACGAGTACCTTTCATAGGAGAGACACGGAGGTAAACATGATCTCCGATCTCGAAAGCCAAATCACGGTGCTTACTATCATAGTAGCTCTTCTGGCGGGATTGGGCTGCTTTGAGGTTATCACGAATGACTTTGCACATTTCTTCTGCTTCTGTGATTAAGTCATTACCCAGCAGCTGACGTTCACCGGTTTCAGACCAGTTGAGAGGGGCACGACACTTCCTGCCATACAGAATTTCAAATGGGGCCTTGCCCAAACTTGCTTGAAAACTGTTGTTGTATGAGAATTCAGCATAAGGAAGACAATCCTCCCACTTCATGCCGAAGGAGATCACACAAGCCCTGAGCATATCTTCAAGAATCTGGTTGACACGCTCGACTTGACCGCTTGTTTGAGGATGGAAAGCTGTGCTGAAGCGGATGTTAGTGCCCATGGCCTTCTGGAAAGAATCCCAAAACTTCGAGGTAAAGATGCTGCCACGTCTGAAGATATCACTTGAGGAATACCGTGCAGAGAGACAATACGAGAGGTATAGAGTTCCGCCAATTGAGCTGCAGTGATCGACTCTTTGATAGGCAGAAAGTGAGCCACTTTGGTGAGTTTATCGATGACAACAAATATAGCATCATTGCCACGCTTGGACTTTGGAAACCTAGTCACGAAGTCCATTTCAATGTGGTCAAACTTCCATTCTGGAATGGCAAGAGGTTGGAGGAGACTAGCTGGCCTTTGGTGTTCTGCCTTCACTCTTCTGCAGACATCACATTCATTCACGAATTGAGCGATCTCGCGCTTCATTCGAGTCCACCAATAAGCTTGCTTGAGGTCCTGATACATCTTCGTGCTCCCAGGGTGGATGGAAAGGAGAGAATTGTGAGCCTCGTTCATGATCACTTTACGAACTTCACCTTTGGGCACAACAATACGATCCTCGAAGAAGAGAGTGTCCTTGTCATCAAGGCGGTAGCACTTGTACTTGGACTGACTCTTGGCAATCCCAATCTTCACCTTTTTCACCATAGCATCAAGAAGCTGGGCTTGGCGAATCTGGTCTTCTAAGGTAGGAGAGACTTGAAGGTTGGCGAGGAAACCTTGAGGAACAACTTGCAGATTAAGTTTGCGGAAAGCTTCACAAAGCTCGGGTTGATAAGGCTTAAGAATCAGACTGTTGCAGTAGGCCTTTCTGCTCAAAGCGTCAGCAATCACATTGGCCCTGCCTGGAGTGTACTCAATACTCGGATTATACTCTTGAATCATTTCGACCCATCGAGTTTGCCTGAGGTTGAGATTAGGCTGAGTGAAGATGTACTTGAGACTCTTGTGATCAGTGAAAACGTCCACTTTTCTTCCCAATAGAAGATGTCTCCAAGTCAAAAGAGCATGCACAACTGCCGCCAACTCGAGATCATGAGTGGGGTAGTTCTTCTCATTAGGCTTCAACTGGCGAGATGTATAAGCAACCACTTTCTTCTCTTGCATCAATACTGCGCCAAGACCTTGGAGAGAGGCATCATAAAAGACCTCGTACAGCTTGGATTCATCAGGCGGAGTCAGAACTGGAGCAGTGATCAACTTCTCTTTCAAAGTGTTGAAAGCAATATCACACTCTGGAGACCAAACGTACTTGACGTGCTTCTGAAGAAGATTTGAGAGAGGCTTCGCAATCTTAGAAAAGTTTTCAACGAATCTTCGGCAATAGCTTGCGAGACTGAGAAAACTGCGGAGTTGCTTCACGTTCTGAGGAGGTTCCCAATTCACAATTGCGGACACCTTCTCGGGATTCACGGAAATGCCCTTGGCAGAGATGATATGACCAAGATAAAGAACCTCATCGAGCCAAAATTCACACTTGGAGAACTTGGCGTAGAACTGATGTTCTCTGAGCTTATCAAGAACCAAACGCAAGTGCTTGGCATGATCTTCCTTGTTCTTGGAGAAAACCAGAATGTCGTCGAGATAGACCAAAACGAAGTCATTGGTGTAGGCGTTGAAGATGAAGTTCATCATGCGAGAGAACGTTGGAGGAGCGTTGGCGAGGCCAAAAGACATGACAGTGTATTCATATGAACCAAAGCTTGTTCTGAATGCTGTCTTGGGAATATCTTCTTCACGAATGCGAATCTGGTGATAACCCATACGGAGATCAAGCTTGGAGAATACTTGAGCACCTTTGAGTTGTTCGAACAACTCATTGATGTTGGGAAGTGGGTATTTGTTTTTGATGGTCTTCTTGTTCACTGGACGGTAATCAACACAAAGTCGGTCCGTTCCATCCTTCTTCTTCACAAAAAGAACACCACAACCCCACGGAGAAGAACTAGGCCGGATGAGACCCATTCTTTCTTGCTCATCGAGTTGCTTCTTCAGCTCCTTCAACTCTTCTGGTCCGAGCTTGTAAGGACGTTTGCACACAGGTTCCGTGCCAGGCTCAAGATCAATAACGAATTCAACTGGCCGGTGCGGAGGCATTCCTGGGAGCTCTTCTGGAAAGACGTCTTGATATTCGCAAACGACTAGAATTTGAGAGATGGCATCCAATTCACCCTTCTCATTGAGAGAAAACAGACGAATGGTATTATCCCGAGCGGCAAAGACAATTACATCCTCAGACGAATGAGTCAATTGAATCTGCCTGGCAGCACAATCAAGCTGAGCCTTGTGCTTAGAAAGCCAATCCATCCTGAAAATAAGATCAATATCCGAGTTACCAAGAACCATTGGGGAAGAAAGGAACTTGTAGTCGCCCAACGTGATAGTAACATCTGGCACCTCCAGACTAGCACTCAAACATTTGCCAGGAGAAACGATATCCATTTGTTTACCCAAATGAGAAGAAACGAACTCAGGCTTGGTAAAAAATGGCTTTGACATGAAACAATGCGATGCACCCGTGTCAAAAAGAACTCTTGCAGGAATATCATTAACAGGAAGGTTACCCATGATCACATCTGACGAGTCCTCTGCCTGAGCTGCATTCATCAAATTGACCTTGGCATGCTTGGGGTTATGCTTGACCACAGCTGTACTTGCCGATCTGACAGGAGGAGGAGGAAGACGCCTCTGGTTGAAACACTTGTTGGCATAGTGACCCTTCTGTTGGCACTTGTTGCACGTGACCTCAGAAAGCGGACAGTGATACGGAGCACTTGATCTTGGAGCTTGAGACGAAGTCTTGTTCTGAAAGCCAGGGTTGGGTGGGTTGGAAGAACCACTGCCACCTTTGCTCTTCTGCTGAAACGGCTGACGAAACGGAGGAGGAGGAAGCCAAAACTTCTGCTGCTTGGCCACTTGAGTAGAGGAAGGAGTAACATCTCTGACTCTCTTCCTGGAAGCATCACACCTCAACTGAGCAGCCTCTTGATTCAGTGCCATGTTGTAGAACTCATCGTACCTCAAGGGCTCAAAGAGAACAAGAGCGAGCTGAATATCTTCTCTGAGACCACCCCTGAACTGGTATATCATGCTCTTCTCATCAGGCACGTCCTACTTGGCAAAGCGGACAAGCTTCTGGAATAACTTGTTGTAGTCATAGACAGACAAAGAGCCTTGCTTCAGATTGCGGAATTCCTCACGCTTGCTTTCAACCACACTCTGCGGAATATGATGAGCTCGGAAATCTCGACGGAAATCATCCCAAGTGATAACACATCCACCTCTGGAGTCCTTGTACTGCTGGAACCATTCTGCAGCTTGATCTTTGAGTTGGAAGGAAGCGAACTTGACAAAGTCCTCAGACCTGACATTACTGCACTCGAAATACTTACACAGATCCACAAGCCAATCGTCAGCATCGGTTGCCTCAACACAATTGCTGAAAGTCTTTGGCCCGTTAGCAAGGAACTGGTTGAGTGTAGCAAAGTGACTCTAATTGCTGCCTTGATTCCCTTGACTGCCTTGATTGCGCTCTTGAAGAATTTGCATGATCAGCTGTGTGTTTGCATTGGTTGCGGCCATCACAGCTTGCCATTGAAAGTGCGTTATATCGACTAGAGGGGGGGTGAATAGGCGATTTTTATGAAAGTCTTCAAAACGTGAGAGTTATGAAGACAAACAGTGAAGATTATGCCTATTACTATGCAGCGGAAGTTAGATTACACTAGCCCAGCCATGGTCATGATTCAATAGAGTGAAAGTGCAGTGACAAACAGCTTCAGTGTAATAAGGATCAGGTAGGAAGAAGTTATGAAATCAAACAGATCATACATCCATGTTGTGAAGACAAAAGATAAAGCAAGCATGCAATGGCTTCACAATGAATAACTGTAAGTGAAAGGAAGTGAAGATGAAACCAGTGACACGTTGAAGACAATGATTTGTTGGACCAGTTCCAGTTGCTGTGACAACTGTACGTCTGGATGGAGCGGCTAGGTATTTAAACCAAAGGACACACAGTCCCGGACACCCAGTCAGGGACACTTAGTCCAAGACACCCAGTCCTCACCGTTTTCTCCTTGAGCTAAGGTCACACAGACCTTGCCCAATCACTCAGGTAAGTCTTCAAGGTAGACTCCCAAACCTTCACAGACTTCGTTCACCGGCAATCCACAATTTCTCTTGGATGCTCAGAACGCGACGCCTAACCGTCTGGAGGATGCACAGTCCTCAAGTGTAATAAGTCTTCAAATCACACAGACATGAAGACTTAAGTGATGCCCAATTTACTCTGGCTCTGGGTGGTTAGGGCTTTTCTCCTCACTGGGAATTTTTCTTTCAAAGGCTTCGAGGTGGGTTGCTCTCAAACGACAAAAGCCGTGCACTGAAATTTGAGCAGCCAACCGTTTAAGGTTGTGGGGGGGTGGACTATTTATAGCCACTTGGCAACCCGACCTGATCTGTCCGAAATGACCCTGGGTCACTAAGGAATTGACACGTGTACCAACGGTCGGATTTCGAACTCACACGGCAACTTTACTTGGGCTACAAGTAAAGCTGACTTGTCTGACTCTGGACAAGATTTTCTCTCATAGGCTTCGCTCGAAGACATAGGATTGAATTAGGCATCACTTCAGTCATTCTGACTGGTTCTCTTCGACCCCACTTAACAGTACGGTGGTTCCTATGACGCAACATGAATGAAATAAAACTACGAAGGATCTAGGTCTTCGAGTTTCAAAAGCTTCATAGGGAGTCTTCTCATGTCATTGTCTTCAATATGAATATCTTCATAAACCACCATTGTCTTCAATGTCTTCGTACATTTTTAGGGGTCATCTCTGGTAGTAAAACCGAATCAATGAGGGACTTCTACCTGTGTTTTCCTGCAATTCTCACAAACACATTAGTCCCTCAACTAGGTTTGTCGTCAATACTCCAAAACCAACTAGGGGTGGCACTAGATGCACTTACAATCTCCCCCTTTTTGGTGATTGATGACAAACTAGTTGAAGTTTTCAACGGGGAACATAATTTGTGAAATAGTAAAGGAATTTGTCTTCATAAGTTGCAAGGGCTCCCCCTGAAGATGTGCATATAAGTAATTTGCCTTTTGAATGCAAATGCACATGGCAGGTTGTACTTGTGGAGATCCACTTCAACTTATGATGACAATCCACTATGCATGTGAAAGTATATGAAGATAATGTCATGCATAATGGAAAATGGACGTCTGCAGTAAGAGATAAGTGCGGAATTTATCATCGCACATGCGGAATTTATCTTCGCATAACGGAGTGACAAGCAGGTAGCAGACGGCCATCAAGGCTAAGTGTTACAACTCAAGAAGCAAATGTAGCAAGAACGGGAGTTGTAAGCACGATGCAAAATTGTAGCAAAATATAGTGGCACCCGCCCAAAGTGACCCGCTTGAAGACTATAACCATCATATGCTTCTCCCCCTTTTGTCAGTGATGACCAAAAAGGTTTGAAGACATAGAGGTTTCTACGCGTTCCCAGGCGCAGCAGGGTCGGTGGAGTTGTTTGGCTGTGGTGCAGACGAGCTTGGTGCAGATTCGACGCGCGTTGAAGCAGGTGGAGATGATGTCGCGTCGTCTTCTTCTTCAATAATACGGGCAGACACGGTGGCAGCAGAAGAAGAGAACTCTGACTCTTCAAGTGATGGTGTGCTGCGCATCATCGCTCTTCTTGGAGGCGTGGAGTCAAATTTGAAGTGCTCTGTGAAGCCATCCTCATGCAGTTCAGCTTCAGGGCACATCATGGTGAGGCCCTTCCAAGTGCGGCGACAGGTCTCGTGTGTGACAAATGCATTCTTGGTTGCCATATTTCTGAGGCGATTGACGTCTTGCATGATGCTTCTCATCTGCCTCTTGAGCCAGTCGTGATGCCTATCTTGCTTTTGGTGAAGAGCCACAAGAAGCTCTCTGTCATTGAGTGCACGAGTGTGCTTCTTGGGTCTCTTTGCAGCTGTGCTGTTGGTGGCTTCAGTTGAGGCAGGGGCACGTGTGGTGCCAGCCATTGGATACACGCGAGAGAGAGCTTCAACACCTTCAATATTTTGAGTGAAGCTCTGGTGTTCTTCATTCTGAAGACTTAGTGGTTGCTTGGCCGGCTGTGGATATATTGCTTCAGCAGATGTGTCCATATCGGGCAAAAATATCCTATGATTGCGGGCTGAGGGTTGATAGGAGATTGCAGAGTGAAGCTTGATTAGCCTCATAACCCAAGGAGCATAAAACTTTAAGCCAAACAGTTCTGAAGCAGACGCAGCAAATTGACGGATGAAGAGATCCTGTGCATTGAAGCATTTGCCATGAAGAATGCAGAAGATGAGAGTCTTCATTGCACCATCAATCGTTGCATATCGAGAGTGTCCCTTGACTGGCCAGAGAGTCCGCCTTATGATGTGATATATTGTTCTGGGCAGGTACTCTAAGTCTTCAACGAAGAACCTAGTTGGATAGGGTGCATTTGGAGGAAATGGCTTCATCATTGAGAGCATCTGACTCATATCTGGCTCAGGACGCTGAAATATGCTCTCAATGGCTTCAGCATGGAGTTGGCACCCTTCTTCAAAGAATTCGCCAGGAGTGGGAAGGCCGGTAAGCTCAATTAGGTCGAAAGCATTGGCTTCATGATGGATATTGCCTGTCATCCACTCCAGGATCCATGTCTTCGGATCTCTGTTATAGCCTTTGATATGCAAAGTGGCATAGAACTGGAGCAGAAGCTCTTCGTTCCAGTGCTCTTCGTCAGTGATAAATGGCAGCAAACCCACTTGCTTGAAGCAATCCAATGCTTCTTCTAGACCAGGCAGACCTTCAACAGCTTCAACCTCAAGGCGCTTGTGAGGAAAGATGCGGCCTTGGTTGTAGAGGATGCATGAATAATAACAGCTTCAAACCAATATCCGTGGAAGAAGAACTAGAGCTACTAGAATTCCCACCTATGAAACTCCCGAACCTTTCCGGTTATGCAATCAGGTGTTGGGGATACAGGGGAAGCATAATATCTCACCCAAACTAGCAATTCCTACATCCAGATGTATCCATCCTTCAACACATAACCAAGAAAACTTCGGAAACAATCTACCTCAACCTTCGAAAAGCATCTGTTATACAAGTTATGGCGATACTCCCGAACTCCCGCCCCAGTACTGGGTGGCGTCGAGGTTATCTCACCAACGAACTGCATAAAAGAGATTTTCGATGTCGGCGAACATATCTCAAGTATTCCAGAATTGCAACGATAAAATTATGATGACAACACCTCAGAGCTCAACTCCCCGGGACACTTCCACTAAACCCCTGACAGGAGGCACCAAGTCAATGTTCTCATCATAAGCCATCGGAACGATTCCAAGATACTCGCGTGATCCTAATTTTTTTTAGTGAAATTTGAGAAGAGAAGAGTCAAAACTCTACGTCAGGATGCCTTACCAGAGCGATGAGGAGACTGGGAAGTAAAAAGAATTCCTAAGCTCTCTGATATATAATTCCTAAATGACTCAAAACATTTTTCTAGACACAACTCGGCAGCTAAGACGATCAAGCAATGGGGCTCCTAAGGTCGGGGAAGGCTCTGATTACCAACTTGTAACGCCCTCGATGCGGCTATAGCTCCCACGTGTCGAGGCACGACTTAGAGACATAAGCGCATTGAAAGCAATGTCGCAAGTCAGGCAATCATTACAACATCCCATGTAATATATAATAAAAGGGGGAGAACATAGTTGGCTTACACTCGCCACGTCACATCAAAGTACATAAATAACATCCATCATACAAACACTCATGGCCCGACTACGGCGCCAAAATAGAAGAAAACCCAACATGCGACAAGGCCCTGAATCGAACCCCAACTAGGCACCACTACTGATCATCGGGAAAGGAAACATAATAACGCTGAGATTCCTCGTCGAACTCCCACTTGAGCTCGTACTCGTCACCTGGAGCGAAATCACCTGGACCTGCATCTGGAATTATAGTATCCGTGAGCCATGGGGACTCAGCAACCTCGCACCCTCGCGATCAAGACTATTTAAGCTTATAGGAAGGATAAGGCAAATATATGTGGAGCTGCAGTAAGCGACTAGCATATATGGTGGCTATCTTATACACAAAAGAGAGCGAGAAGAGGAGGCAAAGCGCGAGCGAGAATCTAGAAGACAACCTGCGCAAGCATAACTCCAACTCCGTGTCCACTTCTCGGACTCCGCCGGAAAGGGGCCATCACGGTAACACACCCGGTTGATTCATTTTAATTAAGTTTAATTCAAGTTATCTATAACCGGACATTAACAAATTCCCATCTGTCCATAACCGCGGGCACGGCTTTCGAAAGTTCAATCCCTGCAGGGGAGTCCCAACTTAGCCCATGACAAGCTCTCATGGTCAAAGAAGGAATAGACCTCCTCCCAAGATGTTCCGATCAGACTCGATATCTCGGTAACTCAAGACACTTCGACAGGTTAAAACAAGTCCAGCAACACCGCCCGAATGTGCCGACAAATCCCGATAGGAGCTGCACATATCTCGTTCTCAGGGCACACTCAGATAGGTCAAGCTACGAGTAAAACCAACCCTCAAGTTTCCCCGAGGTGGCCCCGCAGGCTGCCCGGTTCGGACCAACACTCAGAGGGAGCACTGGCCCGGGGGGGTTAAAACAAGATGACCCTTGGGCTCCGGTAACCCAAGGGAAAAAGAGGATAGGTGGCGAATGGTAAAACCAAGGTTGGGCATTGCTGGAAAAGCTTTAATCAAGGCGAACTATCAAGGGGTTCCCATTATAACCCAACCGCGTAAGGAACGCAAAATCCAGGAACATAACACCGATATGACGGAAACTAGGGCGGCAAGAGTGGAACAAAACACTAGGCGAGAGGCCGAGCCTTCCACCCTTCACCAAGTCTATAGATGCATTAAGATAATCATGGCAATATAATGATATCCCAACAAGTAAATAAAAGATGTTCCAACAAGGAACGACCTCCAATCTTCACCTGCAACTAGCAACGCTATAAGAGGGGCTGAGCAAAGCGGTAACATAGCCAATCAACGGTTTGCTAGGACAAGGTGGGTTAGAGGTTTGACATGGCAACTGGGAGGCTGACAAGCAAAAGGTAGGCATCGTAGCATTGGCATAGCAAAAGAGCGAGCAAACTAGCATAGCAAAGATAGTAGTGATTTCGAGGGTATGATCATCTTGCCTGCACAGTTATCAGAGTTGACTGGATCCTCACAAGAGAACTCAACGGGCTCCTCGTTAGCGAACTCGTCTCCCGGCTCTACCCAACAAGACAAACAAGCAACAAGGATACAATCAACCACGTGCAAGACCAAGCAATATGATGAAATGATGATATGCTATGCGGGATGCGACGCGGGATGCAAAATGCAAGATATGACAGGAAATGCATGAAACTGGCCTCAACTTGGAATTCCAAGGGTGCCACTGGAAATATGAGATGAAATCGCTTGAAAACGATATAAAGAACGCCAGAATCGGAGTTACGTTTTGGAAATGGCAAGCATTTTAAGAATGACACCGGTCTGCAATTTACAGCAAGTAGGCATCTAAATGCAACGAGATGAACATGCTACAGCCACCAAACATGACAACAAAATACATGGCAGGGATGCACACAAGATACTTAACAAAAGACTAGCACTGAGCCTCGGCCAATTCATCCATTAAAAGGTTCAAACAAGCATGTCAAAAACGCAAATGCAAAACAGATCTGAGACTTAGTGAAATTAACACTTGTCCGAAATTTCAGATCACGAAGCCCTCTTCGAAGCAGCAAAACAATGTGATACATGGCCTGATTAAGACAAGTAAGAACATGACATGGAGCTACTCAACAAGCTTAACAAAAGACCCAAAGTGACCTGGGGCCAAAAGGGTTCCCAAAATATACTAACGGGCTCACGAACATAGCAAAAACACAATCAGTTTTCAAACTTAGTGAAAACTGAGACATGCTGAAATATAACTCACGAAGGCATGTAAACGAGCTCGATGCACTCACCACGGTGCAAGTCATGGCAAGGAAGGCATACATCCATTAAGAAGGTACAAAATTCTAGCTAGACATGGAAGAACAATGGCATAGCATGCACGGATCAACTACAATAACATCGGCAAAATCGCAAACGAGTTGACGATCTGCCCAGATTCACCACGAAGCAAAAGTAGAGCTCGATTGACTCAAGCTATGGTGCTCCATAATTGCAAGCAAAGACATGGATGAATAGAGAATAACATGATTAACAAAACTCCTTTACTGATCATCCTCAAAAGAGGAACGGATCACTAGAAAACAAGCTGAACATATGGCATCATGAACTAAATAATCCCAGACTTAGTGAAAACTACTAAGTCCCTGAAAACAGATTTCACAAGCTGAACAGATTTCCCGGGTGCCTCACTTTGCAAGCTTGCACAAGTCACCACACACATCCTAAAAATTCATGGGTTGCACAAATGGAAAGAAGACAAAATCCTTAACAAAACATATGAAGGACTCACAGGCATAGCATGCACACAATAATCATGGCAAAAATGACAAAAGTCTAAGATGAACTAGCAGATCTGACAATTAACTCACGAAGCCTCCTTCTAACAGCATTTTGGGCATCAAGATGAACTCAAATGAAAATGATGCAATGGAATGAAATGATGTACTCGTCGAGGTGAACATTTTGATATACTATATGACCAAATCGGAGCTACGGATGCAAAGTTACGGCAGGTCAAAGTAGGCATAAAAATTAGGGTTTCTGAGGAAAAAGTCAACCGTTCGGGATCCAGATCTGGATCGGCACGGATAACGGAGTTCGCCGGATTTCACTGTTCATGCTGGAGTCTTGCCGGAGAGGAAGAAGCCGGACGTGGGGAGGAGGAGGAGGACGGCGGGGCCGGCCGGATCCGGCAAGGACGGCGGCGACGGCGGCCGGGGTCAGCCGGTGCGGGCTCCGGCGAGGCGGGCGAAGGGCGGCCGGGGTCGGCCGGTGCGGGCTCCGGCGAGGTCGCCCGCGGAGCCGGCGAGCTTCGGCGCCCGGGGCCGGGGAAGACGGGCGGCGCGGGGCGAGGCTCCTCAGGCCCGGCGAGGCGCGGGGGAGGGCCCGCCTCGGGCCTGCGGGCCGGCGGAAGCGGCGATGTGGGCGCGGCGGCGCGGGCCAATGGCGTGGCGACAAGTGGCGGCGGGGCGGCGATTCGGACGTGTCCGTCGGCGGGGAATTTGTCCGGCGGGCGCGAGGGGTGGATCTAGGGTTTCGTGGGAGGAGATGATCCGAAAATGGAGGGGGCTATTTATAGGCATAAGTGGAGGTAGGAGAGTCCAAATGAGGTGCGGTTTTCGGCCATGCGTTCGTGATCGAACGATCTAGATGATGGAGCAAAGATTGGTGGGTTTTGGGCCAAATTGGAGGGGTGTTGGGCTGCAACACACACGAGGCCTTTTCGGTCCCTCGGTTAACCGTTGGAGTATCAAACGAAGTCCAAATGATACGAAACTTGACAGGCGGTCTACCGGTAGTAAACCAAGGCCGCATGACAAGTCTCGGTCCAATCCGGAAATGTTTAATCTCCACACACGAAAGAAAGCTAGAATTGACCACCGGAGGAGAACGAAGCGCCGGAATGCAAAACGGACAACGGGGAAAATGCTCGAATGCATGAAATGAACACGTATGCAAATGCAATGCACATGATGACATGATATGAGATGCATGAAAATGAAAACAACACACGGAGACAAAGACCCGAACCCGAGAAATAAATATAAATTAGCGCCGGAAACGGCAAGAGTTGGAGTACAAATAGGGAAAGTTACATCCGGGGTGTTACAGTGTAGCATGTCAAATTGTTCGTCTCGATGAGTACTTCATTTCATTCCATTGCACCATGTTCAGTTGAGCTCATCTTGATGCCCTAAATGCTGTTGCAAGTGTGCTATGCAATGTTAGTTTCAGATTCTTATCAGTAATTGGACATTTGTCATTTTTGTCATGATTGTTGTGTGCATCCTATGAACTTGAGCCGTACATGTGTTTTGAAGTACGCCATGCCATCTTTACAGGGGTGTATGCCATGTATTTTTGTGATCTTTGTGGTGACTAGCACAAGCATGCAAAGTAGCTCTCGTAATGTTGCTGATTTCAGGGACTTAGGTATCTTCTAAGTCATTTCCCTGATAATATTTTTATGCCATGTATTCATGTTGCTACAGAGTGATCCATGCCTCTTTTGAGCATGATCAGTAAGGATGTTTTGTAGATATTGTTGTGCTCTATCCATCCATGTCTTTGTCTGCAATTATGGAGCACCCTAGCTTGACTCAATCGAGCTCTACCTTTGCTATAAAATTTTCCTGGCAGATTGTTTACATGTTAAGCAATTTTGCCGAGGTTGTTGTAGTTGATCCGTGCATGGTATGAGGTTGTTCTTGCCATGTTTAGCTTCTATGCATGTCTACTTGCTGGATGTATGCTTAGTTTGTCATGCATTGCCTTGTGGTGAGTGCATCGAGCTCATAAACATGCCTACTTGATATCTGTTTTGCCATGTTCCAGTTTTCTACTAAGTCTGAATCTGATAACGAAAGTTGCTATGTTCACATGGTTGCCATTGTATTTTCTGATCCCTTTTGGCTTATCGTCAGTAAGGGACTTTTGTTGTATGCTTTGAGTATATTCTTGCCATGCCTTGCTTTGCCATGATATGTTCCTGTAGCATGTTGTTATCGTGCTCTAAACATTGCTTCCTGATGTTAAATTCCTGACATGTTGCTCTTTTCACTAAGTCTGTAACCTGATATCTTTTGCACTTTTGCCATGCTTGTTTGAACCTGCTATTGAGTGAATTAGCCGTAGCTCAGTGTTCATCTTTTGTCAATAATCTTGAGTGGATCACTGCCATGGGATTTGTTGTTATGTTAGAGTGCAGTAGCTTGTTGTTCTTGATGCATTTAGATGGCCTTGTGCTGTTAATCGTAGATCGGTGCCATATTTGTTTTGCTTGCCATTTGCAAACCGTGCATCCGATTCCGGTGATCTTTATATCGATTTCGACCGAAATCAACTCATCTTTCCAGTGGCACTCTTGGTTTTACAAGTTGAGGCCAGGTTCAATCTTTCCTTTCCAAAGCATGCATATGCATTGCATATCACGTCCCGCGTATCATGCCATGTTTTGCATCATGTTGCTTGTGCATTGCACGTGGTTGATTGTGTCCCCCTTTGCTTGTGTTCTTGCTTTGGGTAGAGCCGGGATATGAGTATGTGATCGAGGAGCCCGTTGAGTACGTTTACAAGGATCAAGCTTACGTCAACTCGGAGAACTTTGCAGGCAAGATGACCATACCCTCGAAATCACTTCTATCTTTGCTTGCTAGATGCTCTCTCTTTTGCTATGCCTATGCTATGATACCTACCACTTGCTTATCATGCCTCCCATATTGCCATGTCAAACCTCTAACCCACCTTGTCCTAGCAAACCGTTGTTTGGCTATGTTACCGCTTTGCTGAGCCCCTCTTATAGCGTTGCTAGTTGCAGGTGAAGATTGGAGTTTGTTCCTTGTTGGAACATGTTTATTGTTGGGATATCACTATTATATCTTGTCTACTTTAATGCATCTATTATACTTGGTAAAGGGTGGAAGGCTCGGACTTATGCCTGGTGTTTTGTTCCACTCTTGCCGCCCTAGTTTCCGTCATACCGGTGTTATGTTCCTTGATTTTGCGTTCCTTACACGGTTGGGTTATAATGGGAACCCCTTGACAGTTCGCCTTGCATAAAACTCCTCCAGCATGGCCCAACATTGGTTTTACCATTTGCCACCTAGCCTCTTTTTCCCTTGGGTTCCGCGGACTCAAGGGTCATCTTTATTTTAAACCCCGGGCCAGTGCTCCTCTGAGTGTTGGTCCAACCTAGAGCACCGTGCGAGGCCGTCCCTTGGCAACTTGGGTTACGTTGGCTCCCGTACGCTTAGCTTATCCGGTGTGCCCTGAGAACGAGATATGTGCAGCTCCTATCGGGATTTGTCGGCACAGCGGGTGGTCTTGCTAGACTTGTTTTACCATTGTCAAGATGTCTTGTAACCGGGATTCCGAGTCTGATCGGATTGTCTTAGGAGAAGGAATATCCTTCGTTGACCGTGAGAGCTTGTGATGGGCTAAGTTGGGACACCCCTGCAGGGATTTGAACTTTCGAAAGCCGTGCCCGCGGTTATGGGCAGATGGGAATTTGTTAATGTCCGGTTGTAGAAAACCTGAAACTTAACTTAATTAAAATGAATCGACAGGGTGTGTGGCCGTGATGGTCTCTTTTCGGCGGAGTCCGGGAAGAGAACACGGTCCCGTGTTATGCTTGAACGTAGGTTGTTCTAGGATCACTTCTTGATCATAGCTTATCGATCGTGCCTTTGCCTTCTCATCTCGCTCTCTTTTGCGTATGTTAGCCACCATATGTGCTGGTGCTTGCTGCAGCTCCACCTCATACCTTTTTCCATACCTATAAGCTTAAATAGTCTTGATCGCGAGGGTGTGAGATTGCTGAGTCCCCGTGACTCATAGATTACTTCCAAAACCAGATGCAGGGACCGATGATACCTCTCCAGGAGATTTGACTGAGCTCAAGTGGGAGATCAATGAGGACTCAGGATGATACTACGTTTCCTTTCCAGACGATCAGTAGTGGTGCCCAGTTGGGGCGACCAGGGACTTTGTTGCATTTGGGGTTGTCTTTATTTTGGTTCCGTAGTCGGACCTTGATTGTATCTGGATGAATGTAATGTTATTTATGCATTGTGTGACGTGGCGATTGTAAGCCAACTATGTATCTCTTTCCTTTATTCAGTACATGGGGTGTGTGAAGATTACCCCACTTGCGACATTGCTTACAATACTGTTATGCCTCTAAGTCGTGCTTCGACACATGGGAGATATAGCCGCATCGTGGGCGTTACAAGTAGCCACATAGTCCTCATTCTCTGAATCTGAGGTTCTCTTCTTCCTTGTTCTGGTGGCTGCCTTTGGCAAGTTACTTGGAGTGCTTCTGCTGCCATCATCAGAAGTGCTTGAGGGATCTAAACCCTCACTCAGCTGCACATGTTCCTCAGACCTGTTCTGACTGTCACTTTGATAAGACATCTTTGCAAACTTACTGATAGGAGACCTTGTGAATAGATGTAGATGAGGTAGAGTGGATGCGCATCACAAAGTGTAGAGTTTTTGCAAAACAGATGACTTAAAAACTTAGTTTTAGTTCTACACAGAAAGCATTTCGGAGCTACCAATTTGATAAACTCGGTGATACCGAAGGAGCTTTTGGAACTTTAACTAGTGAACTCGGTCAAACCGAGTCATAGTTCGGTGGCACCGAGACTACTAGGGTTTCACAGAGAATCGAACTTGGTCACACCGATTTGCAATTTTCGGTTAGACCGAAAACGCATGTGCTATGGCCTAAGCCAGCGGTGAGACTGATTTCTACAATTCGATCGGTCTGAGACGAGTCCGGTGGAGACCTAACCCTAAATTTTCAAATCAATTCTAATCTAAGGATGTTTTCTTTTGGACAGATTGTTTGCATGCATGGTAAAGATCATGGCAAAGTAATGTGCTACGAATCGGAGTTGGGAAATAGCATAAAGAGTCGAACTCATACCCTAGCTCGGCGGGAGTTCGCTACAGCGACAATGGTGGAGCAGAATTCCGTTGACGGCGACGAAGACCAGCTGCGAGAGGTCGCTCGCGGCGAGGAGACGATCCGGAGACCCGAGGAGGCAGAGCAGGACACGCGCGGGGTGAAGGGTTTTGGAGAAATTTCCAAAATTCAACCCATGAGTATATATATATCCCGACCCTGTCGGTGTGACCGAGTGGAACAACTTGGTGGCACCGAGATGCAAAATCGCGAGCGGTTACTGCAACTCGGTGTGACTGAAAAGTTCAAATTGGTTGCACTGAGATTGAAAACCTAGATCAACTTAGTGAACTCGGTGTGACCGAAGTGGATGACTCGGTCATACCGAAATGCACAAAGAGGTTTTGGAAGTTTAAGTCTATCACGAATCGGGGACTCCAAGTGCTCCTCACACAGAGTGGTTCGAATCTGACTTGATCAAACTTTGTGATGTAGCATGAACAGAGTTTGAGAGGAGAAAAGCATAGATAGTTAGAGGAGGTTCTTAGGAATTCTTGTTCATCCACTTGGCAAAAGAGAAAAACGCCAAACAATCAAAACTACAAGTGGATGTCCTCGAATGAGTAAAATATGCAACCAACATGCTCACACAATAAAATGACAAATGAAATATGTGGCAAAGCATGCACAAACACTCTAGCATCTATCAAGCAATTGGCGATGACTAGGTCATCTATATATGAGTATATTGACTAAGGAGTCAAATGAGAACATTTGATCGTAGGTCATACTCATTGTTTAAGCATAGGTGGGGTTGCCACTTTTACATAAAGCATTGTTGTGTTCACATTATTAGAGTTTCTTTAGCTCAATTGATTAGAGTAAAGCTCCCCCTAGATTTGATATCCCCCCTAAGAGGGATGAACTAACCTTGGGTTTTGTCGATGATGACTTCATGTAGGTTTTGAATATGTAGATGATCAGTGTAGATGTAGATCATTTGGCGCAATCCATTAGAGTGAGTTGTACTTTCAATACCTACATGGGTTAGTCTCACAAGGAACAAACAAGGATATCCATAGACACAGAGTGATGTTCACATAGGATGATGTCCATGAAAGCATTAGGTTACCTTGTCCCTTGTCGTACCAACAAGAGGGTTTGTGTCTCCTTGAACTAGTGCAAGATATGGAAGTTGTTTGCACTTGTCCTTGCCAAAATGATATGAGTGAAGTATGTTGGCAGAGTCACCCTCAAGATCTCTCTAGTTCTTTTTCTTCGGGATCCACACCATCTTGGTGGGAATCCTTGGAGTTGTAGTCGTACTTGATGAAGTGGAACTTGATGTAGTCTTGGTTTGACCAATGCCTTAGGGGCATATTCAAATGCATCAATCTCCTCTTGAAGCTTGTCCTTGACCTTTTGCTTGTGGTCTAGTGGTGTAAGATCATCTTGAGCTTGTGTTCCTTCGAAAGAAGTAGGATCATACTTCTCTTGTTGAGGAACAAACTTCGTCTTGGGGTATTGATCTTCTTTCGACTCAACACCATTGGCATTGAACTTTCGTTAAAAACCTATTCCTTGATTCTTCCAGTGTCTTCCTTGCTTGCGTACAATTTCCTCAAATTGCTTACTTCCAGCAAGGCTCTTGTAAACACCTTTCTCTATAATTCCCTTCAATAAGCTATTTTCTTGCTCAAGTGTAACTTGGCTAAGAGAATCATTAGTGGAATCAAGAGAACTACTAGAAGCAACAATATTGGGGTTAGCATGATTATTGTTACTACTAGAAGAGGAATCTTTCTTACTCTTGTTGCTAGATTTAACTTGTGGCATGTAAGTAGACAATAGTAAATGCTTGGCAATGTAAGAAGAACTTTTCTTGCGAAGATCATCATTGATCGCTTTTAAGAACCCATGCTCTTGCTCAAGATTAAGCTTTTCGAAGCATAACTTATCATGAGTCTTTAAAAGCTCTCGATGATTTTCCAAGGTAGTTTTGTGAGCTAACTTAAGAGTGTTTAGTTCTTTAGTTAGACGCTCAATGTCCTTCTTATCATCGTCATTCGTTTTATCTTGATTAGCATGATTAATAGCAAGTTCATCATAGTTTTCATCACTAGAATTGTCAACAAGTAAATCATCATCACCTAGCAAATCATCTTCATCACTATTGAAATCAACATGCTCGGGGTGTGATACCTTTGGGCCTTTAGCCATGAAGCATCTCCCAATTCCTTCATTTGGTGACTCAAATATGTCGTTGAAGTTGGTTGACACAAGTGCTAGACCGGCATCACCTTCATCTTGAGTATATTTGGAGTCGGAGTGATAACTTCTCTCGGAGTGATTGTCGGAGTCGGAGCCGGATACCTATTAACCAACATGACCTTGATGTCTCTGTTTTGTGTAGCTCCGTGATGATTTGTCCTTCCTTTCCGAATCCTTGCTTCTCCGTGATGTTCTTCGTTCATAACAACCATCTCTACTCCTTCCCTCTCTTGGTGGTGATTCTTCTACTTCTTCTTTTGGGAGAATATTCTGTTCTTTTGTAGGGAGCCGTACACTCATTGGAGTAGTGTCCGGGTCTTCCACAATTGTAGCAATTACGTTCATGACTTGAAGATCTCTTATCATTGTAGGACCTTGACTTGGAACTTCTTTCCCTGCTTCTACTCTTGTAGAACTTGTTGAAATTCTTCACCATTAGGCTCAATTCTTCATTGAAGGCTTGTTTCTCACTTGATGATGTGGGAGCATCACATGAGGCTTTGTAAGCACCACTTGACTTGTTGTGAAGCTCTCCCTTATCCTTGAGTGACAT
Organism: Triticum urartu; assembly: GCF_056163025.1. Taxonomy (NCBI): domain Eukaryota; kingdom Viridiplantae; phylum Streptophyta; class Magnoliopsida; order Poales; family Poaceae; genus Triticum; species Triticum urartu. The sequence goes on from NC_141874.1 coordinate 375,598,043, forward strand.
CTCATGAGCAAGAATTCTTCCAATGACTTCCATTGGCTTGAGATCTTTGTAATTGGGCATCATTTGGATCAATGTGCACATGGTATCATATTTTCCATTGAAGGCTCTTAAGATCTTCTTGATGATCAATCTATCGGTCATCTCTTCACTTCCTAAGTTGGCAATCTCATTTGTGATGAGAGAAAGCCTAGAGTACATTTCAGCGACACTTTCACCATCCTTCATTTAGAACTTGACAAGTTGACTTTGAAGCACATCCAATTTGGATTCCTTGATGGAGTCGGCACCTTCGTGCATATCAATCAAAGTATCCCAAATTTCCTTTGCATTCTCAAGACGACTGATTTTGTTGAATTCTTCAGGGCACAATCCGTTGAAGAGAATATTATTGTATTGCAGCATCTTCAACTCTTCCCTCTAGCTTCACAGTTCGGTTCTCTCCCATAAAAGAATTCACCTTACAAGCCAATACACACAATAGCCCAAACAGCGGGGTTATGTCCAAGAATATGCATTTTCATCTTATGCTTCCAACTGGCAAAATTTGTACCATCAAAGTAAGGACCTCTACGGTGATAATTTCCCTTGCTAGACACCATACTCTCCTAGGTTGTGAAACCAATGCTATGATCACCAAAAGCTATGGAAATCAAGGCAAGTGGAGACCAAAGCTCTGATACCACTTGTAGGATCGAAAGTATGTCTTGAGGGGGGGGGGTGATTGGACTACTTGACAAAATAAAAATCTATCCTTTTCCCAATTTTAAGTCTTGGCAGATTTTAGCAACTTAGCACTAGTCAAGTAAACAACCTACACATGCAAGTCTAAGAGTATAGCATCAGAATGTAAAACATTGCACATGAAGGTAAAAGGGAGGAGTTTGGAGGGAGCAAACGCAATGTAGACATAGAGATTTTTGGTGTGGTTCCGATAGGTGGTGCTATCGTACATCCACGTTGATGGAGACTTCAACCCACGAAGGGTAACGGTTGCGCGAGTCCACGGAGGGCTCCATCCACGAAGGGTCCATGAAGAAGCAACCTTGTCTATCCCACCATGGCCTTCACCCATGAAGGACATGCCTCACTAGGGTAGATCTTCACGAAGTAGGTGATCTCCTTGCCCGTACAAACTCCTTGGTTCAACCCCACAATCTTGACGGAGGCTCCCAAGTGACACCTAACCAATCTTGGAGACACCACTCTCCAAAAGGTAATAGATGGTGTGTTGATGATGAACTCCTTGCTCTTGTGATTCAAATGATAGTCTCCCCAACACTCAACTCTCTCTCATAGGATTGGATTTGGTGGAAAGATGATTTGAGTGGAAAGCAACTTGGGAAGGCTAGAGATCAAGATTTATGTGGTTGGAATGGAATATCTTGACATCAACACAAGTGTAGGTGGTTCTTTCTTAGAAATGTATGGTAGAAGTGTAGGCATGTTCTGATGGCTCTCTCCATGAATGAAGAGTGGGTGGAGGGGTATATATAGCCTCCACAAAAAATCTAACTGTTACACAAAGGTTACCAAACTCGGTGAGATCGAATCATGAAACTCGGTCGGACCGATTTAGTTCAAAATGTGAATGTTAGGATTTTCTGTGGGACCGACACGTCAACTCGGTGGGACCGATTTCATTAGGGTTAGGGCATAACGTAATCTCGGTGAGGCCGATTACACAAACTCGGTGGGACCGATTTCTGTAATAAGCTAACCAGAGAGTTGGTCAGGCAAACTCGGTGGGACCGATTCACTCATCTCGATTGGACCGAAATCTTACAAAGGGGAAACATAGAGTTTGCATTACGAACTCAGTGGGACTGATCGCTCATCTCGGTTGGACCAAAACGTTACGAAGGGAAACAGAGAGTTTGCAATCCCATCTTGGTGATACCGAGATCCCTATCGGTTTTGTGGCAGTGGTTATGTTAACTAAACTCTGTGGCGCCGGATGGAAAGTTTCGGTGGGGCCAAGTTTGACTTTTGGTTTGGGACATATGTGGATATGATAAAGTGGTTGAGGGTTTTGGAGCATATCACTAAGCACTTTGAGCAAGTAACCCATTAAGCAACACCTCATCCCATTTTAATAGTATTGGCTTTTCCTATGGAATCAATGTGATCTTGGATCACAAAAAGGTAAAAAATAGAGTCTTGAGCTTTAGAGCTTGAGCCAATATTTTGTCTTAGCATTTTGAGGGGTCCACATTTCTAATCCATGCCATGCCAATCATTGAGCTTTCCTGAAATATTTATCTTGAAATAGTATTAGCTCATGAGCTATATGTTGTTAGGAATTACCAAAACCACCCAGAGATAGTTTCACTTTCAATCTCCCCCTTTTTGGTAATTGATGAAAACATATAGATCAAAGCTTCGACAAATGATTATAAGATTGAAATACATCGTCGCTTTGAGAAGTATGTGATAAGCAAGAGCTCCCCCTAATTTGTGCATTATTTAAAATTTGCTTTTGAATCCAAATGCACAATCGATTAGGATCATGGGTTACTCTTACATGTCACATACATCTTGGTGGAGCGCCCAAAATGATATAACTTAAAAGCATGCACTCATCACCAACCAAAGTGAATGATCATATAAGAAAATAGAGGATACTATCATCCAAGCAAGCATTAAAGTAGCATATGATCAATCACATAATCACACAATTGTCTCACACAAGGACATAAAGTATCTCACACAGGCACACAATAAAAAGTTCAACCAAAAGCAAAGAAGCAAAACACTCTCTCGAAGCCTATGATCTATACATATTTCTCCCCCTTTGGAAACAAGTTACCAAAAAGTTCAAATATGCATAGTGCTATACGTCTCTCAGGCTCGGTCTTCGGGAGGTGGTGTAGAGAGAACTCCAAGGACGAAGGCATCCATTGATGTAGTTGGAGCTGGTGGAGTGGCTACTGGAGGTGGTACTGAGGCTGTAGCTGCTGGTGCTGATGTTGTTGCTCTTGTATCAGGTACATGCACTGCAGCAGACCTCTATCCTCTAGGCACTCGCTGAAATGCATCATTAGTTGCCTTCCCTCTCTTCTCTTCTGCTTCCTCCTGGAGCTGCTCAACTGCTGTTTGAATCTCAGTTACCTTCAAATCAAGATCATAAAATTTGGTTTCTACGATCCTCTCCAAGCTCTCCTGGTTTTGAGCCAGGGTGGCCAAGCCCTTCTCAATCCTCAGTGTAGACTGGATCAGATATGCAAGTTGATCTTGCTTGCTCTTCAGGAAAACTTGAGATGCCTCTTCAACACTTGGCATCTTAGCAGCTTTCTCAGCCTTTGCTTTTGCTCTCTTCTTCTCTGCTTGATCTGATGATGGTTCGTCCTCATTCATCACTACAATGTTGTCTTTAAAATCAGGATATAAGGGTAGATGCTCCTTATCCAACAGATATGTTCCTGTGCCCATCTTGGAGTTGATGAGCTCCTGGATGTGTGGAGCATACCCACAACTTCTCTTCTGGTCAGCAACAGTCCTCTTGATTGTCTCTACAATCAGACTCATGACCTTCAACTTCTGAGGTACATCAAAAAGATGTAGCAGGTTGATAGAATGCCCTCTGATCATCTTTTGATCTCCTGACTTGGGTAGCAATGTGTGCCTTAGGATCCAGTTGATGGTAGGTAGACCAGACAACAAGTAACGTACTGATCCAAGCTTGTGAGTCTCCAAAGCTTTATCTGGGATCTCCTTGTAAATGTTTGCCATAGTGTTGTGGTCTTTCTTCTTCTTGGCATACACATCCAAGTCATCCTCATGTTCCTCTGGGGCATTTATCACTTTGGCCCATTCTCCAACAGTGGACTGGTACCTAGTACCTTCAGACATCCATATGATCTTCCCATCTGGGCAAAAGTGAGCAGTGGAGTAAAACTGCATGATCAGCTCATCATTCCATTTTGTGAGCTTCTGTCCAACAAAGTCATCTACTCCACATGCTTTGAAGCTATCATATACTCCTGGGAAATGATCCTCATTCTCCTTGATGAATTCCCAATCAACCCATCTCATGTCACAAACAATGGGCTTTTGTCGAGCAAAATTGTCTCATAGAAATCTTGCTGTTCTTTTGTGTGGGACCTGTAGTCAACTGCAGTTCTTCTCCTCACAGCATAGGGATCAGACTATCTCCACAATCTTAGTCCAGCATTTTTTTCTGATGTGCATGTCTTCAGCCACTGGATGAGTATCATTGTGGTCTGGGATCTTGGGTTTCAACTTCCTCAACACATGGGATTCATCATCCTCTTCTTCGGCTTCAGGCACTGGGTACTTGTTCTTCTCTGCAGCAGGAATACTTTTGGTGTTCCTCTTGGGCTTACTGGGCTTCTGAGCTTGAGCTTTGGGAGCAGCTTTGGGCTTTGATGTTGCAGCCCCTGACTTAATCGCATTTCCCATAAGCTTCTGAGCTTTGGGTGCTGGAGCATTCTCTTCCTCTTCCTCGTCTTCTACGGGATCCTTGAACATGGATGATCTCCCTAGAACTCTGGTAGTGGTCTTCTTGACCCTCTCTTTTCTCTTCTTGCCTTCTCCAGCCTCTTTGGGTTCAAGAGCGAACTCCATGGTTTCTTGAGTAGAGGCTCTGGACTTTGACATAGGAATCCTTCTTGCTGGAGCCTTCTTATTCATCCCTGGCTTAACTGTAGCAGTTGTGCCATACTCCTTTTTCAGCACCTTCTTCTTGGAGCTTACTTCCTCCTCAGTAGCCACATAGTCCTCATCCTCTGAATTTGAGGTTCTCTTCTTCCTTGTTCTGGTGGCTGACTTTGGCAAGTTACTTGGAGTGCTCCTGCTGCCATCATCAGAAGTGCTTGGGGGATCTGAACCCTCACTCAGCTACAGATGTTCCTCACACCTGTTCTAACTATCACTCTGATCAGACATCTTCACGAACTTACTGATAGCAGACCCTGTGAATAGATGTAGATGATGTAGAGTGGATGAGCATCACAAAGTGCAATGTTTTTGCAAAACATATGACTTAAAAACTTAGTTTTAGTTCTCCACAGAAAGCATTTCGGAGCTACCGATTTGATAAACTCGGTGATACCGAAGCAGCTTTTGGAACCTAAACTAGTGAACTCGGTCAAACCAAGTCACAGTTTGGTGGCACTGAGATTGCTAGGGTTTCACAGAGAATCAAACTCGGTCACACTAATTTGCAATTTTCGGTCAGACCGAAAACGCATGTGCTATGGCCTAAGCCAAATCGGTGAGACCGATTTCTACAATTTGATCGGTACAAGATGAGTCCGGCGGAGACCTAACCCTAAATTTTCAAATCAATTCTAATCTAAGGATGTTTTCTTCTGGACATATTGTTTGCATACATGGTAAAGATCATGGAAAAGTAATTTGCTATGAATCGGAATTGGGAAATAGCACAAAGAGTCGAACTCATACCCTAGCTCGGTGAGAGTTCACTACAGTGACAACGGTGGAGCAGAATTCCATTGATGGCGATGGAGACCAGCTGCGGGAGGTCGCTGGCGGCGAGGAGGCAATCCGGAGACCCGAGGAGGCAGAGCAGGACACGCGCGGGGTGAAGGGTTTTGGAGAGATTTCCAAAATTCAACCCGTGAGTATATGTCTCCCGACCCTGTCGGTGTGACCGAGTGGAACAACTCGGTGGCACCGAGATGCAGAATCGCGAGCAGTTATTGCAACTCGGTGTGACTGAATAGTTCAAATCGGTTGCACTGAGATTGAAAACCTAGATTAACTTAGTGAACTCGGTGTGACCGAAGTGGATGACTCGGTCATACAGAAATGCACAAAGAGTTTTTGGAAGTTTAAGTCTACGACGAATCGGGGACTCCAAGTGCTCCTCACACAGAGTTGTTCGAATCTGACTTGATCAAACTTTGTGATGTAGCATGAACAGAGTTTGAGACGAGAAAAGCATAGATAGCTAGAGGAGGTTCGTAGGCATTCTTGTTCATCCACTTGGCAAAAGAGAAAAACACCAAACAATCAAAACTACAAGTGGATGTCCTCGAATGAGTAAAATATGCAACCAACATAATCACACAATAAAATGGCAAATGAAATATGTGGCAAAGCATGCACAAACACTCTAGCATCTATCAAGCAATTGGCGATGACTAGGTCATCTATATATGAGTATATTGACTGAGGAGTCAAATGAGAACATTTTATCGTAGGTCATACTCATCGTTTAAGCATAAGTGGGGTTGCCACTTTTACATAAAGCATTGTTGTGTTCACACCACTAGAGTTGCTTTAGCTCAATTGATTAGAGTAAAGCTCCCCCTAGATGTGATATCCCCCCTAAGAGGGATGAACTAAGCTTGGGTTTTGTCGATGATGACTTCATGTAGGTGTTGAAGATGTAGATGCTCAGTGTAGATGTAGATCATTTGGAGCAATCCATTAGAGTGAGTTGTACTTTCAATACCTACACGGGTTAGTCCCACAAGGAACAAACAAGGATATCCATAGACATAGAGTGATGTTCACATAGGATGATGTCCATGAAAGCATTAGGTTACCTTGTCCCTTGTCTTACCAACAACAGGGTTTGTGACTCCTTGAACTAGTGCAAGATATGGAAGTTGTTTCCACTTGTCCTTGCGAAAATGATATGAGTGAAGTATGTTGGCGGAGTCACCATCAAGAACTCTCTAGTTCTTTTTCTTCAGGATCCACACCATGTTGGTGGGAATCCTTGGATTTGTAGTCGTACTTGATGAAGTGGAACTTGATGTAGTCTTGGGAACTGTCGGTGTCAAAACCGGCGGATCTCGGGTAGGGGGTCCCAAACTATGCATCTAGGCGGATGGTAACAGGAGGCAGGGGACACAATGTTTTACCCAGGTTCGGGACCTCTTGATGGAGGTAAAACCCTACGTCCTTCTTGATTAATATTGATGATATGGGTAGTACAAGAGTAGATCTACCGCGAGATCAGAGAGGCTAAACCCTATAAGCTAGCCTATGGTATGATTGTATGTTCCTATGGACTAAAACCCTCCGGTTTATATAGACACCGGAGAGGGCTAGGGTTACACAGAGTCGGTTACAATGGTAGGAGATCTACATATCTGTATCGCCAAGCTTGCCTTCCACGCCAAGGAAAGTCCCTTCCGGACACGGGTCGAAGTCTTCAATCTTGCATCTTCATAGTCCAGGAGTCCGGCCGAAGGTATAGTCCGGCTATCCGGACACCCCCTATTCCAGGACTCCCACAGTAGCCCCCGAACCAGGCTTCAATGATGACGACTCCGGCGCGCAAATTGTCTTCGGCATTGCAAGGCGGGTTCTCCTCCAAATTCCGTGTACCTGTTGAATAATGTCCGGTTTCTTGTAAATGTAGCGCTCCTTGGCTTCTACACCCAATAATGGCCATCTTCCACGTGTCAAACGAATACGAAAAGTCAGGGTGTTTTTACATTTACACCCCTAGCTGCGTGAATGAGCCGCCTATTTAAGGGGATGAGGATTCAGATCCAAACCACACCTTCTCCCCTCCGCGAGTATTCATCAGAGCGTATCCGACAGAGGTCCATTCTATCATGACCGGCCGCCGCAGCTCCTCCTCTCACCCTTCCAGCCCTCAGCCTGGAGATTGGGAGAGATGCTCCATCCCGCACAGCGAGCTAGTGACGCTCCAGACCAAGGGATTTCTCCCCCCGGCCTATATGGTCCCGGTTCGAGCCGGACTTGCCACCTATAATGGCGGAGAGCAAGCGGAGAGCGCCCCCAATTCCTCCAAAGGAGAGCAGGTATGCCTTGTCCCTTACTTAATAAGAGGGCTCGGATTTCCAATTCATCCGTTTCTCCGGGGGCTCCTGGAGTTCTATGGCCTCCAGCTGCACAACCTCACGCCTGCCTCCATATTGCATATCGCGGGCTTCGTAGCCCTTTACGAGCTGTTATTGGGCTGTGAGGCTCATTTCGCGCTGTGGAAAAGGCTATTCTGCCTTGTGCCCCGTTCTCAGAAGGGGTCAATATATCAAGTAGGCGGAGCTGAAGTGTGGCGCATCGCCAGGACCGGATATCTATCCGGAACCCCAAAGAAGGCGTCCGAGGACTGGCCTTCGGAATGGTTTTATATAGAAGACGTCCCGCTGCCGGATCCTATCCGGATCGGCCTCCCTGAGTTCGACAGTGCTCCCCTAAAGAAGTGCCTAAGCTGGCGTCCACGGAGCCCTCAGAGGGAAAGTGACAAGGACATTCTTTATCTAATGGGCCAGATAAGATTGTTAGCTCATTCCGGACTGACCATGATCGGGGTCATGGCCGCATGCATCATGCGAGGGGTGCAGCCGCTTCAGTATAGAGGCCACCCCATGTGGGACTTCAATGGGGAGGACGACGCCACCCGCCACGGCCGTAAGGGGCTGGATTTGGCTGCCGCTCTAATAAAGATCTTGTCCGCTTTGTACGAGGGAGAAGAGGAGGAATTTCTCCGCGTCAACCCACAGGGTGGATTTTCTATGTACAATCCCCCCAGTTGGGTAAGTGGACACTTTTACTTGCCCATCCATTTTATATTCCCATCATTAAATATTCAGTCTAACGACTTCAATGCAGGAAATGCGCCAGGCTGTTAAAGAAATAAACAACCCTCCTCCACAACCCGAGGATCCGGGACGGTCCCTCGACCCGGCCTCTCAAGAGGATCCGGACTTATCTGTGGAGCTAATTGATGGGGTGTTTCATCAATTGAGCAAGGACAACGCCTTGGTGGCCATTACGGCCGATTACCCAGGGCTACTCCCATCCTCACAGGTAACTGAGACCGAGGTCCCAGCACTTTGAAAAGGGATCTATCCTCGCGTGTTTTTGATTGCCGTATGACAACCGTGTTTTGCAGGGGAGGTCCTTGAGACGGGAGGCCGAGCCTGCGGCGACTAGCCAACGAGGGGCGGCAAGGCCCCGCGGGCTGAAAAGAAGTGCGGTCCGGACTGAGACGCCGGTGCAAAGGTATAGCGCGCCATCTTATTCCCAGGTGTTATTCCTTCAAGGCATATTAACGCTCGTGCTCTCTTCAGGACGAAGAGACCTCGCCGGACTATATCTGGAGAAGGTGCCAATCGCGCCTCCACCAGCCAGGCTCCAAAGCCTGGTCCGGAAGCGGAGGCGAACACAAGGCGCGCACCGGACGCTCCTCCGACAGAGGATGCAGACAGGCTGTCTGCCACCAATTTCGAGGTGGAGAGTGCCATGAACCACAGGCGTCGCTGGACTGTTCTTCGCGACGCTTGTTTCTCCCAAGAGGCATTGGATGCCTTCAATTTGGGAGATGCGTACCTCCGCGCCGCTCAAAATGGTCTAGCCAGAGCCACAGAGCAATATGTAAAAGACATACGGGTAAGAAAATTTTGGTAATTATATATATATATATACCAGTAGCCCCCGAGATTTGAAACAGTTAGAATAACTGATTTAAGGATCATTTTTATGCAGGTTCTTACAGAAAAGAATACCCTACTATCCCAGGAGCTGGAAGAGTGCAAAGCCCAACTTGAGGCCGCACTAGCCGCGGCAGGGGAGCCCAAGGAGACCCCCTCTGGTAATATACGCTTTGAAAGATAAGTATTTTGCGAAGTGCGGCGTGGGTGCATATCTTACAAATGAAATTGCAGATGGCGCCGGATTAAATTCGGAAGAGCAACAACTCCTACGCCAGCTGAAGGCTGGTGAGAGCGTGCTTACAAAGGTGAGGCGGGAGAAGAACGATCTCCAAGATGCCAATACCAAGCTGGGCATTGAACTGAAGGATGTTCGTGCCCATCTATTGGACTCCGTTAAGGAGAATCAGCGGCTTCGACGCGGCATATTTAGTAAGTGCTTAAACGAACTTTGAAAAAAGAGTTCGGCGAGGAAGTCGACTAACAGAGTAATGTCTGTAGGTATGCTAACAGGTTGTCCTGCAGAGGAAATGCCCGGTTCTACGGGTGACCTTCTTCCCGAGCTCTCACAACTGCACAAGCGAGTTCGGCAGGTGATGCAAGGCGTCGCCCAGGCCTTGTGGCCATCCGTCTCCATGCCCGAAGGCCTCGGAGAGATTGTAGAGAAGCTGAAGGGAGCGCGGCGGCGCTTCCGATTGTGGAAGATGTCATCCTGCCATCAAGGCGTCAGGGAGGCCTGGGCCATGGTGAAGACGCGGTACATGAAGGTTGACCCAAACCACATGGCCGAGGTCGGACCCGTGGGGCCCGATGGGAAGGAGATCCCTGTGAGCTTAGTATACGGCCAAGTAGAATTGGCCGCAAAGTATTCCCAACAGGACTGTAAACTAGACAGCCTGTTAGATGGTATTGAAGAGGAATACAATCAGTCAGATTGACTTTGTAATTTTAATTGACATGTGTAATGCCTTCTAGCCAGATTGTAGATCGTTTGTCATGGCTGACCTTTTCGCTTCAACCTCGGAACCTGACGGTCCGTAGTGTGTCCGAATACCCTCGCGGTTATATAAGAACCGGGGTATGCATGGAGACCAGGCGTAGGGGTCATTAGTGCTTGAACAGACAAGTGCCCAACTAGTTATGTTATATTACATGGTTAGTAAGAAACATCTTCCAGGGAGAATAGTTCCGTTAGGGGTTCCTTTCCCTGGGAGGCATGCCCTAAAGTGCATGTCCATTCTGCGAAAAGAGATGCAGGAAAAACATCTAGGGGCATATAGATAAATAAGTGAAAAAAGATCATCTTTAGTTCACCGAACGAATATTCCCTTAAGAACGCTAGCTTTCGGCTTCACCCAGTCTGAGGTACACATCCGGCTGACCCGGTAGTAACAATCGCAGAGGTGCTCCCTTTACCACCTAGCCGAACAATCGGGAACGTAGGGGTAAGCACAGGAGCCAAGCAACCCAGCTTGGCCAAAACTTAAGTCATATCGATGCATATAATGGTGAATAAAAGGTACATGCGGAAGTGTGACACATGTGTTGGGCATGAAGCCCGTATAAATAAGCTTCTGTTTAAAGAAGCCCCCAGGTTTAATGAGCGCGGATAGCGCGTCACTTTATGAGCCTTTAAAGGCTATAAGAGAGAGGGAGGGGAGAAGGAGAGAAATGTAAGACAGAAAGTATATAAAATGGACAAAGGAAGGAGACGAACACAGAGTCCGGCACTAGGCATAGAATCTTCGGAGACGGGCTGCATTCCATGGGTTCGGCTCGAGTCGGTTATCTGATGCATCTCGTAGGTGGTACGCTCCACCAGTCAGGACTTGGTCAATTATGAAGGGACCTTCCCACTTGGGCTTGAGTTTGTCCTTTTTCTTGTTCGGCAGCCGTAGAACTAATTCGCCAACGTTGTAATTTTTGGCCCGTACTTCTCTGCTTTGGTATCTTCGATCCTGCTGTTGATAGAATGCGGAACGGGCTTTTGCCACGTCACGCTCTTCCTCCAAGGCGTCCAAAATGTCCTGTTGATCGAGCTTGGCTTCTCTTTCTTTGTACATGCGCACTCGAGGTGAGTCATGAATTATGTCGCAGGGCAAAACTGCCTCTACGCCGTACACCATGAAGAATGGTGTGTATCCGGTGGTGCGATTCGGCGTGGTCCGCAGCCCCCAGAGTACGGAGTCGAGCTCCTATACCCAGTGCGCATTAGACTCCCTAAGGGACCGCACTAATCTGGGTTTGATGCCGCTCATGATAAGACCATTTGCACGTTCGACCTGGCTATTAGTTTGTGGGTGATAGACGGAAGCTTAATCGAGCTTGATGGCCATGTTTTTGCACCAGAGTTTACCTCGTCGGCCATAAAGTTCGTGCCATTATCAGTGATGATGCTGTGGGGAACGCCGTAACGGTGTACAACCCCGGATATAAAGTCTATCACCGGTCAGGATTCAGCCGTCTTAACAGGCTTGGCTTCTATCCATTTGGTGAACTTATCCACCATGACCAGTAAGTATTTTTTCTTATGGGTTCCGCCTTTAAGGGGTCCAACCATGTCAAGCCCCCAGACCACGAAGGGCCAAGTGATGGGGATAGTTTGGAGGGCGGTGGGTGGTATATGGCTTTGGTTTGCAAAAAGCTGGCAACCGACGCATCGTTGGACTAAGTCATGGGCGTCTGCCCGGGCCGTCGGCCAATAAAAGCCTGTACGGAAGGCCTTGCTTACAAGGGACCGAGATGCAGCGTGATGACCGCCGAGTCTGGCATGAATTTCAGCCAGGAGGCTCCGCCCTTCCTCTTCGGAGATGCACCTTTGAAGGACTCCGGTAGTGCTTTTCTTATAAAGATCTCCCTCATGGACTTTATAGGCTTTAGATCGCCGCACTATGCAGCGTGCCTCATTTTGGTCCTCGGGGAGTTCCTGCCTAGTAAGGTAGGCGAGGAATGGTTCTGTCCACGAGGCGATGACGGCCATTATTACGTGGGCTGAAGGTGTTATTTCATTGGCAGAGCCTCCAATTATGTCAGAGTGTTCGGTGTCGGGCAATGCGGTTGGGTCCGGGCTATTATTGCTGGGTTCCCCTTCCCATACTACGGATGGCTTGAACAGCCTTTCCAAGAAGATGTTGGGGGGGGACTACATCGCGTTTTGCGCCGATGCGTGCCAGGACATCTGCCGCCTGATTATTTTCCCGGGCTATATGGTGAAATTCGAGCCCTTCAAACCGAGCTGACATTTTTAGGACGACGTTGCGATAAGCTGCCATTTTTGGATCCTTGGCATCAAAGTCTCCATTTATTTGGGATATTGCGAGGTTCGAGTCCCCGCGCACCTCTAGGCATTGAATGCCCATGGATACTGCCATCCGGAGACCATGTAAAAGGGCCTCATATTCGGCTGCATTGTTGGAGTCTGTGTACATTATCTGGAGTACGTATTGAACTGTGTCTCCTGTGGGGGACGTCAAAACGACGCCAGCCCCTAGACCGGCCAACATTTTGGAGCCGTCGAAGTGCATGACCCAGTTTGAATATGTGACGTACTCTTTAGGGAGTTCGGCCTCCGTCCATTCTGCGACAAAGTCGGCCAAAACTTGCGACTTGATAGCTCGCCGTGGCTTGTAAGTTATGTCGAATGGGAGGAGCTCAATGGCCCATTTTGCAATCCGGCCCGTCGTGTCGCGGTTGTTTATAATATCGTTAAGTGGCACTTCCGAGGCTACTGTTATTGAACACTCTTGAAAGTAGTGTCGCAGCTTCCGGGATGCCATAAATACCGCGTACGCAATCTTTCGATAATGTGGGTACCGTGACTTGCACGGAGTAAGGACAGTGGACACATAGTAGACCGGCTTTTGAAGGGGGAATTTGTGCTCGTCCGTTTCTTGTTCGACGACAAGCACTGCAATTACGACCTGATGGGTTGCTGCAATGTATAATAGCATTGGTTCGCCAATGTTTGGCGCGGCCAGGACTGGGTTTGTTGCCAAGATGGCTTTTATTTCATCGAGTCCGGCCGTGGCTGCATCCGTCCACTCAAAGTGTTTGGTGCGCCAAAGGAGGCGGTAAAGGGGTAGGGCCTTTTCTCCTAAGTGGGAGATAAAGCGGCTTAGAGCCGCCATGCATCCGGTTAATTTTTGTATTTTTTTGAGGTCCTTCGGGATATCCAATTGTGACAGAGCTCGGATCTTGCCTGGATTTGCTTCAATTCCTCTACCGGATACAATGAAGCCCAAGAGCTTTCCGGCTGGAACGCCGAAAACGCATTTTTCCGGGTTGAGCTTGATGTCGTATGTTCGGAGGTTATCGAATGTTAGCCTCAAGTCGTCTACTAGAGATTCGACATGTCTTGTTTTAACGACCACATCATCTACATATGCCTCCACTGTTTTGCCGATTTGGTTTGCCAGACATGTTTGAATCATGCGCTGATATGTTGCGCCGGTGTTTTTGAGCCCGAAGGGCATTGTGTTGAAGCAGAATGGGTCGTATGGTGTGATGGATGCCGTTGCGGCTTGGTCTGACTCTGCCATCTTTATTTGATGGTAGCCGGAGTATGCGTCGAGGAAACACAACGAATCGTGCCCTGCGGTGGCATCGATAATTTGATCGATGCGGGGGAGGGGGAAGGGATCCTTTGGGCAAGCCTTGTTAAGGTCTTTAAAATCAATGCACAGGCGCCATGATTTGTCCTTCTTTGGTACCATCACTAGGTTTGCTAGCCAGTCCGGGTGTTTTATATCTTTGATGAATCCGACCTCCAATAGCTTGGCTAGTTCCTCTCCCATGGCCTGTCTCTTAGGTTCGGAAAAACACCGAAGAGCCTGTTTGACTGGCTTGAATCCTTTTAGGATATTTAAGCTGTGTTTGGCCAGCCTGCGTGGGATTCCTGGCATGTCTGAAGGGTGCCAGGCGAAAATGTCCCAGTTCTCTCATAGGAACTCTCGCAGTGCGGCGTCTACATCAGGGTTTAAATGTGCCCCGATGGAAGCTGTTTTATTGTGGTCCGTTGGATGGACCTGGAATTTGACTATTTCGTTCGCCGGTTTAAAGGAGGTGGACTTGGATCTTTTGTCGAGTATCACATCATCCCTATTCACCATGGAGCGCGGCGCAGTCAGTTCCTCAGCCGCTAGGGCTTCGGATAGCGCCTCGAGGGCCAGTGCGGCTGTCTTGTTTTTGGCGCGGAGTGCTATGTCCAGATCACTAGCGAGAGTGATGATTCCGTTAGGCCCGGGCATCTTGAGCTTCATGTAACCGTAATGGGGTATTGCTTGGAAGATTGTAAACGCTTCCCGCCCTACCAGAGCGTGGTATCCGCTACTGAACGGGGCCACTTGGAACGTGACCTCTTCGGACCTGTAATTATCCGGCGTGCCGAACACCACATCTAGTGTGATTTTTCCTGTACAGCGCGCTTCTCGACTGGGGATTATTCCTCTAAAGGTTGTGCTGCTTCGCTCAATGTGGTTCCAGTCTATTTCCATTTTTTGAAGGGTTTCCTCATAAATGAGGTTCAATCCACTGCCGCCATCCATGAGTACCTTGGGAAGATGAAAGCCGTCCACTATTGGACTGAGGACCAATGCGGTTGGTGCTCAGGCTGTTCGGAATTTAGGTTCATCACTGGCGTTAAAAGTAATAGCCGTGTCACTCCATGGGTTTATTGTTGCTACTTGGTAGACTTCGGCAAGGCTGCGGAGTGTTCTTTTTCGCATATTATTTAATGCGAAAGTCTCGAAGACTGTTAATACCATACTGGTGTCTCTAGGGTGGCTTTCTGTGGCTTCTGGAATTAGAAGACCTTCACCAATTTTTGCCACCTGCCGGGGTATCCAACATGCTCTAAGGCTGTGAGTTGGTGTGGCGCCCTCTGCACTGTGAATTTTACAGGGTCCATTAAGCCATCCTTCCAGTACGGTTCCGTGCCCTGTAGAGGGCTTTTGCTTTTTGGTATTGAACCCGGGTGTCTGGCGATGATGCACCCTTTTATTTCGGACTGGGTTTGTATTCAGGGCCGGATTGTCCCAAAATTTTATTTCGGTTTTCTAGGCGCTTTCCATCGCACAGTACTTTCGTACTATGGATGCCAAGGCAGCGAAGCGTGTAATATCACGACGACTTATGGCGTTGAGGATTCCCTTGTCCGTGCAATTATTGCAGAAGAATGAAATTGCGTCTTCCTCGCGGCAGTCCTTTATCCTGTTCATAACCAGGAGGAATCTGGCCCAATAATGATGTACTATTTCTTCGGGCTCTTGCCTAATTTGGGATAGATCGCTTATGTACGGGTGGGTGGGTGGAATCAAATCCGAAACCTCACCCAATCTGAGACCCAGAGGCCGAGGAGTTTCCGAACTCGGAAGTTTGGATTCTGGGATGCTGTCCAATGAATCTAGCCCATCGCCTGACTTTAAGTTCAGGTCTTGAGTGATGTCCTCCCCTCCACGGGTATCCGGCTTGGAGGGATCAGGAATCCGGACATAGCTAGTCGTTAAGATAGATGAAGGGTCGCCGCACTGTCCCTCTACCACGGCAACGTGATGGGTGACCTGGGGAGAGTTAATCTCTCTCAGATCGGGTTTAGGCCCAATCTGGTCATAATCCGTAGCGACTCCCAGGGCGGCGATCCTCGAGCTCGTTTAGGGAAGAGAGCTCCATTGGATCTAGCTGCTCGGCGAATTCCGAGCTAACGTGAAGATTGCTTTCGATGACCCGAGAGGTCATCATCGGCGTAGCAGCCGAACAGGCGGTCATAAGGAAACCACCTAGCCGCAGAGTTTGGCCGACAGCCAAAGCTCCCTTAGCAACGGTACTGTCTTTAAAGATGGGATGGGGCATCCTTCCTGATGGCGACGACACAGAGGAACTCTCAATGAAAGCACCAATGTCGGTGTCAAAACCGGAGGATCTCGGGTAGGGGGTCCCGAACTGTGCATCTAGGCGGATGGTAACAGGAGGCAGGGGACACAATGTTTTACCCAGGTTCGGGCCCTCTTGATGGAGGTAAAACCCTACGTCCTGCTTGATTAATATTGATGATATGGGTAGTACAAGAGTAGATCTACCGCGAGATCAGAGAGGCTAAACCCTAGAAGCTAGCCTATGGTATGATTGTATGTTCCTATGGACTAAAACCCTCCGGTTTATATAGACATCGGAGAGGGCTAGGGTTACACAGAGTCGGTTACAATGGTAGGAGATCTACATATCCATATCGCCAAGCTTGCCTTCCACGCCAAGGAAAGTCCCTTCCGGACACGGGACGAAGTCTTCAATCTTGTATCTTCATAGTCCAGGAGTCCGGCCGAAGGTATAGTCCGGCTATCCGGACACCCCCTAATCCAGCACTCCTCATAGTCCAGGTGGCTTCATCCTCGGTATGGTGGCTCCACTGAACTTTGCAAAATTTGATAACCTTGCTGCGAGTAAGTCGGCTAGCAAACTCTAGAATCTTGACAAAATTCTCCTCATACGTCAAATTACTGTCCAACTGAATTGCTTCCAGGGGCACTGTATCTCTCAGAGGAATATCGGCCATCTCCGCATGACACTTCTTCAACTGGGAAACATGAAACACATCATGTACTCCTGACAGTCCTTCGGGTAACTCCAACTTGTAGGCAACTTCTCCCATGCGTTCCAAAACACGGTACGGTCCCACAAATCTCGGGGCTAATTTCCCCTTAACACCAAAACGTTTAACACCTCGAAGAGGTGACACTCGCAGATACGCTCTGTCTCCAATTTCATAGACTACCTCCTTGCATTTTGAATCTGCATAACTCTTCTGTCGGGACTGGGCTACCTTTAGTCTATCTCAAGTTAGTTTAACCTTCTCTTCTGATTCCTTAATCAAATCTGGTCCAAACAACTGGCGGTCTCCAACTTCATCCAACATCAACGGTGTTCGGCATCTTCTCCCATACAATGCTTCGAACGGTGCCATCTTCAAACTGGCATGGTAGTTGTTGTTGTATGAGAACTCTGCGTAGGGCAAATTATCATCCCAACTAGATCCGTAGTCTAATGCACAAGCTCTCAACATGTCCTCCAGAATCTGATTTACTCTCTCAGTCTGCCCATCTGTCTGCGGATGAAAAGTTATACTAAACTCCAGTCTGGTACCCAAGGTTTGGTGCAACTAATGCCAAAATTTTGAAGTAAACTGTGTTCCTCTATCTGACACGATGGTCCTCAGAACTCCATGCAGACATACAATCCTGGTCATGTATATCCTGACCAAGTTTGCACTTGTATACATGGTTTTTACGAGGATAAAGTGAGCCACTTTCGTCAAGCGATCAACTACTACCCATATAGAATCATATCCTGATTTGGTCCTGGGCAATCCGGTGATAAAATCCATGCCAAGCTTATCCCACTTCCATTCGGGTATCGGCATAGGCTGTAGCAATCCTGCTGGCTTCTGATGTTCTACCTTCACTCTCTGACATACATCACAGACGGCTACATACTCGGTAATATCCTTCTTCATACTAGTCCACCAGAAACGCTCCTTCAAATCCAAATACATCTTGGTGTTTCCGGGGTGTATCGAGTATGGCGAGTCATGAGCTTCCTGTAATATCAATTTCCTGATCTCTGCATTATTGGGCACATACATATGGTCCTCAAACCATAAGGTGTCGTGCTCATCCTCACGAAACCCTTTGGTTTTCCCTTCACTCATCTTCTCCTTTATCTCAGTGATATCTTTGTTATCCTTCTGATCTTCTCGAATCTTTTCCAATAGTGTTGATTTAACCTCCAATGTTGCCAAAAACCGTTTAGGAACTATTTCCAATCGAAGTTCCCCAAGATCCTCGGCTAACTCCTTTGGCATCCCTCCGCTTACGAGGGTGTTGACATAACTCTTACAGCTCAAAGCATCTGCTACGACATTGGCCTTTCCTAGATGATAATGCAGCTTCATATCATAATCCTTTATGAGTTCTAACCATCTCCTCTGCCTGAGGTTCAACTCCTTTTGTGTGAAGATGTACTTCAAACTCTTGTGTTCTGTGTATACATCGCAACGGTTTCCGATGAGAAAATGTCTCCAAGTCTTCAACGCATGCACTACGGCAGCCAACTCCAAATCATGCGTGGCATAATTTAAATCATGCAGTTTCAGTTGTCGTGAGGCATACGAAACAACTCTTCCATCCTGCATCAGTACTCCTCCAAGTCCTAAGCAAGAAGCATCACAATACACTTGCAAGTCCTTGCGTATATCCGGCAGAATCAGCACTGAGGCTGTAGTCAAACGTTTCTTCAACTCCTGGAAACTTGCTTCACATTCTTCAGTCCAATGGAATTTGGTGTCATTCTTCAACAACGTCATCATAGGCTTCACAATATTAGAGAAATTTTCAATAAATATCCGATAATATCCCGCGAGTCCAAGAAAACTGCGGATCTCTCCAACTGAGGTGGGTGCCAAACACTCAGTGACTGACTGAACCTTGGTTGGGTCCACCGTTATACCCTCTCGTGATATGACATGTCCAAGAAATCCAACTTCCTTCAACCAAAACTCACATTTGCTGAACTTGGCATACAAAATTGATGTTCCCTGAGCTTCTCGAGAACTAAGCGTAAATGTTCCTTGTGCTCCTCTTCACTCTTCGAGTATACCAAGATATCATCAATGAACACCACAACGAACTTATCCAAGAACTCCATGAACACCTTGTTCATCATACTCATGAAATAGGCAGGGGCGTTAGTCAATCCAAAAGACATGACTGTATACTCATACAACCCGTACCTTGTCGTGAAAGCTGTCTTAGGTATATCCTTCTCTCGAATCTTCAGCCGGTGATATCCTGATCACAAATCGATCTTCAAAAACACTTTAGCTTCTGTCAACTGGTCAAACAAATCATTGATCATCGGCAGGGGGTACTTGTTCTTAATCGTCACTTCATTCAATGCATGATAATCAACAACCATTCTTAGAGACTTATCCTTCTTCTCAACCAAAAGCACTGGGGCTCCCCATGGTGATGAACTCCTTCAAATATAACCTTTCTCCAACAACTCCTTAATCTACTTCTTGATCTCTTCTAGATTGTTTGCGGGCATTCGGTAGGGTCTCTTTGATATTGGCCCGGTACCTGGCAATAGCTCTATCAAAAACTTGATGTCTCGATCCGGTGGCATGCCTGGTAACTCCTCTGGAAAAACATCTGGGTAATCCTTCACTACAGGCACTTCCTCCTGAACAACTCCCGTGAGGGTATTTAATTGGCTCCTCCTAGGCGCATGCCTAGATACATACTTGGTCCGTTTTCCCTCCGGGGTGATGAGCAAAATTGACTTACTCGCGCAATCGATGTTTCCCCCATACATCGATAGACAAACCATTCCCAGTATCACATCCAATCCTTGTGACTCCAATATTATCAAGTCTGAGGGGAAAACATGGCTTCCAATGGCTAATGGCATCTGAAAACATCCACTGCTTGCCATATACTCAGCTCCAGGAGAGTACTAGAATAGGTGTCCTAAGAACTTTAGTGGGCAGTTTATACTTATCCACGAATCCCCTTGATATGTATGAATGTGATGCACCAGTATCAAAAAGAATGATTGCAGTAAATGACTTAACCAAAAACTTACCGATAACGACATCAGGCTGCTCCTCAACCTCCTCCACGTTCACGTGGTTCACTTGTCCCCTGGTGAAAGGGTTGGCCTTCTTCCCAGCGCTTCCATTTCCATTTCCATTCTTCGCTTCAGGGCACTCAGTGGCATAATGTCCAGTCTTCCCGCACTTGAAACAAGTAATGTGACTTAAGTCCTTCTTGGCGGGTGTGGCTGCGTTAGAGCGGTTCTAATTACTACCTACTCCATTCTCGTTTCCATTCTTGGGGCCACTGTGGTTGTGAGAACTCCCTCCATTGTGGTTGTGACCTCCATGGTTATGGACAAGTCCTCTCGAGTTCGGGGTTAATCGAGGCTTCTGCTGAGCTCCTGTGTTGTACCTTCCTTGTCCATACTTCCTTTTGCGACTCTCAATTTGCTATTGCTTCCCTTCAATCATAAGAGCCTTGTCTACCAACTCCTGGTAGTTGTTGAATGTTGCCACCATCAACTGCATGCTCATCTCATCATTCAGCCCTTCCATAAACTTCTCCTGCTTTGCGGCATATGTGGCCACATCATCAGGGGCATAACGAGATAGCTTACTAAATTCATCCACGTACTGCCCCACAGTACGGTTCCCTTGGCGTAAGTTGCGGAACTCACGCGTCTTCATGCTCATAGCTCCAGTTGAGACATGGGCTGTGCAGAATGCTTGCTGAAACTGATCCCATGTAACAGTGGCTATAGGATAGGTGACAGTGTAATTCTCCCACCATGAGGCTGCTGGTCCATCCAACTGATGTGCGGCAAATCGCACCTTCTCAGCATCTGTGCATCCTGCAGTGGTTAACTCCCTTCCAATCATGCGGAGCCAATCATCTACCACTATCGGCTCGGTGCTACTGGAGAACATCGGTGGCTGCAACCTCAGAAAACGGGCTAAGTTGTCAACTGGTGGTGGTGGCAGTGGGTTGTTGTTGTTGTTGTTGTTTCTTTGGTTCTGAACTAACAACTGCATCAGTGTATTCTGTTGCTGGATAAACTGAGTGAGCTCCGGCGGAAAGGTAAATTCAGGGTCACGTCTCGGAGGCATCTGAGGGTTTAGATGGAAGAGAAGTAGAATAGAATGAGGTCTAATGAGGAAAACACTACCCATATGCACATGAGACAAACACAATCATATCACTCAATCAATCAAGCAAGGGCATACAAATCGATCTAACTATCATTACAAAAGTGCTCAGACTACACTATATACATGGTAGACTACTACTACTGTTTTGGTGGTCATCTAGAAAATTTGATCAGTGGAAGACTCCATGATGTCTGCTCCAACTTCGTCTTCAAAGTCATCATCACTACTATCCGGGTCGGAATCGGTGTCGTTGATGATGATGTAGTCTAAAGGACGAATCTCCTTAGGTTCGTCGTCTTCTCCTCCTGGCGCGGGTCTCCCATGAATACTCCTAGCTTCCTTGTCAGATCGTCATTCATCTCCACTAGTATCGTCATCTCCTCCTCGTATCCATCGCGTGTACACTTGAGTTCTTCTTCAAGCTCGGTGATCCTTGTC
Organism: Triticum urartu; assembly: GCF_056163025.1. Lineage (NCBI taxonomy): Eukaryota > Viridiplantae > Streptophyta > Magnoliopsida > Poales > Poaceae > Triticum > Triticum urartu. Next base: position 375,619,613 of record NC_141874.1, read on the forward strand.
ATTGCCTTCTTCAAATCTATCATGCCTGTGCAATCTGATTCTCCTGGCGACGAATGTGTTGGTTTAACTCCTAGATGAAAGCTGCGATTGATCTATCCTTCCTGGTGCTGATCATCTCCCATTGCTCATCTCGGCGCCCACAAATCTGGTTGATAGTATCCTTAAGCTCCTTATGGTAAACTTCTCCAATGCGTCCCATGGTGATGGGAGCTACCATACTCTTTCCCAGACTCCAGGTTGGTGCATCAAAGGAAAACTCTATGGGCTTAGTGACTGGCGTGAATGTCCTTCCTGGAACTTGAACTTGAATCATCCAACGCTCCTCTTCTGGTAAAGTGACGTTGTAAGTCCCGGTGAAGCTTGGTATTCCAATGTTTAGGTACTTAGTGACTTCCTTCAAGTGTCGTCCAAAAGGTGCTTCTTCATCCGGTTGTGCAAACTTGTTCCTTGCGTCCGCCATCCTAAAGAGTAGAAAATGGAGAGGAGTCAGAAATGAGAAAAGAGTAGTGATCTAAGGCTTTACCTTAGTGGTCGTGTCCTACACTCAGTGTGTGCTCTGATACCATCTTGTAGCGACCCGACCTCAAATGGTCAAGTCTCTGTGCTTCAGTGTCATCCATGGATCGGTAATGCTGACACACACAGTACTCGAAGGATTTATAACAGAGTAGCAATCATACACTTATTACATCGAATGTCTCCAAAAGAGAACTTATTACAATAAATATGGCTTAAGGCCATCTAATACGATAACAGCGGAAGGCTTGGAAGATAAAGTGAGTCCATCAACTCCAACGACATAGCTGAGCTGCACGGCAACGACCTAGCGAACCTTACTCCTCGTTTGAAAAGTCTGCAATGTGATATGTTGCAGCCCAAAAACGGGTCAGCACATGGAATATGCTGGCAATGTAACACAATAGAGCAATGAACATAAATTATGCTAACACTATATGCATATTTGGCTGGTGGAGGCTACATGGTTATAATGTTTCTGCGAAAAGCCAATTTTTCCCTATAGAATGAGTTTTATTTTAACTATCATGGTAGTTGAAACATCACTGAGAAGGTTCCTCCAACTCAATCCCAATTTAAGTTGTTCATTAACCCAACAAATTAATTTAGAGTGATGAGATACAATAGGAAAATCCAAGTACTAGATACTCAAGATGTCCATAACCGGGGACACGGCTAACCATGATTAGATTGTACACTCTGTAGAGGTTTGTGCACTTTCCCCCACAAGACTCGATCTCCTCCATTGGATTTTCTCGCACGACATGATGTTTGAGAAACGGATGAACGAGACACAGTCTTTTAGAAGCATTTACTCTTTACTCTGGGTGGACAGTTACACCTACTTTCCCCCAACATCTGCTAGCCCACCACTGAAAGAGGTCACACAACTTACTCATACTATGCCAGAGCCCACAATGGCTTGTGGCTGCACACGGAAGTTTCTAGCATGAATAATCTTAAGATCCCTTTGAGCTTGGGTGGTGGACCGTAGGATGATCACACGGGTACTCCGGGATATCCTAGGACAACACTGGATTCTCCAGGTGACCAAACAAGTAATCCACCCAGATGTGTATTAAAGTTGCCACCTTAAGTTGAACCATTAATTAACAATCTCACATCTGTCATGGATACACTCAAACCCAATCCACGTCTACGAGCATAGCATAGCAATATAAGCAACGTAGAGGTAACTCCCGAGGGATTGATAATAAAACAGGTAATAGGTTCTACCTCAACATCTACTTCCCAAACCCACAAGTTAATCACATCCTAATTATGCAGTGTTTGAGGATTGGAACTAATGCATAAAAACTGGGTAATAAAGTGGTGTGATCAAGGTGTTACTTGCCTTGCCGATGATCCGTGAAACCTAGAGACTCGTAGTAACACGCTTCGCACTCCGGGTGTTCTATCATAGACAAACAATAGCATACATAAGCAATCAAACAAAGATGCATGGGTAAAACTTAAATAAGAATATCTAACCAGAAAGTTCAACTTAAGAACTCCGGTTTGCAAAAAGAATCAAATCAAACGGAGCAACGAAACACAAACTGCGAAAGAAACAAGATCCAATTACTAATCTGGACTAAAGTCAAATTTTACAGTACCAAAATCGTGTTCAAGTTGGTTAAACTAAAAGAGGGCTTCGAGACGAAGATCTAGGCGCTTGAATCGCCTGATTCCGATAAACAAGCGAAATGAAAAACTAAAACAAAAATCGGATCAGAAATCGCGATCGAAAATAATCGCGAAAAACCCGAGAAAAAGAAAAACGGACGAACAGGCTAACGAACGATCGTTCGTTGTCTATGACTAACGAGTGTAAACCATTCATTAAAACGAACATACGGACGAACGTCCACTGAATAAACTAAGCCGAGAAAACCAACGAGTCGGTCTAAAAAATGTAACTAGTTTTTTTTAAAACCGGCGGTTTTTACCTAAACCGAAATAATGAACGGCGAGACTCGAACTCCGGCGCAGCTCCGGCGGCTTCCGGCGAGCGGGCGACGGCAGGGTGCAGCGCGGGGCGGCGGAGGGCGGCGCGGTAGGGGCTTGGTGGCGGTGCAGTAGCAGGCGGCGAGCGGCGGCGGCGCGAGGCGGCGTGGCTGGCGGCGGTGGCGGGTTGGGGCTCCAACGGGGGGCCTGGGTCCGACTTTTAAAGGGGGAGGGGAGGTGGCTTGCGGGGGGGGGGGGGGGGGGGGGTGGGCGAGGCCATGGCGGCGACGGCGGCTCGGACACCCTCGAGAAGTCCGGCTCAGAGACGACGGCGGCGCGGGGCTGGCTGGGCCAGCTAGGCCGCGGCCCAATTCGGTCCAGCGGGCTTCCTCTTTTTTTAACATATTCCACCGAAAAGAAATCCTAGAAAAATAAAAAAATACCAAAACAAATTTTCACCGTCTAAATAGAATATTTAGAACAAGGTGAACATTTTCTTGGCCTAAAATGCAATTTTTGAAAAATGCATATTTTTTTCCTATGCAAAAAATAGCAATAAAATCCGAATAAAATCAAAAAGTTTATTTTAATATTTTTCCTCCAATATTTCGTTTATTTTGGAGAAGTCATATTATCTCCTCTCATATATTTTAATATGAAATATTTTCGGAGAGAAAAATAATAAAACAACTGATCCTCGTTTCGATATTTGATAAAATTCAAATATGAAAACCGTGAAATCCCCAACTCTCTCCGAGGGTCCTTGAGTTGCTTAGAATTTCGAGGATCGCGAAACGAAAAGCAAATAAAATATGATATGCATGAATGACCTACGTATAACATTCCAAATTGAAAATTTGGGATGTTACAGGCCCGTACGGCCCAGTAGGCCCCACAGGGCAGAAGACTTGTAATAGGCCCACAAAGGCCTGCTTAGAGTGGAGCTCGACACGGTAGCCGCGGCGGGGCTTATAAACCGGTGCGAGATCCTCTGAACTAGCAAGGTGGGACTAAACATTGTGCACTATGGGTGGCAGCGCACCCATTTAGTACCGGTTGGTGGCACGAACCCGTACTAAAGGGGGGGGTCTTTAGTACCGGTTGGAGCCACCAACCCGTACTAAAGGCCACCACCTCTTTAGTACCAGTTCGCGGCATGAACTGGTACTAAAGGTTCGCCATGAACCGGTACTAATGAGCGCCGCCCGCCTAGCCATTGGAACCGGCACTAAAGGTCACATTAGTGTCGGTTCAATTACAAACCGGGACTAATGAGCTTCACATTAGGCCCTTTTTCTACTGGTGTATTTTTGGTACCGAACACATATTCCACTTGTCAATCACATGCAGCCCAGTGATTGAGTCCCAATAGAGGAGCCTGTAGTTAACTAGAAGGGAGGCTCTCACATGAATCCGGCCTAGGTACATGCTCATCGTCCCCTAAACATAAACAAATAAATTAAGGTAAATGATCATGCAGAGGTTCTTTAAATTTGTGTTTTGAAAAGTCAAATTTTAACAAGAGGATATTATTTCCTATGAGAGTGTCGTTACATTCAGTCGATATTATTCTTAGGCAAAGATAGCGACCAGTCTTTTTTCTCCCACCATTTTCTTCCTACAACCAGCGGACTGTTATCAGGTCCCCACCAGGTTGAAGCCCGTGCAAATTGTAGTCAACGTGGTCAAAATCTAACAATTTTTAGTGGCAAGTTGTAATAAATATTAGATTTTTTCTGTAGCATTTGTTTGTTTTAAGGATTGTGATACCCAGGTATCCCGTTCGAATCCCAAGTACCACAAGTTTTTTGAGTATCCGAGTTTTATTGTTATGATAAATTCTTCCAGCCCACTATTATTTTTCGATAAAAATGCCCAACCTAGCCCAACACATAGGAGACACCACTTTATTACAGGGCTTCTGAATGTGCTCAGCTTCACACCACAAGAAGAAAATTGTCTGAAAAAAACCTCAAGCAGAAAAAGGTGCTCCGCAACTGCCTACCCCGCACCAGAACCAATGAATCCTCATACTCCCCTCCGCCTACGGCCACACTGCCGCATCTTCCCAGGCTCCCGTTCATTCCCGTCTGAGGCCTTGCCTTCTTCCTCCGCCTTGGTGTACTCGCAGCAGCGTCGCCTAATACATCTCCAATGTATCTACAAATTTTTATTGTTTCATGCTATTATATTATCTGTTTTGGATGTTTTATATGCATTAATATGCTATTTTATATTATTCTTGGGACTAACCTATTAACCTAGAGCCCAGTGCCAGTTTCTTTTTTTCCTTGTTTTTGAGTTTCGCAGAAAAGGAATACCAAACGGAGTGAAACCTTCGCGATAATTTTTCTTGGACCAGAAGACACCCAGGAGACTTGGAGATGAAGTCGGAGGAGCCACGAGGCAGCCACAAGGACGGAGGGCGCGCCCCCACCCTTGTGGGCCCCCCGTGACCCTCCTGACCTAATTCTTTCGCCTATATATTCCCAAATATCCCCAAACCACCAGAGGCATCCACGAAAACACTTCTCCACCACCGCAACCTTCTGTACCCATGAGATCCCATTTAGGGACCTTTTCCGGCACCCTGCCGAAGGGGGATTCGATCACGGAGGGCTTCTACATCAACTCTATGGCCCCTCTGATGAAGCGTGAGTAGTTTACCATAGTCCTATGGGTCCATAGATAGTAGCTAGATGACTTCTTCTCTCTCTTTGATTCTCAATACCATGTTCTCCTCGATGTTCTTGGAGATCTATCCGATGTAATACTCTATTGCGGTGTGTGATGTCTACTATGCAACTTTATCCCTGTAGACGTTGTTGGGCCTCCAAGTGCAGAGTTTTGTAGGACAGCAGCAAATTTCCCTCAAGTGGATGACCTAAGTTTATCAATCCGTGGGAGGCGTAGGTTGAAGATGGTCTCTCTCAAGCAACCCCGCAACCAAATAACAAAGAGTCTCTTATTTCCCCAACACACCCAATACAATGGTAAATTGTATAGGTGCACTAGTTCGGCGAAGAGATGGTGATGCAAGTACAATATGGATGGTAGATATAGGTTTTTGTAATCTGAAAAATATAAAAACAGCAAGGTAACTAACGGTAGAAGTGAGTGAAAACGGTATTGCAATGCTTCGAAACAAGGCCTAGGGTTCATACTTTCACTAGTGCAAGTTCTCTCAACAATGATAACATAATTAGATCATATAACAATCCCTCAACATGCAACAAAGAGTCACTCCAAAGTCACTAATAGCGGAGAACAAATGAAGAGATTATTGTAGTGTATGAAACCACCTCAAAGTTATTCTTTCCGATCGATCTATTGGGCTATTCCTATAAGTGTCACAAACAGCCCTAGAGTTCGTACTAAAATAACACCTTAAGACGCACATCAACCAAAACCCTAATGTCACCTAGATACTCCAATGTCACCACAACTATCCGCGGGTTTGATTATACGATATGCATCACACAATCTCAGATTCATCTACTCAAACCAACACAAAGAACTTCAAAGAGTGCCGCAAAGTTTCTACCAGAGAGTCAAGTGATATGTCTCCAACGTATCTATAATTTTTGATTGTTCTATGCTATATTATATCCTGTTTTGGATATTATTGGGCTTTATTATACACTTTATATTATTTTTGGGACTAACCTATTAACCGGAGGCCCAGCCTAGAATTGCTATTTTTTGCCTATTTTAGAGTTTCGCAGAAAACGAATATCAAACGGAGTCCAAACGGAATGAAACCTTCGGGAACGTGATTTTTGGAACGAACGTGATCCATAGGACTTGGACCCTACCTCAAGAAAGCTACCAGGAAGGCACGAAGTAGGGCGCGCCTACCCCCCCGGGCGCGCCCTCCACCCTCGTGGGGCCCATGTTGCTCCACCGATGTACTCCTTCCTCCTATATATACCTACGTACCCCCAAACTACAAGATACGGAGCCAAAACCCTAATTCCACCTCCGTAACTTTCTGTATCCGTGAGATCCCATCTTGGGGCCTTTTTCGGAGCTCCGCCGGAGGGGGCATCAATCACGGAGGGCTTCTACATCAACACCATAGCCTCTCCGATGAAATGTGAGTAGTTTACTTCAGACCTTCGGGTCCATAGTTATTAGCTAGATGGCTTCTTTTCTCTTTTTGGATCTCAATACAAAGTTCTCCCCCTCTCTTGTGGAGATCTATTCGGTGTAATCTTCTTTTGCGGTGTGTTTGTTGAGACCGATGAATTGTGGGTTTATGATCAAGTTTATCTATGGACAATATTTGAATCTTCTCTGAATTCTTTTATGTATGATTGGTTATCTTTGCAAGTCTCTTCGAATTATCAGTTTGGTTTGGCCTACAAGATTGATCTTTCTTGCAATGGGAGAAGTGCTTAGCTTTGGGTTCAATCTTGCGGTGTCCTTTCCCAGTGACAGTAGGGGTAGCAAGGCACGTATTGTATTGTTGCCATCGAGGATAACAAGATGGGGTTTATATCATATTGCATGAGTTTATCCCTCTACATCATGTCATCTTGCTTAAAGCGTTACTCTGTTCTTTTGAACTTACTACTCTAGATGCATGCTGGATAGCGGTCGATGTGTGGAGTAATAGTAGTAGATGCAGGCAGGAGTCAGTCTACTTGTCTCGGACGTGATGCCTATATACATGATCATACCTAGATATTCTCATAACTATGCTCAATTCTGTCAATTGCTCAACAGTAATTTGTTTACCCACCGTAATACTTATGCTCTCAAGATAAGCCACTAGTGAAACCTATCGCCCCTGGGTCTATCTTCCGTCAACAAGCTATTTCCTTTTCCATTTATTCTGCTTTCTTTACTTTGTATCTTTATCATAAAAATACCAAAAATAATATCTTATCATATCTATCAGATCTCACTCTCGTAAGTGACCATGAAGGGATTGATAACCCCTTTATTGCATTGATTGGGAGGAGTTTATTTGTCTGTGTAGGTGCGAGGGACTCGTGCGTGGCCTCCTACTGGATTGATACCTTGGTTCTCAAAAACTGAGGGAAATACTTACGCTACTTTGCTGCATCACCCTTTCCTCTTCAAGGGAAAACCAACGCAGTGCTCAAGAGGTAGCATGAAGAAAAAAACATGTGGCAACCCCTATTCATAAGTTCAAAAGGTCACAGAACCCGCAAGTTGATCACCAAAACATAAATCAAGTAGATCATGTGAATATCCCATTATCACCATAGATAAGCACATGCAAGACATACATCAAGTGTTCTCAAATCCTTAAAGACTCAGTTCGAGAAGATAACTTCAAAGGGAAAACTCAATCCATTACAAGAAGGTAGAGGGGGAGAAACATCATAAGATCCAACTATAATAGCAAAGCTCGCGGTACATCAAGATCGTGCCAAATCAAGAACACGAGAGAGAGAGAGATCAAACACATAGCTACTGGTACATACCCTCATCCCCGAGGGTGAACTACTCCCTCCTCGTCATGGGGAGCATCGGGATGATGAAGATGGCCACCAGTGATGGTTTCCCCCTCCGGCAGGGTGCCGGCATGGGCTCCCGATTGGTTTTTCGTGGCTATAGGGGCTTGCGATGGCGGAACTCCTGATCTAGGTTTCTTTTCTGGGGTTTCTATATTAATAAGAATTTTTGGTGTCGGTTTCAAGTTAGGGGGGTCCACGAGGAGCCCACAAGGTCGGAGGGCGCTCCCGGGGGATAGGGCACGCCCTCCACCCTTGTGGAGGCCTCGTGGATCTTCTGGCCCAACTCTTTTGCTTTAGGGGCTTCTTCCGGTCCATAAAAAATCACCGTAAATTTTCAGGTCAATTGGACTCAGTATGATATTCCTTTTCTGCAAAACTAAAAGACAAGGAAAAATAGAAACTGGCATTGGGCTCTAGGTTAATAGATTAGTCCCAAAAATCATATAAAACATCCAAGATTGATAATATAATAGCATGGAACAATAAAAAAATTATAGATACGTTGGAGACGTATCAGTGTGTTTGTCGAGATCCGATGAATTGTGGATTTATGATCAGCTTATCTAGGAATATTATTTGAATCTTCTCTGAATTCTTTTATGCATGATTTGATATCTTTGTAATTTTCTTTGAACTATCGGTTTGGTTTGGCCAACTAGATTGGTTTTTCTTGCAATGGGAGAAGTGCTTAGCTTTGGGTTCAATCTTGCGGCGTCCTTTCCCAGTGACAGTAGGGGTAGCAAGGCATGTATTGTATTGTTGCCATCGAGGATAGAAAGATGGGGTTTTCATCATATTGCTTGAGTTAATTCCTCTACATCATGTCATCTTACTTAATGTGTTACTCTGTTCTTCATGAACTTAATACTCTAGATGCAGGCAGGAGTCGGCTGATGTGTGGAGTAATGGTAGTAGATGCAGAATCGTTTCGGTCTACTTGACACGGACGTGATGCCTATATTCATGATCATTGCCTTAGATATCGTCATAACATTGTGCTTTTCTATCAATTGCTCGACAGTGATATGTTCACCCACCATATTATTTGCTATCTTGAGAGAAGCCTCTAGTGAAACCTATGGCCCTCGGTTCTATTTTTTCCATCATAAAAGTTTCTGATCTTATATTTTCCATCATATAAGTTTCCTATCTACTATTTTGCAATCTTTTACTTTCCGATCTATAAACCAAAAATACCAAAAATATTTACTTTACCATTTGTTTAGTTTCATCTATCTCTATCCTATCTCACTTTTGCAAGTAACCGTGAAGGGATTGACAACCCCTTTATCACGTTGGGTGCAAGTTGTTTGATTGTTTGTGTAGGTATTCGGGGATTTGTGTGTTTTCTCCTACTGGATTGATACATTGGTTCTCAAACTGAGGGAAATACTTATCTCTACTTTGCTGCATCACCCTTTCCTCTTCAAGGGCAAAACCAACGCAAGCTCAAGAAGTAGCAGGAAGAATTTCTTGCGCCGTTGCCGGAGAGATGTAAGCCAAGTCAAGACATACCAAGTACCCATCATAAACTCCCATCTCTTGCATTACATCATTCACCATTCGCCTCTCGTTTTCCTCTCCCCCACTTATAGAATGATTTTCGAAAAGATTTGCCTTTTCTTCACCCCTCTTCCATTCGTCTTCTTCGTTTGCTTTTTGTGTGCTCGTGTGTTGGATTGCTTGCTTTGTCACGATGGCTCAAGAGAATACCAAATTTTCTTATTTTTCCAACACTAATAACAATGATTTTATTAGCACTCCAATTGCTCCCGCCACTAGTGTGGAATCTTATGAAATTAATGCCGCTTTGCAGATCAGTTTTCTGGCCTTCCTAGTGAAGATGTTGCATCCCATCTGAATAACTTCGTTGAGTTGTGTGATATGCAAAAGAAAAAGATGTGGATAATGATATTGTTAAATTGAACCTATTTCCATTCTCACTTCGAGATTGTGCTAAAACTTGGTTTTCATCTTTACCTAAAAATAGTATTGATTCATGGAATAAGTGTAAAGATGCTTTTATTTCCAAGTATTTTCCTCCCGCTAAGATCATCTCCCTTAGGAACGATATTATAAATTTTAAGCAACTTGATCATGAACATGTTGCACAATCTTGGGAGAGCATGAAATTGATGATACGAAATTGCCATACTCATAGTTTGAATTTGTGGATAATTAAACAAAAAAATTATGCCAGATTGAATTTTGCTTCTAGAAATCTTTTACATTAAGCCGTGGGAGGTACTTTTATGGAAATTACTTTAGGATAAGCTACGAAACTCCTAGATAATATTATGGTTAATTATTCTCAATGGCATTGAGGGAGTCCTGGACTAAGGGGTCCTCGGGCATCCGGCCTATTAGCCATGGGCCGGACTGATGGGCTATGAAGATACGAAGACCGAAGACTATACCCGTGTCCGGATAGGACTCTCCTTGGCGTGGAAGGCAAGCTTGGCAACCGGATATGTAGATTCCTTTCTTTGTAACCGACCTTGTGTAACCCTAGATCCTCCTCGTGCTTATATAAACCGGAGGACTTAGTCCGGAAAGAGAGAGAATTCATTATCATAGCCATACAAGCTGGACCTCTAGGGTTTAGCCATTACGATCTCGAGGTAGATCAACTCTTGTAATACTCATACTCATCAATATAAATCAAGCATGACGTAGGGTATTACCTCCATAGAGAGGGCCCGAACCTGGGTAAACATCGTGTCCCTTGTCTACTGTTACCATCGACCTTAGACGCACAGTTCAGGACCCCCTACCCGAGATCCGCCGGTTTTGACACCGACATTGGTGGTTTCATTGAGAGTTCCACTATGCCGTCGATAACAAGATCGATGTCTCGCCTTGTTCTCAAGGATAATATCGCCACCGGAGGAACGCTAGCTCCAGGTCAAACCCTCCGGCTGGTCGGCTTTACCATGACCGCCTGTTCGGTCATTAAGCTGATGATGACCTCTCGGGTCATCCAAAAACCCCTTCATATCGACTCCGAACACTCCAAGCATATGGATCCGGCGGAGCTTTCGTCCTTAAACGAGCTCCTAGATCTCATCGCCGCCCTGGGGGTCCCTACAGACTACGATCGGATTGGGCTTAAACCCGATCAGAGAGAAATCAAATCTCCACCGATCACCCACCAGATAGCGGTAGTCGAGGAGCGAGTCGATAATTCTTCCTCCGTATTAAGGATGAACTATGTCCGGCTCTCCAGTCTCGAAGAGCCGGACACCTACCCGCGAGGTGAAGCATCCTGCCCTCCGAACATAGAATCGGACGATGGGCCTAAGAAATTAATGGACATCCCGTAGCCTGATCTGCTAAGTTCGGAAGACCTTCAGACTCCGGATCCAAAACTAGGGCAAGGTTCAGATTTAAATCCACCCACCCACCCGAATACAAGCGCTCTCATGAGCATAAAATAGCAGTCTCAGGAAACGGTCCACCACTTCTGGGCCAGATTCCTTCTTGTCAAAACCAAGATTAAAGATTGCCGCGACGAGGAAGCGATCTCAGTGTTCCCCAACAATTGCAGGGACGAAGGAATCCTCAACGCCATCAACCGTCGTTGCATCCTACACTTTACTGACTTGGAAACTACCGTACAGAAGTACACTGCAATGGAAAGCGCCTGGAAAACTCAAGAAGCTCGTTGGGAATCATCGGTCCCACTCAACCCCTTATTCAGGCAAAAAGGGCGCACCCTTGCAACACGCCCGGTTCAATAGTAAAGAAATACAAGTCCAGTATGGGGTGTGGAACCGTTCTGGAAGGATGGCTCGATCGGCCATGCAAAATACACGCAACACCGGATAACATACCAACACATAGCCTTAGAGCATGTTGGATACTCTGGCAAGTGGCCAAGAGCGGCGAGGATATCCTCACCAAGGATAACCCAGAACAGCACCCCCTAGGGGACAAAGACCCCAAAGTACTGACAGTCTTCGAGATATTCGCCTCAAACAATAGTCGCAAAAGAGCACTACGCGGACTCGCCGAAGTCTGTCAAATAGCAGCGATAAACCCTTGGAACGACACGACAATAAATTTTAATGCCGGCGACGAACCAAAATACGAGACAGTCGGAGCACCAGCCACCTTGGTCCTCAGTCCAATCATGGACGGCTTTCGGCTCACCAAGGTCCTCATGGATGGCGGCAGAAGACTAAACCTCATCTACGAAGATACACTCCAGAAAATGGAAATAGATAGGAGCCGCATTGAGCAAAGAAGCACGACCTTCCGAGGAATTATTCCCAGTCAGGAGGCGCGGTGTGCGGGAAAAATAACACACGACATGGTATTCGGCACGCCGGAGAATTATCGGTCCGAAGAAATAACCTTCCAAGTGGCCCCTTTCAACAGCGGATATCAGGCCCTCTTAGGGCGAGATGCATTTACGCGCTTCCAAGCGGTACCACATTATGGATACGTGAAGCACAAGATGCCTAGGCACAACGGTATAATCACTCTAGCTAGTGATCCGGACATAGCACTCCGCGCCGAGAATAAAACTGCATCCTTGGCCCTCGAGGCATTATCTGAAGCCCTCGCGGCCGAAGAATTAACCGCGCTGCGCTCCACGGTGGACAGGGATGATGTGGTCCTAGACAAACGACCCAAATCCACCTCCTTCAAACCAACTGAAGAAATAGTCAAATTCCAAGTCCATCCAATGGACAGCAAGAAGACAACATCCATTGGAGCACAATTAGACCCAAAGGTTGACGCCGCGCTACGAGAGTTTCTGCGCGACAATTGGAATATATTCTCCTGGCACCCTTCTGATATGCCAGGAATCCCACGCGAGTTGACCGAACACAGCCTCAATATATTAAAGGGATATAAACTGGTCAAGCAAACACTGCGGCGCTTTTCCGAACCCAAATGTCAAGCTATGGGGGAGGAGCTAGCCAAGCTAATTGAGGCCGGATTCATTAGAGAAATAAAACATCCGGACTGGCTGGAAAACCTGGTGATAGTACCAAAGAAGGACAAATCCTGGCGGTTGTGCGTCAATTTCAAATACCTCAATAAGGCTTGCCCTAAGGATCCCTTCCGCCTCCCCTGCATTGATCAAATCATTGATGCTACCGTAGGACATGAGTCACTATGTTTCCTTGATGCATATTCCGGATACCATCAAATCAAAATGAAGGAGTCCGATCAAGATGCAACAGCATTCATTACCCCATATGGGCCATTCTGCTTCAACACCATGCCCTTCGGGCTCAAGAACGCCGGTGCCACATACGAACACGTGATTGAAACATGCCTGGAGAAACAGATCGGCAAAACAGTTGAAGCTTATGTGGACGACGTCGTCATAAAAACTAGGCGCGTTGAAACATTAATAGACAATTTATGTCTCACATTCGATAACCTCCGTGCGTATGACATTAAGCTCAATCCTGAAAAGTGCGTTTTTGGCATCCCCGCCAGAAAACTGCTGGGCTTCATCGTTTCCAACAGAGGAATTGAAGCAAATCCAACCAAAATCTGAGCTCTGTCACAATTGGCTACACCAACAGACCTTAAACAAGTCCAAAATCTCGCAGGTTGTGTGGCAGCTCTAAGCCGCTTTATCTCCAGATTGGGAGAAAAGGCACTGCCACTCTATCGCCTTCAACGAAGAACCGATCACTTCGAGTGGATGGACGCGGCAGCAGCCGGATTGGAGGAAATAAAAACCCTTCTTGCGAGCAACCCAATCCTGGCCGCGCCAAACATCGGCGAACCGATGTTGTTATACATATCGGCAACACATCAGGTGGTAAGTGTCGTGCTCGTCGTCGAACGAGAACAGGACGAAAACAAATTCCCGCTTCAGAAGCCAGTATACTACGTATCCACTTTCCTTACACCATGCAAATCCCGGTACCCCCATTATCAAAAGATAGCATACGTGGTCTTCATGGCATCCCAAAAGCTCCGTCACTACTTCAGGAGTGTTCGATCACAGTGGCCTCTGAAGTAGCACTCAACGACATCATAAACAACCGCGATGCCACGGGCCGGATTGCCAAATGGGCCATTGAGCTCCTTCCATTTGATATTACATATAGACCACATCGAGCTATTAAATCCCAAGTACTGGCTGACTTTGTCACCAAATGGACAGAGGCCGAACTCCCTAAAGAGTACGGCGCATATTCCAATTGGGTTATGTATTTCGACAGCTCCAAAATGCTGGTAGGGCTAGGGGCGGGCATCGTCTTAACGTCACCGAGACGTCGTTGAGTACGTACTCCAAATAATATACACATACTCCAATAATGCAGCCGAATACGAGGCCTTATTGCATGGTCTCCGGATGGCTGTCTCCGTGGGCATACAACGCCTAGAAGTGCGCGGGGACTCAAACCTTGCAATATCTCAAATAAATGGAGACTTCGACGCCAAAGATCCAAAGATGGCATCTTACCGTAACGCCGTCATAAAAATGTCGGCCCGGTTCGAGGGGCTCGAGTTCCACCATGTGGCTCGAGAAAGTAATTAGGCGGTAGACGTCCTTGCTCGTATCGGTGCTAAGCGCGACCCCGTTCCTCCTAATATCTTTCTGGAAAGGCTTTTTAAGCCATCAGTGGTGTGGCAGGGGGGAAACGGCAATACTAGTCCGGATCCAAACATAAACCCAGATTCCGAAAACACCGACATCATCGGGGGCTCAGCCACCGAAATAACACCGTCGGCGCATCTCATCATGGCGGTCATTGCCCCATGGACCGAACCCTTCCTGGCCTACCTTAACAGGAAGGAACTTCCTGAGGACAGAATGAGGCCCGTTGCATTGTTCGGCGTTCGAAGGCCTACAAGGTTCATGACGGAGAGCTCTATGAGAAAAGCGCTACCGGAGTTCTTCAAAGATGTAACTCCGAGGAAGAGGGGCGGCTCCTCTTGGCCGAGATTCACACCAGACTCAGTGTTCACCACGCCGCAGCTCAGGCCCTTGTTAGCAAGGCCTTTCGTACAGGGTTTTATTGGCTGACGGCCCGAGCAGATGCATAGGACCTTGTCCAACGTTGCGTCGGATGCCAACTCTTTGCCAACCAAAGCCATATGCCCCCACTGCCTTACAAACAATCCCCATCACTTGGCCTTTTGCAGTCTGGGGACTCTATATGGTTGAACCCCTTAAAGGCGGAAGCCATAAGAGAAAGTATATGCTGGTTATGGTGGATAAATTCACTAAGTGGATAGAGGCCAAACCAGTCAAAATGGCCGAAGCGGGGCCGGTAATAGATTTCATATCCGGTGTGGTACACCGTTATGGTGACCCACACAGCATAATCATTGACAATGGCTCTAATTTCACAGCCGATGAAGTGAAAACCTGGTGTGCTAATCTGGGCATTAAGCTCGATTACGCCTCTATCTATCACCCGCAGACAAACGGCAAGTCGAACGGGCTAATGGTCTTATTATGAGCGGCATCAAACCTAGACTAGTGCGGTCTTTTAAAGAATCATACATGCACTGGGTGGATGAACTTGACTCCGTACTCTGGGGGCTATGGACCACACCCAACCGCACTACTGGATATACACCTTTCTTCATGGCGTACGGTGCAGAAGTAGTGTTACCCTGCAATATTATTCATGACTCACCTCGAGTGCGCATATACGAAGAGAGAGAAGCCGGGCTTGATCGGCAGGACAGCTTAGATGCCCTGGAGGAGGAGCGCGACGTCGCAAAAGCCCGTTCTGCATTTTATCAACAGCAGGCTCACAGATATCAAAGCAGAGAAGTATGGGCCAAGACTTATAACTTTGGTGAACTCGTTCTACACCTGCCGGAGAAGAAAAAAGACAAACTCAAGACCAAGTGGGAGGGTCCCTTCATCATTGATGAAGTCCTCACCGGAGGAGCGTACCGCATGTGTGCTGCGTCAGACAATCACCTGGAGCCGAACCCCTGGAACGTGGCCAGACTCCGACGATTTTATGCCTAGCGCCGAACTCTGTGTTCGTCTCCTTCCTCCTGTTATTAACGTTATTTTTTCTCTCTTTTCATTTTTATCTTTTTTTCGTTTTGCTCTTTAGCCCTACGACTTTAGTACGGCTAGACCGTCCTCCCCTGACGCGTACATCTCCACATATGTACGTTCATTATACCTGGGGGCTTCTTGTATAGAAGCTTGCTATTATCCTTTGAGCATCAAGCTCACCACATATCCGTTTTCCCATATGTACCTTTTCTTTGCCATTATATGCATCGATGTAACTTAAGTTTTGGCCAAGCTGGGTTGCCTGGCTCCTGTGCTTATGCCCTATGTTCCCGTTAGTTCGGCTAGGGCATAAAGGGAGCACCTCTGGGATTGTTACTGCCGGGTCATCCGGATGTGTACCTCAGACTGGGTGAAGCCGAAAGCTAGCATTCTTAATGGAATATTCGGTCGGCGCAAAGATGTTTCCACTATCACTCCATTATGAAACACCAGAAGTTACTTACTCTGTGATTTTTTCAATCATAGTTCGGACATGCACATTAAACGCATGCACACCCAGGGAAAGGAACCCTTAACAGAACTATTCTCTCTGGAAGATGTTTCTCACATAATGCAATATAACATAACTAGCCGGATACACATATTCTGTTCAATCACTTATGACCCCTACGCCTGGTTCCCATGCATACCCCGGTATATTCTACCATTAGAGTATTCGGAAACACTCCGCACCTTCGGGTCCAGAGGTTGAAGCGAAAAGGTCAGCCATGACAATTGTTTTTATTATCCAGCTAGAAGGAAAGTACATAGTCACTTAGGACTCAAAAACTTCCTCCTCTATACCGTCCAACAGGCGGTCCAATTTACAATCCTGTTGGTAGTATCTAGCAGCCACCTCTACTTGGCCATATACTAAACTAACGGGAATTTCTTCCCCATTTAACCCTAGCGGTCCGACCCAGGCCATGTGATTCGGATCCAGCTTGGTATATCGTGTTTTTACCATGGCCAGGCTTCTCGCGCACCCTCTCAGCAGACTGATATCTTCCACAGTCGGATACGCTGCCGCGCTCCCTTGAACAGCTCTACAAGCTTCTCCATACTCCCTGGAGGGGAGTCGGATGGCCATAAAGCCTTGGCTACACTCCGCATTGCCTGCCGAGCTTGCTCGTGCAACTGCGGCAGCCCTTGCAGAAGATCACTTGATGATCCGGACACCTCCTCTTCGGACGGCCCGTTAATATACCTGCAATCACAGCTATATTAGCTACTTCTACTTTCAAACTGTTCTACGGTAAATACAGCCACATACTGAATATGCTGCCTCGCAGTTTTTTGTTCTCCTTCACGGAGTTCGCCAGCTGGGCCCGTACATCTTTCAGTTCTTCCCGCATTTGGGTTTTCGCATCCTGTAGCTTGTTTTTCTCTTGAACGACTTTTGTTAGCACACGCTTGCCCTTTGCTAATAGTTTTTTGGCTCCATGTTCTCCACTTCGAGCGGCGTCCAGCTGTTCTTGTAGTTGATCTAATGATCCGACAAAAAGGTAAGCAACTAAGTTCGCATTATTAGTGTACCATTGTGTTTTCTCGATGGAGGGAAACATTACAAGGGGATGCCTTCTTGGGTTTCTCCAGTTCGGCATTGGCAGCAGCTAGCTGGTTTTGACACTTTTCTAGTTCCTGAACTAACAGGGTGTTCTTCTATGTAAGCACCTGGTTATACATTGATCCTTAAATCAGTTGTATCAACTACTTTAAGTCTCGGGGGCTACTGGTATATACTTATTAAATCTACGCTTACCTACACATCTTTTAAATGCTGCTTTGTGGCTCTGTAAAGCCCATCTCGAGCAGCTCGGATATATGCATCAGCCAAGCTGAAGGGGTTAAATGCATCTTCTGAAAAGCCAGGGTCTTGAAAAACGGCCCTGCGGTGCCGATGATTCATGGCGCTCTCCACTTCCGAGTTGGTGACGCATACGTCATCTGAATCCTTGGCTGGAGGACAGTCCGGCGTCACCCCCGCATCAGCCCCCGTCTTCACGGTAGGATCTGGATCCTGGCTACGGGAAGTATGGCTGGCCGGACCCCCGGATATAGTCTGGCACACCTTTTTCCTGATGCAGGATGAACGGAAAGGTCAGAGTTGGATGTGACTGCCAAGGTGCAAATTTGCAAATTCATACCTCTTTGATGAAGGCTCTGGCGTATCTTTGTTTGCCTTACTCTTTGAAGGCTTGCCTGGTGTGGGGGGACGCTCTCTTCAGAGATGCCCCCGGGGCAGCATGGCGTGCCGAGCGCCTCCCCTTTTGAGCACAAGACAGTGCGGTGGGTATGGAGGAATGAGAAAACTCTCTTGGACAAGGTATCTCCGAATTACTTACATGCAAAGCAGGAAGGAGGCCGGGGTAATCGGCGATGATGGGTACATATGTACCGTCATAGCTCATCTGATAGAATATTCCATCCTCGAGCTCTACAAATATGTCTGGATCTTCCTCATCCCCGGGGTCAAGATCTCGGTTGCGATTCTACGACTGGGGGCAGGGTCATGGATCCCCTCAACATCCTTTCACCATTCCTGTTATGAGCAGATAAAATATTGTCTATCAAGAATGATTTAGGGACAGGAGTAAAATAGTGGAGCTGAAGCTTACCCAGCTGGGAGGATTATACATGGAAAATCCATCTCGATGTTGGGGACAGGTGAACTCCTCTTTCTCCCTTTTATATAGCTCGGCCAGTATTTTGGCCAGGGCGACGGGGGTCTTCGGGCCCTTCCGACCATAGCGTGAGGCGTCGTCCTCCCTGTTATAATGCCACATGGGCAGCCCTCTGTATTGGAGTGGCTGGACCCCCCGTGCTATAGAGGTCGCCATTACCTCAACTATTGACAATCCGAACTGGGCAAGTGTCTTAATCTTGCCCAGCAGCAGGCTAATCTCTGCACTATCCTCTTGCTCGAGGCTCCGAGGACGCCAGCTATGGCATTTCTTCAGTGGAACACTTGAAAATTCGGGGAGGCCCATACGAACAGGGTCGGGTAGAGTGACGTCGTCGATGTAAACCATTCGGAAGGCCACTCTTCGAAAGCTTTCTTCGGCGTGCCGGACAGGTATCCGGTCCCCGCGATGCGCCACACTTCAGCGCCTCCCACTTCAAAAATTGACCCACCTTGATTGCGAGGGACGAGGTAGAACAGTCTTCTCCATAAATCAAAGTGGGCCTCGCAGCCCAGGAACAACTCGCATAAAGCGACGTAACCCGCAATATGAAGGATAGAGGCGGGGGTGAGACTGTGCAGTTGGAGGCCGTAATACTCCAGCTGACCTCGGAGGAATGGATGGATCGGAAATCGAACACCTCTTAACAAGAAGGGGACGAAGCATACTCTCTCTCCCCTGGACGGATTGGGGAAGTTCTCCATTTGAGCCCCACCCTTGAAGGATGTCATCCCTGCTTGTATGGGAACCAGGTCCGCGGGGGGAAGAAAGCCCCGTGTTTGCAGCTTTACCAGCTGACTGTGGGATATGGAACATCTCTCCCAATCACCCTTCTTGGAGCCGTGGGAACGAGAGGAAGGGCCGGGAGCATTAGTCATGTTGGGGTGGTTTTTCTTAGCAAGCTCTGAGGATTTTTCGCAGGGTATGGAATGGATCTGAGATCTATTCTCTTTAAATAGGCACCTTTGTGGTACGGTCGAGGTGGTATATGCAAAAATACGCTGACCTCTCGCATTCGCTTGACACGTGGAAGCTGAAGTTGTTAATGCACAAAAGTCGAGGAGTACAACATTAATGGAAAGCCGAACACACTACTCGGAAGTCATCAGTGGAGGAACCCGCCTTGCAATGTTGAAGATAATCTATGTGCCGAACACCTCGTCATTGAAGACTGGTTCGGGGGCTACTGAGGGAGTCCTGGACTAAGGGGTCCTCGGGCGTCCGGCCTGTTAGCCATGGGCAGGACTGATGGGCTGTGAAGATACGAAGACCAAAGACTGTACCCATGTCTGGATAGGACTCTCCTTGGCGTGGAAGGCAAGCTTGGCAACCGGATATGTAGATTCCTCTCTTTGTAACCGACCTTGTGTAACCCTAGATC
This sequence comes from Triticum urartu, assembly GCF_056163025.1. Lineage (NCBI taxonomy): Eukaryota > Viridiplantae > Streptophyta > Magnoliopsida > Poales > Poaceae > Triticum > Triticum urartu. Next base: position 375,639,632 of record NC_141874.1, read on the forward strand.
CTCCCCGTGCTTATATAAACCGTAGGACTTAGTCCGGAGAGAGAGAATTCATTATCATAGCCATACAAGCTGGACCTCTAGGGTTTAGCCATTATGATCTCGAGGTAGATCAACTCTTGTAATACTCATACTCATCAATATCAATCAAGCAGGACGTAGGGTATTACCTCCATAGAGAGGGCCAGAACCTGGGTAAACATCGTGTCCTTTGTCTCCTGTTACCATCGACCTTAGACGCACAGTTTGGGACCCCCTACCCGAGACCCGCCGGTTTTGACACCGACAGGCATACCGAAAGATCTTCCACTAGTAAAAAAATTCATGCAATTGAAGAGATTAATGTTTTGAGTGGAAAGATTGATGAACTTATGAAATTATTTCCTAGCAAGAGTCCTTCTATTGATCCTAATGATATGCCTTTGCCTACTTTGATTGAAAATAATAATGAATCTATGTATGTGAATTTTGTTGGTAGGAACAATTTTGGTAATAACGCGTATAGAGGTAATTTTAATCCTAGGCCGTTTCCTAGTAATTCCTCTAATAATTATGGTAATTCCCAAAACAATTCTTATGGAAATTATAATAAGATTCCCTCTGATTTTGAGAATAGTGTTAAAGAATTTATGAGTTTGCAAAAGAATTTCAATGCTTTGATTGAAGAAAATTTGCTTAAGATTGATGATTTGTCTAGGAACGTGGATAGAATTTCTCTTGTTGTTGATTCTTTGAAACGTAGATCTATCCACCCAAGCATGATATCAATGAGTCTCTCAAGGCTATGATAATTTCCATTGGTGAGTGCAAAGAAAGAATTGCTAAGGTGCGTGCTAAACGAGATTGGTTTGTAGAAACATGTTATCCTAGTTTCTGTGAAAATAATGATCAAGATCTTAAAGTGATTGATGTGAATCATATTGGATCTTTGTTTTCCAATATAAATCTTGATAAAGATGGGACTGGAGATGAGTCAACTTTATTTAAAAGGCGTCCCAATGTTTCAGAGTTTTTAGATCTTGATGCAAAAATTGATAAAAGTGGGATTGCAGAGGTCAAAACTTTAAGTAGCAATGAACCCACTCTTTGGGATTAAAAGAAATTTAATTATGATAATTGTTCTTTAATATATTGTATTTTCTTGTTGCAATCCATGTTGAATTCTCCTCATGCTTATAATCAAAACAAAGCTTTTACTAAACATATCGTTGATGCTATGATGCAAACTTTTGAAGAAAAGCTTGAATTGCAAGTTTCTATCCCTAGAACACTTTATGATGAGTGGGAACCTACTATTAAGATTAAAGATTATGAGTGCCATGCTTTGTGTGATTTGGGTGCTAGTGTTTCCACAATTCCAAAAACTTTATGTGATGTGTTAGGTTTCCGTGAATTTGATGATTGTTCTTTAAATTTGCATCTTGCGGATTCCACTATTAAGAAATCTATGGGAAGGATTAATGATGTTCTTATTATTGCAAATAGGAATTATGTGCCCGTAGATTTCATTGTTCTTGATATAGATTGCAATCCTACATGTCCTATTATTCTTGGTAGACCTTTCCTTAGAACGATTGGTGCAACTATTGATATGAAAGAGGGAAACATTAGATTTCAATTTCCGTTAAGGAAGGGCATGGAAAACTTTCCAAGAAGGAAAATTAAATTGCCATATGAATCTATTATGATAGCTACTTATGGATTGCATACCAAATATCACAATGCCTAGATCTATCTGTGTTTCTATGCCTAGCTAGGGGCGTTAAACAATGGCGCTTGTTGGGAGGCAACCCAATTTTATTTTTGTTCTTTGCTTTTTGCTTCTATTTTTCAATAAATAATTAATCTAGCCTATGGTTAGATGTGGTTTTTTTTTTAATTAGTGTTTGTGCCAAGTAAGACCTTTGGAATGGCTTACGGTGATAGTTTATTTGATCTTGCTGAAAAACAGAAACTTTTGCGCTCAGGAAAACAATTTTCATTTCTAGCAGAAGCATGATAAAATACTGATTCTTTTCGCAGAAGATTAACAAACAAATTTCTTAGGTTGTCCGAACTTTTCAAAAAAATTGGAGTTACAGAAGTATTCGAACTAGCCATATTACTACAGAGTGTTCTGTTTTTGGCAGATTCTGTTTTCTATGTGTTGTTTGCTTATTTTGATGCTTCCATGGGTAGTATCAGGGGGTATGAACCATGGAAAAGTTGGAATGCAGTAGATATGACACCAATATAAATAAATAATGGGTTCACAACTGTTGGATTTCAGGTTCCGGCAGACCCTTGAGGTTTGAACACTGGGGTGCGCGCGGAGACCTCTCCCCTACTGATCTACGTCCAATCTCCTCGCATGATCTAAGCTGGAAACAACGAACAACACAAGGGACACGAGGTTTATACTGGTTCAGGCCACCGTTGTGGTGTAATACCCTACTCCAGTGTGTGGTGTGGTGGATTGCCTCAGGGGCTGATGATGAACAGTACAAGGGAAGAACAGCCTCGCGAGAGGTGTTCTTGAGCTGGTGCAATGAACTGCTAGGGTGAGTTCAGTTGCCTCTCTCTCTCTGTTGGGGTTCTACCAGATCTCTAGCCATCCCCCTACCAGATCGCTCTCTGGATCCCTCTATATTGTTCTCTCCATCCCCTACTCTGTGGTGGCTAGCTCTATTTATAGAGGCCCTGGGCCTCTTCCCAAATAATGAACGAGAAGGGCGCCAACAATTGGCCATTTTGAGGGGGAACATCTTGTACAAGTTATCCTGACCAAAGGTGGTCTTCGGCTGCCAAAAGTACTGGTGATGACGCCGTCTTGGGCTCCACGGTGACCTCCATCCTGCCGCTCTCCTGGTCTTGGTCTCATTGCACTGGAATGGTAACCTTTGCCCGATGCCTTGGCCTGTGCTTGCCCCCTTTGCACCAAAGGGGAAACAAGGACATTGCGTAGGCCGGCGCCCGCCTGGTCTCGAACGTCATGGCTTGCATCACGGGCTCCTCGCGAGGTACCCCTGCCTTGATCTTTCCGCCTCCTCGCAAGCCTGCCTGACGAGGCTGCCTCTGAGGAAGCTTCCTGTCATCCACCCCGGAGGCTTGGCCCCTCGCCAGGGTCTTGAGCTTCAGCTGATGAAGATGGGCCGCGTTGGGCCCCCACTTGAGCCACGCCGCAGGCTGCAGGCAGGCAAGTCTGGGGCCCCCGTTCCCAGAATGCCGACAGTAGCCCTCGGGCCCAAGGCGCACCCGGGCTTGGCCTAGCAGGGAAGTGAAGGGGTAAGCGTGAAGCGCCGCGGGCCCTAACAGCCTGCGACCTTTGGTGCCGCGTGGCGATTGATTGTACATGGGCGTATGCGCTTCCCCATGATGCCTCGGCGACCGCACAACTTGACAAGTCCCTTCATGCAGAGAAACCGGTCATGATTACCTGTGATCATGGTGCTCGGCGGTTGGCCTCCTCCGGCTATAAGTACGGGGCTGGGCGAGCCCCTTCAGTCCATCCCTTCCTGCTGCTCCTTTCCTTGTTCTTCCTTGTTCTTGCTCCTCCTTACACCAATGGCACCAATCTGCCAGTTTTCTGCAGAAGAGAAGGGAAAGGCCCCCCGAGAGGGTCCTGACCCACTTCCGCCAAAGAAGCGGCCGGTCCTCTACCACTAAGATGAGGGTGCTCAGCAGGAGGCACCGAGGCCCTGGTACGAGCGGCCGCCTCCTGGGTTTCCGCTACCCTTGCATGCCCGCGTCGTAGGTCCTGGGGGAGAAGGCGTCGAGCAACATCTACGGTGCTGCCGTCGACGCCGGTGAGTCACGGTGGTGCGCGTCGTTCCTCCTGGAGTCCACGCCGAACGCTCCTGTCGCGAGCTCGTGCTCCACGCCGCCATGCCTCCAAGCTCTTGGATTCGCCTCCCTCCTTCCTTCGGCTTTGAGATGCCGCCGAGCGGGGCTCTGGAGCTCTGGCTGCAGCATGCTGACTGCAGCACCCTTGCGACCGGAGCGGAGGTCGCGGTCGTCGCTCCGGGAAAGGTCTTCTTGACCCGGGGCTGGGGTGAAATCGCCCGGGTCTGCCGGACAGTAGGTGCCCTCGTAATTCATCTTGAATACGACGGCGCCTCCCTGATGTTCTTCAACGTCTTCGACGCTGAAGGGCACCGGCTGGAGTGCTGCCCCAGGGAGAGCGGTAGGGGCAACAAACTGGCGAGGACCTGGCCCGCCCATCGCCCCCCAGCAGCTCCTCAGGCAGCAGCGGAGGAGCTGGGGAATCGAGCGGCTCCCCCGAGCTCCTCGCGACTCCGGAGACGAGCGACGACAGCTATGAGCCCCCTGAGCTCGTGCGGTGCTCGGAGCGGGGCAGCTGTGTCCAGCCGCCGACGCCACTGATCTGGATGGGGTTGGCGCTGGCGTTGGGCAGCCCACTGTTGATGATGGCGTCCCTTGCGGAGGTGCGGGCGACTAGCGTTCCTTAGGATTAGTACTTTTGTTCCCTGCGAGGAATCGAAGCAACACCCCGTGGGGGTATGTAAGGCGCTTGCCATGTCTTTTGTGAACATTATATCTCAATATGAGTCAATGTGAGGTGCTTGTCCTGTCTCGGCTTGGCTCCCCCTTTCTATACTCGCGAGTACTTGGCGCTCTACGCTGACAGGTCCAGTCCCCAGGCGGGCTTCAGCCGTCGCGGGTATGCCAGGTCGTGATGCCGTGGTCAAGGCCAGGAGGTGAGCGGGCCGAGGTCCGGTAAGAGCCCCCGAGTCGCGATGCTCGGGAGGTCCCCTTTAGCGCTCAAGCAGCCCTCGCTGGGCGAGAAAAGAAGGTAACGTCGCCGTGAAAGAGCCGCACTGGGCGAGGGTTTTGCGCTGCGTTGCTCCAACTCTTGTAAGGGCGTGACTTATCTCTTGAGTTTGGTGTAGTTCCTCGATGAAGCGCCCGGCCCGAGTGGTGGCAGCTGAGGCGCTGCTGGGTTAGGTCCTCGCGAGCTTCTTCCCACTCCCCCGCACTTTACTTAATGCTCTACGTCCTTAGGTCCCGGCCCTCGAGCGCGCTCGGCCGCCGCTGGTATGATAGGTCGCGATGCCGTGGGTCAAGGCCAGGGGGTGAGGGCTGGAGAGCAAGTAGGAGCCCATGAGTCGCGATGCTCAAGTGCCCCCCTTTTAACATGCAAGCGGTCCGTGCCGGAGAGAGGGAGAGACAGCTCGCGACGTCCCTAGCGTTGCTCCTGGAGTAGGTCCTGCACACCAATCATGAAGAGAAACAAGACCTGTTGTTACGGTTGCCGGCCAACCTTTGTTGCTCCGGGGAAGTGATTGGGGCACTGAGGGCCTGGTGAGGTGGCGCCTTGCGGGGCTGCCGCGGACAGAGCTCGACCACTCAGATTTATCGGCGTTGCAGGGACGGACCCGTGTGCAAATGTCGTGCCAGAGCGAGCGGCTCCATAGGTAGGCGTCAATTGAGCAGGCGATTAGGCCGGGTACGTTAAGCACGCAGGAGGAAATTCATTGTAAGTAGACGCAGGAAAAGCAAACGCCGCTGGGCCAGGCCCGAGCAGCTCGGGGATGATGCAGCCCGAGGGGCGCCCCCAACAAGGTAAGTAAAGGGCATAAGCAAACGGATACATGCCGCAGGGACGGACCCACGCGACCTGGGAATGATGCGACCCTGTGGGCGCTCCCAGCTAAAAACAGAACTTAGAAAGATGTCACCTGGTGCCGTTGAAGATGGAGTGGTGTTGAGGAAGCGGGCGATGCGCGATGAAGGCGTTGACCCTCACGAACCCCCAGGCCCAGGAGCCTCGGGAGGCTCCGGGGGCACAGGCGGGTCCCCGAGGGCCATCTCCATTTCTTCCAGGACCGCACAATGCCTGACCTCCTAAGCCTCTAGAATGCTCCTCAGCAGGCGCTGATGAGCGGCGACCGCGTCCGGCAGGCCAAAAGGCATGCGAACGTAGCTGTGAGGTGGACCCTCGCAACGCCCCACGCGCGAAGGCCAGGGGCGCTCCTGAGACGCGGCTCGGTTGAGCCCTGGCATGTCAATGCAGATGCGCATCCCACAATCCTCGCCTGGATGTGGGGCCATGGTGGGCAAGCGGCGGCTGCCGCGCATGATTCTCGACTCTTGTAGCTCCTGGGTGCTCCTTGCGATGAACTCCTGTGGGTTTGGTCTTCCTTGCCTTGTACCTTCCTGAGGGAAACGTGCCTGGAAGCACCCCTCCAAGTGGTGCCCGAGCGCCTCCCTCGCGACCTTGGCAAAGTCGGTGGCTCTCCAAGAAAGAGCCCCCGAGCCCTGCCTGAGGAGGGTGCCGGGTGCGCCTTCCTATGCGAGGGAGGGTGGCGCTCCCTGATTCGGTGCAGATCCTGACGCAACACCTCCGGAGGCGCCTGCCTCCTTGTGGCCTGGGCCAGGCGAAACCTTCTTCTTCTTAAGGGTCGCCTCGAGAAGTGTTCCATTCCTGCGGTCCGGGTCTTCGATTGCCGCGGCTTGGAACGCACGCTCAAGTGAACACACTGCGTCCCTTTCTTCACAGGGTACGGTGATGACTCCACCGCTTCCTGGCATCTTGAGGACATTGTATCCATGGTGAGGCACTGCCATGAACTTGGCCAGGGCTGGGTACCCGAGGATGGCGTTGTATGGCAGACGGATGTGGGCGACGTCGAAGTCGATGAGCTCAGTGCGGTAGTTGTTGTGCTGCCCGAAGGTGACTGGAAGGCGAACCTACCCTATTGGAACAGTGGAACCATCAGTGACTCCTGAGAATGGCTTGGTTGGCTGAAGCTGATCATACGGCACTTGGAGATTGTCGAACGTCTCGACGGACAGGACGTTAAGTCCTGCTCCGCCATCAATGAGGGTCCTGGTGACCTGCACGTTGCTGATGACTGGGGAGCAAAGCATCGGGAGGACCCCGGCCATTGCTGCGCACTTGAGCTGATCCGCTGAGCTGAATGTGATAGCGCACGTGGACCACCTGAGAGGGCGCGTGGCCTCAAGCTTGGGGAGGACTACATTCACCTCGCGAGCAAACTGCTTGAAGATGCGCTGTGAGGCTGGGGCCTGCGCGCCACCCAAGATGCAAGCGATCGCGCGCGGCTCCTGGAAGCCCCCAGCTCCCTTGTCTTGATGTTGGTCTTCGTTCCTCCTTGGCGGTGGCAGCAGAGGAGGAAGGCCTGCATTGCCATGCGGCCGATCTTCACGAGGCTGATCTCTCCAGCCTCCCTCACGAGGCTGGTCCTGCCAGCGATCCTTGCGAGGTCGGTCACACCACCCTTGGCGAGGGCCACGGTCTTCCCATCGTCCGCCACCCCTTCCTCCTCCTCGGCCATAGCCCCTGTCGTTGCGCTCGGGGCATCGGCCGACACGCCCATCTCTCACGACCCTGAGCTCTTGACATTCGTTGGTGTTGTGGGTGTGGAGGTCGTGGTACACGCAGTACCGGCTGCCCTTGGATGACTCAGGCTGATCCCTGCCTCACTTGGTGTCTGGTTCCGCTGCAAGCACGGCAGCCCCCTTGCGCTTCACGTCCTTGGCCTTGGGCCTCTTCTCTTCTGGGTCGGTAGCCGGGAGTTCGAGGAGGGAAAGGCGCCCTTCCTCAGCCCTGGCGCACTTGGTCGCCAAGTTGAACAGCTCCAGGGATGTGCACAGGTCTTCATGGATTGCTAGCTCCTCCTTCATTTTGATGTCGCGTACGCCATCGGAGAAGGCCAGGATGATGGCTTCTTCAGTCACCTTGGGGATCTTGAGGCGAGCGTTGTTGAAGCGCTGGATGTATTTTTGCAGGGTTTCCCCTTGCTGCTGCTTGATGCGGCGCAGATCACTCATGGCCGGGGGCCGGTCGCGAGTGCCCTGGAAGTTGGCGATGAAGCAAGTGCGCATCTCGTCCCAGGAGGAGATCGTGCCAGGAGCCAGGTTCAGGAGCCAGGTGCGGGCCCCGTCCTTGAGCGCCATGGGGAACCAGTTCGCCATGACCCTTTCGTCTCCGTTGGCGGCTTCGATGCATAGCTCGTAGAGCTGTAGGAACTCCGCGGGGTCCGCCGTGCCATCATAGCGAGGGGGCAGGTCAGGCTTGAACTTTCCTGGCCATGCGACGCCGCGTAGCTCGGGGGTGAGAGCGCGGCAGCCTGCTGTGGCTACCGATGCCTTTTGCTGGTACTGGGCTTGTTCCTGGGGATTACCGCGTGCCGCCACTTGGATCAGCGTGGGGTCTTGGCGTGGAGGTGCAGGGATGCGATCTTGGCGCGCCGGCACTAGGAGCACGCGAGCACCTTCTTGGGGACGAGGGATCTCTTGGCAGCTCCTTTCTTGCTGCGCAGGCGCCGGACACGGAGGGTCTCGCCCTGGGGCTGCGCGCCTTGGAGCCAGGGCGCCTTCTTGGGGAGGAGGTGGTGGAGGCACCTCCTGATCCTCGCCTCCTACGCGGAATGGAGGGCAAGGCAGCGAGAAGGACGGCAAGGGGGAGCCCCCTGCGGCGCTTACGAGCTCGGTGATGCGGGCGAGCCAATCCTCGTAGAGGTTGTCGACGGGGCGGTAGTGCAGGAGCTCTCTTGCCAGGAGCAGCGTGGCGTGCGCGTCCGTGGGGGCATGACGGGCGTGGGACAATGAAGCGGCTGGAGTTAGTGACGGTGTGGCGGTGCGGCCTTCCCGCCATACCGAAGGATGCTGGGACAAGGCCTGCTGCTCGTTCCCCGTCGGGCCGGTGGCGGCGTTGGCGGCACGCGACGGGGAATGATGAGGGCGTCTGCCGATGTGCGCCGTCTGGGTGACGCGGGTGGCGAGAGCAGCCCGGCGTCGGCGCGAGCCCGACGAGCGTCAGCCATGGACACGACGGAAGATCACACGTGAACAGCGGAAGAAAGATTCCGGCGCACCCCTACCTGGCGCGCCAAATGTCGGATTTCAGGTTCCGGCAGACCCTTGAGGTTCGAACACTGGGGTGCGCGCGGAGACCTCTCCCCTACCGATCTACGTCCAATCTCCTCGCGTGATCTAAGCTGGAAACAACCAACAACACAAGGGACACGAGGTTTATACTGGTTCGGGCCACCGTTCTGGTGTAATACCCTACTCCAGTGTGTGGCGTGGTGGATTGCCTCAGGGGCTGATGATGAACAATACAAGGGAAGAACAACCTCGCGAGAGGTGTTCTTGAGCTGGTGCGATGAACTGCTAGGGTGAGTTCAGTCGCCTCTCTCTCTCTCTTTCCTGGGGTTCTACCAGATCTCTAGCCGTCCCCCTACCAGATCGCTCTCTGGATCCCTCTATATTTTTCTCTCCATCCCCTACTCTATGGTGGCTAGCTCTATTTATAGAGGCCCTGGGCCTCTTCCCAAATAATGAGTGGGAAGGGCGCCAACAATTGGCCATTTTGAAGGGGAACATCTAGTACAAGTTATCCCGACCAAAGGTGGTCTTCGGCTGCCAAAAGTACTGGTGATGACGCCGTCTTGGGCTCCACGGTGACCTCCGTCCTGCCACTCTGCTGGTCTTGGTCTCATTGCACCGGAATGGTAACCTTTACCCGATGCCTTGGCCTGTGCTTGCCCCCTTTGCACCAAAGGGGAAACAAGGACACTGCGCAGGCCGGCGCCCGCCTGGTCTTGAACGTCATGGCTTGTGTCACGGGCTCCTCACGAGGTACCCCTACCTTGATCTTTCCGCCTCCTCACGAGCCTGCCTAACGAGGCTGCCTCTGAGGAAGCTTCCTATCGTCCGCCCCGCGAGGCTTGGCCCCTCGCGAGGGTCTTGAGCTTGAGCTGATGAAGATGGGCCGCGCTGGGCCCCCACTTGAGCCACGCCACAGGCCGCAGGCAGGCAAGTCTGGGGACCCCCATTCCCAGAACGGCGACAACAACAGTACCGAAAGTGGTGATTTATTTCTTATACTAACGGAGCTTATGAGATTTTCTGTTGAGTTTTGTGTTGTGAAGTTTTCAAGTTTTGGGTAAGGATTTGATGGATTATGGAATAAGGAGTGGCAAGAGACTAAGCTTGGAAATGCCCAAGGCACCCCAAGGTAATATTCAAGGACAACCAAGAGCCTAATCTTGGGGATGCCCCAGAAGGTATCACCTCTTTCGTCTTCGTCTATCGGTAACTTTACTTGAGGCTATATTTTTATTCACCACATGATATGTGTTTTGCTTGGAGCGTCTTATATGATTTGAGTCTTTTCTTTTTAGTTTTCCACAATCATCCTTGCTGTAAACACCTTTTGGGAGAGACACACATGAGTCGTGATTTATTAGAATGCTCTTTCCCTTTTATTTTTTGAGCTAGGCAAAATTGCTCTAGTGCTTCTCTTATATCTTTTTAGAGCACGATGATGGATTTATTTTATAGAAATTGATGAAGTATCGTACTTCACTTATATTATTTTGAGTCTTTAGAACAACATGGTAATTTGCTTTGGTTATAAAATTGGTCCTAATATGATAGGCATCCAAGAGGGATATAATAAAAACTTTCATATAAAGTGCATTGAATACTATGAGAAGTTTGATTCCCTATGATTGTTTTGAGATATGAAGATGGTGATATTAGAGTCATGCTCCGTTTATTATGACATGTTCCATCATTGTCATATTGATTTGCATGATCATGTAGTTGACATCGTATTTCTGGCAAAGCCATCGTGCATAATTGTTTCATACGTATCACTCTTTATTCATTGCACATCCCGGTACACCGCCGGAGGCATTCATATAGTCATATTTTTTTCTAAGTATCGAGTTGTAATTCTTGAGTTGTAGCTAAATAAAAGTGTGATGATCTTCATTATTAGAGCATTGTCCCATGTGAGGAAAGGATGATGGAGACTATGATTCCCCCACAAGTCGGGATGAGACTCTGGACAAAAAAAGAGAAGAAATAAAAAAGAGGCCAAAAAAGAGAAGGCCCAATAAAAAAGGGGAGAGAGAGAGAAAAGAGAGAACGGACAATGTACCACACTTGTGCTTCAAAGTAGCACCATGATCTTCATGATAGAGAGTCTCCTAAGTTGTTACTTTCATATACTAGTGGGAATTTTTATTATAGAACTTGGCTTGTATATTCCAATGATGGGCTTCCTCAAATTGCCCTAGGTCTTTGTGAGCAAGCGAGTTGGATGCACACCCACTTAGTTTCTTTTTGAGCTTTCATAAACTTATAGCTCTAGTGCATCCGTTGCATGGCAATCCATACTCACTCACATTGATATCTATTGTTGGGCATCTCCATAGCCCGTTGATACGCCTAGTTGATGTGAGACTATCTCCTTCTTTTTGTCTTCTCGACAACCACCATATTCTATTCCACCTATAGTGCTATTTCCATGGCTCATGCTCATGTATTGCATGAAAGTTGAAAAAGTTTGTGAACATCAAAAGTATGAAACAATTTCTTGGCTTGTCATCGGGGTTATGCATGATTTAAATACTTTGTGCAATGAAGATGGAGCATTGCCAGACTATATGATTTTGTAGGGATAAGCTTTCTTTGGCCATGTTATTTTGAGAAGACATAATTGCCTTGTTAGTATGCTTGAAGTATTATTGTTATTGTGTCAATATTAAACTTTTGTTTTGGATCTTATGGATCTGAACATTCATGCCACAATAAATAGAAATTACATGGATAGATATGATAGGTAGCATTCCACGTGAAAAATTCTGTCTTTATCATTTACCTACTCGTGGACGAGAAGGAATTAAGCTTGAAGATGCTTGATACATCTCAACGTATCTATAATTTTTTATTGTTCCATGCTATTATGTTATCTGTTTTGGATGTTTTATATGCATTAATATGCTATTTTATATTATTTTTGGGACTAACCTATTAACCTAGAGCCTAGTGCCAGTGCCAGTTTCTCTTTTTCCTTGTTTTTGAGTTTCACAGAAAAGGAATACCAAACGGAATGAAACCGTTGTGATGATTTCTCTTGGACCAGAAGACACCCAGGAGACTTGGAGATGAAGTCAGAGGGGCCACGAGGCATCCACAAGGACGGAGGGCACACCCCCCACCCTTGTGGGCCCCCACCCTAATTCATTCGCATATATATTCCCAAATATCCCCAAACCACTAGAGGCATCCACGAAAACACTTTTCCACCGCCGCGACCTTCTGTACCCGTGAGATCCCATCTAGGGACCTTTCTGGCACCCTGCCGAAGGGGGATTCAATCATGGAGGGCTTCCACATCAACTCTATTTCCCTTCTGATGAAGCGTGAGTAGTTTACCACAGACCTATGGGTCCATAGCTAGTAGCTAGTAGCTAGATGCCTTATTCTCTCTCTTTGATTCTCAATACCATGTTCTCCTCGATATTCTTGGAGATCTATCCAATGTAATACTCTTTCGTGGTGTGTTTGTCGAGATCCGATGAATTGTGGACTAATAGTTTGAATCTTCTCTGATTTCTTTTATGCATGATTTGATATCTTTGTAATTCTCTTAGAACTATCGGTTTGGTTTGGCCAACTAGATTGGTTTTTCTTGCAATGGTAGAAGTGCTTAGCTTTGGGTTCAATCTTGTGGTGTCCTTTCCCAGTGAAAGTAGGGGCAGCAAGGCACGTATTGTATTGTTGCCATCGAGGATAAAAAGATGGGTTTCTCATCATATTGCTTGAGTTAATTCCTCTACATCATGTCATCTTACTTAATGTGTTACTCTGTTCTTCATGAACTTAATACTCTAGATGCAGGCAGGAGTCGGTCGATGTGTGGAGTAATAGTAGTAGATGCAGAATCATTTCGGTCTACTTTACATGGACATGATGCCTATATTCATGATCATTTCCTTAGATATCATCATAACTTTGTGCTTTTCTATCAATTGCTCGGCGGTAATTTGTTCACCCACCGTATTATTTGCTATCTTGAGAGAAGCCTCTAGTGAAACCTATGGCGCCCGGTTCTATTTTCCATCATATAGTTTTCTGATCTTCTATTTTCCATACCGTTTGTTTACTTTCATCTATCTTCTATTTGCAAGTAACCGTGAAGGGATTGACAACCCCTTTATCGCGTTGGGTGCAAGTTGTTTGATTGTTTGTGTAGGTATTTGGGGATTTGTGCGTTGTCTCCTACTGGATTGATACATTGGTTCTCAAAATGAGGGAAATACTTATCACTACTTTGCTGCATCACCCTTTCCTCTTCAAGGGAAAAACCAACGCAAGCTCAAGAAGTAGCATCGCCGGTCAGCCTTGTCAACATAGTGAATCGGGAGAGGACTGTAGTTGTGAGTATGACAGTACGGAGCCACGAGATCCACTCCCGAAAGCAAGAAAGTGCCTCTTTCCTAATCAGATGCGCCCCTTGATTTTTTTACTGTGATCCACCCTGCTGATATCTACGACCCACATCATTGTCAATGTATAGTCAATTAACGACAGAATTGCACAAGGGGCAGCTGGCACGTGGGATCCGGCAGCTCTAGTAGTTTTTTCCATATTGTTCACACAGAGCATTTTTTCTAAGGATTTGTCCAGATGGAATAGGGTATAAACTTGGTTGTGCGGTCTCTGTGGCCCGTATAACAACAAGACCAACCCAACAGTTTTTTCTTTGGGAAATAGGTAGACCACCATTTATTTTTGAAGAATACCCAATCTAGGCCTGTTTTTTTTTCCGACTTACTGGGCTGCAAATCTTTGAAGACAAGGAGGGATGTATTCCGGCCTAGCCAGAATATGGGCAATAAATCTTAGAAGTAATACGAAATGGGCTATAAATTCCAAAATATATATATATAACAAATGGGCAATTAGTTTCGTTTTTATGTTGTTCACTGCCATTTTATATTTCATTGGATTTTAACATAACATAGTATTAATTTATTTTTAAATTAGTTTTAATATGGCTCCTAATTTTGGGATTAGAAATATTTTGTACCCCAGAAAAAAATATGGTAATTTAAAAAAAATTGCGTATTTTTTAGTTTAAAATTTTAACCCTGGTACTGACCAGAAAATGGGCAACAATTCTAAAAATGGAAAATGGGCTGCAATAAATTCCATTTGAATTAGCAAACGGGCTGTAAATTATAAAAAAATAGCAAATGGGCTATACACGCCATAGATTTCGAGGCTGGCTTGTTTACGCAAGGCTTTGTCAAGTTGCACTCTACACATGATTCTAGAAGCAGTAACTGTTGGATGTCCATCCAACAGCCAACGTGCTTCTTTAATCTCAGATCTTCCTGCTCCAGCCGCCTAAACCAGTGCCGGTGGGACTGCTTACTCCCTCTTCCCGTGGCCGGCTGTGATGCCGCGTAGGCTGCACCGGCCCACCCTACTCCCTCTGTTGGCCTGGCCATCCCTCTACCCACGCGCACCTTCTGTTATTCTCCGGCGACGGCAGCCTCACGCCGCAACCGAAGCAGTCAACTGGCATACTCCCCTCGGCATGGGCATCCACTGATGTGTCTTCAGCGGCTCTGGGTCATTCCATTCCTAGGCCCCGCCTTCACCCACCGCATTGGTGCTCTAGGCGCGGTGTGCTCAATGTGGTCAACATTCAACAAACGACAGCCATCAAAATAGGGATGTGCGTGGAGAGGCCAACGGTAGGGACCCCCATGGTCCAAGGCCGTGCGCAAGAAACTACCTCCTTATTACATGAAAAAAATTGATTCCTCTCCCTTACATCTAGGGCCCACCAGCTATATCTTCACATGGAAGGAATCGCCTCCTTATTACGCGAAAAAATGATTCCTCCCCATGACAACTGGGACTTACCAGATTCAGAGACTGACCTATGGGCCTACTAAGTTGACGCGTACGCCAGGCTTTGTCAACAAACAATTCTAGCAGCGATGACCATTGGATGTCAATCGAATGGCCCTGCTGCCTCTTCAATCTCTGATCTTCTTGCACCAGCCACCCAATCCAGCGTAGGCGGGACGCCTACTCTTGCCTCCAGTGGCCGGTTGTGCCGCCCGCAGGCCTCACTGCCCCACCCTACTCCCACCGCTGGCCAAGCCTTCCCTCTACTCACCCACACCCCTTGTTGTTCTCCGGTGACGACAGCCTCAAACCGCAGCCAAACCAATCAACCCTCATACTCCCCTCCACATGGGCATCCACTGCCGCGTATTCCCCGGCTCCGGGTCGTTCCCTACCTAGGTCGCACCGTCGTCCACCACCTTGTTTCTCTCAGACGGTACAGCATCGTCAACACGTCAACGAATGACAACCATCACAAGAGGACAGTACGTGGAGAGGATGACAGTTGGGTCCACAGCCGCACGCAAGGAAGTGCCTCCTTACTACGTGCAAAATAATGATTCCTCCACCAACAGGTCAGACCCACCAGAAGGGCCTCTGTATTTCACGAAAAAAACGTCCCTTGACAGCTGGGACCAACCGGCTTTATCTTTGCATGCAAGGAAGTGCCTCCTTATTACGTGCAAAAAAAAGTTGATGACCCCTGACAGCTGGAACCCACCAGGTCGAAGCATACGTAGTGTTATCTGTCTGGTCACGAACGTGTACGTACATAGCGGTTGATCGGTCTCTCCGGAGCGATGAACCATGGCCGAGTAAGGAGCGGCACGTGTCATAGCAGAGCCGCCCATGTAGCATGTCATGCAGTCCCGTCTATATTGTGTACAAGTACATACAGACACACTACAAGAATGTAAATACGGTTACATACGTACATACGGCGGGGTCTCAAATGCGTACAGCGATGGCGTCCTGTTCATCGGCAACCAACCGGCTGTGTCGGAACGGAGGAAATAGCGTCGTGTTCACGGGGGCCAAGCGACTGGGTCAGAACGCGTCATATTCATCAGGAGCCAAGCGACTAGGTCAGAACGCGTCTTGTTCATCGGGAGCCAAGCGACTGGGTCAGAACACGTCATGTTCATCGGGAGCCAAGCGACTAGGTTGGAACTCGTCCTGTTCATCGGGAGCCAAGCGACTGGGTCAGAACATGTCATGTTCATCGGGAGGCAACCGACTGGGTCAGAATGCGTCATGTTCATTGGGAGCCAACCGGCTTGGATGGAATAGCCGAAACGGGATCAGACATACCACAAAACGGAGGAAACAGACTTTTGCCCAAGTGCCTATGGTCAAAATGGGGTCCTGTTGATCAGGAGGGGTCTCGTGTATCGCAAAACAGAGGAAACGGACTTCTCTTCGAATGCCTATAGTCGGAATGGGGTCCTATTGATCGGGAGGGGTGTGGCATACCGCAAAACGGGACTGCACGGGGTATTGTTCATCCACGGTCGACTTCCCCCATCCTCCACCTTCTACTATTCATGCACCGTCGACCTCCTCCAGCCTCCACCAGCGGCTACTCATCTATGGCTACTGTTCATCCAGCCACCACTGGCTACTGTTCATCCAGCCACCACTGGGTACTGTTCATCTAGCCTCCACGGGGTCATGTTCATCCACCCCCAACCGGCTGGGTGTGGCATACCACGGCACGGCCTCCTCAAGGTTATGTTCATCCAGGGGCAACAGCCTACTACCACGGGGTCCTGTTCATCCAAGGGCAACCGCCTACTACCACGGGGTCCTGTTCATCCAGCGGCAACCGCCTACACACGGCCAGGGTCCTATTCATCCAACCCCCACAGTTAACTGTTCTTCCATAGGCAAACAAATGGCTAGGTCGACTCACCATGTCTCGACTCGTTTTACGCATCGCGCACGCGGTAGCAACAGGCGATGTTCATCGAGAGGCAACCGAACACACCGGTGGCTACATATAGCACGAGGGCTCGACCGGCTTCAGTATAAGCAGCAGCAGCAATCAATTACTCGGGTTCAGTTAGCAGCACCAGCGAAGGAACCGCTCAGGTTCAGTTAGCAGCAAAGGGATCGATCGACTTCAGTATGTAGTGGGATCGATCGATCGCTCGGGTTCCGTACATGAACGCCTCGCTCGGGTTCAGTTAGCGAGCGCCTCGCATGGCAATGACGCGTACGAGAGAAACACGCAAACCACACTACATCGCTCGGCCCCGACCACTTGCCGTAACCGGGAACTCGCGAAAATTTCCTCGCCCTCACTTCTACCACGATTTTTTATGTCATGGACGGCCCAAAGAATGTCATGCAGGTGCGTCCCCAGCCCGCCCAGGACAAAAAGCCCATTTACGGTCATGCTTTTTTGTCCTGGAAGTAGGAGCCCACCACATCTATGATGATTCGTGTTTTGTCACCATTACCGTCATAGAAGTGTCATAACCATGATAGAAAAAGTTTTTGTTTGGGCCAAAATGTCACATATGTGTCTTTTTTGTAGTGTAATATTAATAGCTCTAGAACGATAAGCTTCTTCAATGATATATGGTCGTTCCCATTTAGAGATAAGTTTTCCTACAAAAAATCTAAAACGAGAATTGTACAATAGAACATATTCACCCACTTTGAATTCCTCTTTTTGGATTCTTTTGTCATGCCATATTTTAAATTTCTTTTCTTTAAACAATTTGGCATTTTCATAGGCGGCACCAGGAGAACTACTGCGATTGTGCCCTGGTTCATCCAGACGAGCACCTCAATAGAGAAAGCCGAAAACTGACTGTCATGATATAGCGTGAGACTGGTCAACCACTCGATGACCTAGCAGAATCTTCGGGATTCCTCCACCTTAACGAAGGGCCGTTTCCCGGCCAGGCATGTACGCGCCCGAATTCGGATGAGCGCGGAGCCACCAGGGGCTATATAGTAGCCCCACTGTCAAACTCCTTTGGCTAAGTGAAAGTGTTAAAGCATTATAGTCCGATTGCCTAGTTCGCTGCGCTATCACCTCCTTAATGGACCAAGACGTTGGATCAAGTGTGAACATGCATCTTCTGCGAGCACCCCCGCATTATATGCATGGGGGCTGAAGCCGACGACTGCCATCTTTCAGGTTATATACATATATACATAAACGGCTGCACAGGAGGCATCATAGTACTTTCGGGCAAAAGTATAAATACAGCCTTGATAAACTCAATAAAACATTGTTTTTACAATGGGAAAACATGTCAATCAAACATAATATTCTTCGAGCACTGAGCCTCTATCAAACGAGCGCCTTCAAGAACTTCTTCAAAGTAGTGCTCGAGAGCCACTCGGCCTATGGCCAAACCCTGTGCCGCAACAGTGGTGGCATCCATCTCCACCCAGTATGTTTTGACACGGGCAAGGGCCATCCACGAGACTTCTATGCACGCCCACCTCTTTACAGCATTGATGTGTGGCACAACACCAAGGAATTGTTGCACTAAGCTAAAGTAGCTATTCGGCCTTGGCCCTCGCGGCCACAGATGATCCACAACGGACCTCATGGCAAGTCCGGATAATCTATGGAGCTCAGCCCACTCGGCCATTTGCTCATTCAACAGCAGCGGATGGGCTGGAGCATGAAACTGTGACCAAAACAGTTTTTCCACTTCGTGATCTTTCTAATCCTTGAAGTACTCGGCCGCATCAGCAGCACTTGCAGCCAAATCCACGTAGGCATCCGCATAACTCCATTGTCGGCCCAGAGGTGCATACTTCGGATCCTCGAACTTAGTCTGCAACAAGAAGGGCTTCCCAGATACAATATCTGCAGCTTGATGCAGCTCCTCCTTCGTCGCTCTAATTTTGGAGCGGGCTTCCTTGGCAGCCACCCGGGCCTTTTCCAGGTCCGTCGCCTTCGCCCGATTTTCTTCTTCAAGAAGCTGGTAACGGTCAGCAGCATCTTTTAACTCTACAACCATCTTGGCTATTTTTTTCTTTGCTCTCGCAATGCGTGCCCTATTTGGCCCTTAACTCTTCAGCCGCCTTTAAAGCGGCCGCATTGCTACTCCTTGCTTGCTCCTTGGCTCGGGCAAGCTCCGCCCGAAGGGTCTCCACGGTGGCAGCTCCATCTGCAGTCACAACATATTAAAGATACTGGCATCATCCTGCTATTATTATGTGACAATCACCAGAAAAATCACCTACCCTGTGCCTCGTCAAGCCGCTTGTTAACAAGCACGATGTCGGCATCTGCCGCATCCAGTTGCCGCCTTAGTTCGGCAAACCCATCAGTCCGGCTAGCCACCGGAGCTTCAACAACCTGTACATAAAGGCGGTCTGGTTATTACTTGGGACTATGATCCTTTGTTTGTTGCCGTTTTCGACAACAACCAGAGTCTCAGGGGCTACTATCTACACAAGGCACATCTAAAAATGTGCGGTACTGTCAACAATGTACATCATTTCGTGTACCTCAAAACCCGTCAGTAGACTCATAAAGGCTTCATGCAACCCGCTTTCGGCGGATGAAATCCTTTCAATCACCGTACCCATCAACGTGTGGTGCTCTTCTGAGATAGCCGCTTGCTCTAGCAGATCCCTCAGTACGTCCGATCGCACACCAGACGGTGATGGACTCTTTTGATTGCTCTCTTCAAGAGCCGGATACTGAGGACTTCGGGTGCCCATAGGATTACCTTCTGGCCTTGCCGGATCAGGAGAAACCCTCCGCGGCAACACCTCGGGGTCGCTCGCCTCGTGAGGCGGTGTCGCAGGGGGAGGCGTTTCGCTCTCCATCATCTCTGGAAGAAGATCCCCTGAAGACGAGCTCTGCTAAGAAGGGCTAAGATCCGAACTGCAAGATAAATGCTTCAATTATTTTCCTCAGAAGTAAAGCGAGATATTTTCATTATTAAGTACCCTTTTACTTACAGCTCGATGGAGGGCTGATCCCCATGAGGGCATAGTGCGGCCAAGGTATCCCCCAGGGCAGGACCCTCCGGCGGAGATTTCTTCCCCAGTTTGGAGACCATTGTCTACGGGTCCACAGAGGCGGTTCTCTTCCTTCTCTGGGGAGAGGAAGTTTCAGTTCCTCCTCCCCGGTTAACCTCCTTCACGGAGGAGCTAGCCTCCTTGTTCCCCCCTTTATCTTCTCCCGAGGGCGCTTGATAAGGCGCGATCTCCAGCATCCTAGTTAGCACGGGATTTGGTGAGGTCTCAGGGAGGGGGGCCAGACACCCGATCAACTTTGCCTTCGCTATCCAATCCTGGTCAAAGAGCGGCTTTTTTAAGGCAACATTGCGATAAATAAACGGACAGTGTGTTCGGATGCGGGGCTACTTACTTGGGTATCTGGGCGGTTGCAGCTCAGACCTGCATCCTCAGTGATGACTGGACACATTATTTGTGGTCCGAAGAACAATCTGTACATCTCTTCATGCATCATGCCGAGGAAATGTTGAATAGCTCGTGGTCCTTCCGGGTTGAATTCCCACATGCGAAGGGGTCGGCATTTGCAAGGCTGGATTTGACGAACTAGCATAACTTGGACTACCATAACCAGACTGAAATCTCTCTCAAAGAGATCTCGGATACGGCTTTGCAGTATTGGCACGTCCTTGGCTGGACCCCAGCTCAGCCCCCTACTGATCCACGACATCAGGTGTGGTGGGGGGCCTGAGCGAAAGGTGGGGGCAGCTACCCACTTGGCACTTCGGGGAGCTGTGATGTAGAACCACTCCCGCTGCCACAATCCGGACACCTCTGGGAAGCAACCCTCAGGCCATGGAGCGCCAGCGATTTTTCTTATTGAAGTGCCTTCGCACGCTGTGTGCTGCCCCTCGATCATCTTCGAAGGTCTTGAGCCACAGGCCGAAGTGAGGGGTAATGCGGAGGAAGGCCTCACATACGACAATAAATGTCGAGATGTGAAGAAGGGAATCCGGGGCCAGATCGTGAAAATCTAGCCCATAATAGAACATAAGACCCCTAACAAAGGGATCCAGAGCGAGGCCTAGTCCTCAGAGGAAGTGGGAGATGAACATGACGCTCTCGTTGGGTTCGGGAGTAGGACGACTTGCCCTCGGGCAGGCAGCCGATGCGAAATTTCGGTGCTCAGATATCTGGCCTCTCTCAACTTCTTGATGTCATCCTCCGTGATGGAGGAAGGCATCCACCGACCTTGAAGGTTAGATCCGGACATAGTTGAAGGTCCGAAGTGCCTAAAACCTGGGCTTTGGGTGTTGGAACTCGAGGCGGGAGGCGGATTTGATTGAGCACGAGAGGCAAAAAAGGAAAAGGCCTTGTCCCCTTTATAAAGAGGGTGAATATCAGGCATCCTCCTCGTGCCGTTTGGGACTTGCCTAAGATCTAGGAGTCCCACCAATAGGCACGGTTGGGTTACCCACGTCCGTATTGATGAGAATCCCATAATAAAGGGGACATGATCTCTGCTTCAACAAGACGTACCAAGGAAACCGCCTCGCGAAACACGCTGAGATTGGTTATGAAAAACGATTCAAATAAAGACCTGGCTGTGGTCTGATGTCACACTACGGGGTACGTCAGCAGATTAGATTTGTGGAAATATTATTCTCTCTACGGTGGTATGTGGAACTTGTTTTGCAGAGCCGGACATGATCCTCGTGTTCAAAATCTTCTATGAAGTATTCGGAGGAGGAACCCGCCTTGCAATGCCGAAGACAATCTGCGCGCCGGACTCATCGTCATTGAAGCCTGGTCCAGGGGCTACTGAGGGAGTCCTGGATTAGGGGGTATCCGGACAGCCGGACTGTTGAACTATGAAGATACAAGATTGAAGACTTTGTCCCGTGTCCGGATGGGACTCTCCTTGGCATGGAAGGCAAGCTTGCCAGTACGGATATGTAGATCTCCTTCCTTGTAACCGACTCTGTGTAACCCTAGCCCTCTCCAGTGTCTATATAAACCGGAGGGTTTAGTCCGTAGGACCAACAACAACAATCATACCATAGGCTAGCTTCTAGGGTTTAGCCTCTTCGATCTCGTGGTAGATCAACTCTTGTACTACTCATATTATCAAGAACAATCAAGCAGGATGTAGGGTATTACCTCCATCAAGAGGGCCCGAACCTAGGTAAACATCGTGTCCCTTGCCTCCTGTTACCATCCGCCTAGACGCACAGTTCGGGACCCCCTACTCGAGATCCTCCGGTTTTCACACCGACACCATTCATCTAGTGAGCTAATGTCAAATAACCTCTTTTCACCGACAAGTTTGAAATCGTAATTGAGTTCTTTAATTGCCCAATATGATTTATGTTCTAACTCAAGAGGCAAATGACATGCTTTTCCATAAACCATTTTATATGGAGACATGCCCATAGGATTTTTATAAGCAGTTCTATAAGCCCATAAAGCATCATCAAGTTTCTTAGACTAGTTCACTGGAGACCTATTGATGGTCTTTTGCAAAATTAACTTTATTTCTATGTTACTTAATTCAACTTGACCACTAGATTGGGGGATAGGGGGATGCAATTCTATGGTTGACATCATATTTTGCAAGCAATTTATGGAAAGAAACATGGATAAAATGTGAACCACCATTAGTCATTAAATATCTAGGGACTCCAAACCTCAGGAAAATAGTTTCTTTGAGCATTTTAATGGATGTGTTATGATCAGCACTACTAGTTGGAATAGCTTCTACCCACTTAGTGAGACAATCAACAGCAACCAAAATATATGTATATATAGTAGAGGAAGGAAAAGGTCCCATATAATCAAATCACCAAACATCAAATGGTTCAATAACAAGTGAATAATCCATAGGCATTTCTTGACATCTACCAATATTTCCAATTCTTTGACATTCATCACAAGATAAAACAAACTTACGAGCATCCTTGAAAAGAGTAGGCCAATAAAAACCATATTGTAATACCTTGTGTGCAGTTTTGTCTCCCACATGGTGTCCTCCATAAGCCTAAGAGTGACACTTCCGTAGGATTTGTTCATGTTCATGCTCAAGTATACAACGTCTATTAATACCATCTACACCTTCTTTATAAAGATGTGGGTCATCCCAAAAGTAATGTCTTAAATGAAAGAAGAATTTTTCCTTTTGTTGGTATGTAAAACCAGGTGGTATAAATTTAGCAACAATATAATTAGCATAGTCTGCATACCAAGGAGTATTATGAGAAGCATTTATGACAGCTAGTTGTTCATCGGGAAAGCTATTATCAATAGGTAGTGGGTCATCAAGAATATTTTCTAACCTAGAAAATTTATCAGCTACGGGATTCTTAGCTCCCTTCCTATCAGTAATATGCAAGTCAAATTCTTGTAGCAAAAGAACCCACATAATGATTCTAGGTGTAGCATCTTTATTTTCCATAAGGTATTTGATGGCAGCATGATCGGATGTAAGATCTGAATTTATCACAAGCAAACATAACTGCTAAAAAATCCTTTTCAGTAGTAGCATAATTTGTTTGGGCATTGTCTAGAGTTTTGCTAGCATAGTGTATAACATTTAATTTCTTAACAACTATTTGTCCTAGAACAACACCAACCACATAATCAATAGCATCACACATAATTTCCAAAGGCAAGTTCCAACCAGGTGGATGAACAATAGGTACAGAAGTTAAGGCTTTCTTAAGTGTTTTAAAGGCTTCTACACAATCATCATCAAAAACAAATGGAACATCCTTTTGCAAGAGATTAGTAAAGAGGCCTAGAAATTTTAAAGAAGTCTTTAATAAACCTCCTATAGAAAGCAGCATGACCAAGGAAACTTCGGATACCTTTAATATCTTTAGGACATGGAATTTTCTCAATTGCATCAACTTTGGCCTTATCTAATTCTCCCAATTCAAGACAAGATTAGTTTTATGACCCAAGACAATACCTTCATTCACCATAAAGTGGCACTTCTCCCAATTCAAGACAAGATTAGTTTGATCACACCACTTCAAAACTCGATCAAGGTTGCTGAAGCAATCATCAAAGAAGTTTCGTAAACGGAAAAATCATCCATGAAAACCTCAACAATCATTTCACAAAACTCAAATAATATAGCAGTCATACATCTTTGAAAGGTAGCAAGTGCATTGCATAAACCAAAAGGCATACGTCTATAAGCATAAGTTCCAAAAGGACAAGTAAAAGTGGTTTTCTCTTGGTCGGATTATGATACAGGTATTTGAGAGCAACCGGAATATCCATCAAGGAAGCAAAAGTGTGTATGCTTAGGCAATCTTTCTAACATTTGACCAATAAAAGGTAAGGGGTAATGATCTTTTCTAGTAGCTTTCTTTAGTTTTCTAAAATCAATTAGCATCCTATAACCAATCACAATTCTTTATGGAATATGTTCATTTTTATCATTTGGAACAACTGTAATGCCTCCTTTCTTAGGGACACAATGAATGGGACTTACCCATCTACTATCGGCTATGGGATAAATTAGACCTGCTTCCAGAAGCTTTAATATTTCAGTTCTTACCACTTCATCTTAGGATTTAATTGACGTTGATGATCAACAACTAGTTTAGCATCAGGCCCCATATTAATTTTATGCTGACATAGAGTGGGACTAATGCCCTTAAGATCATCAAGAGTATATCCAATAGCAGCACAATGCTTCCTTAGGGTTTTTACTAATCTCTTTTCTTCATGCTCTGAAAGGTTAGCACTAATAATAACATGATATATCTTCTTTTCATCAAGATAAGCATATTTTAGTGTACCAGGCAATTGTTTTAATTCAAACACAGGATCACCTTTAGGTGGAGGAGGACCTAAAAGAGTTTCAGCAGGAAAATTGTGTTTAAGAATAGGTTGTTGATCAAAGAACATCTTATCTATTTCATTTCTTTCATTCATGTTCATATCATTTTCATGGCTAGCATATATTATTCTAATGGGTCAGTAGTGTCATGGGAAACCACGGCCACCTATGGAGCCAAGGGCCCCTTGCTGGTTCGGCAGGGGGAGGTCACGTTGCACAAAGAGCATAAGAGTGTGGGGCAGCATGACAGAGATCACACGAGCAATTTACCCAGGTTCGGGCCGCCGTGAGGCGTAAAACCCTACTCTAGCTTTGGTGGATTGATGGTGGAAAAGATGGTGGTGGTCATAGTGCGTTTGCCCGGCAGGGTTGCCTCGGGGCGAAACGGCTACGAGCGTGCGAAATATGAGGGGGTGGATTTGCTAATCCAGTGTCCAACCCTTTCTAAGGTTGCCATGGGCTTCCTTTTATAAAATAAGGGGTCACCCCGGTGGCAAATCAGTCATTATGCATTGATAAGATAGCAAATAGTGCTATCATACCTAACTTTGCAGGCTGACAAAGCACATTAAATGCGCCGCTCAATGTCACATTGTTGCTTGCCCGGTAAGCCTTGTCGGGCTATCTCGCCAGCCTCGCGCATGCTCGCTTGACACGTTGCAGGATTGGTGTCATCTGTAGGTATCTTCTGTAGAAAGAGGCCGCCATGTGGCAAATGGCTGCCACTTAGTCACTTTGCAGCTTGACACCGCATTGATAGATGACGTGCGTCATGGTGAAATGGGTTAGTGAGGTAGTTGCGTCTCCGTGAGCCCAGCAGACCTTGCCGGGGCGTCTGGGAGGTTTTCTTCCGAGGGTGGCCCCGTCCTTGCCGGGCTTGCCTGCCCGGCAAGGGAGGCTTTTCTCTTGGTGGTTTCTTGCTTCCCTAGCTTGGTCTTGGTCCTCTTGATCTGCATGTTGGCCTTCTGAGAACCTTGATTTCTTGTACTTTGGCCCGTGTCCTTACTTGTCCGTGCATGAGTCAGGGTAAATATATGCCCCTGTTTGTTTTCCTCTACATAAGCCCCCGGCCTTAGCCATACGTGTAGCACGACACGTTGGGTTAGGCCCCAAACAGTGAATGGACACGTGGCAGGAAAAGGTTGCTTATGCCGTTTCGCCATGATGATTGGTGAATCCAACGTCCACTTCATGTAATTACTATGCGTCATGGGGTCATGTGATTGTTGCGGTTAAGGTAAAACTGTAACTTCCTGAAGCGTCGCGCCTCCGCTCCGTGCCTCTCCCCTTAAAGATAGGAAGATGCAGAGTGGCTCGATTCACTTGTCACCTGCCTCGCCCTTCCATCATCTTCCTCCGCAAGCCAAACCAATGGTTCCTCCTCCCTTTCCCTTGTCCGCCACCGCCCCTCTCACCGGATTCCTCCGCCCATTTGCATCATCGCCCGCAGAAATGGGGAAAACCCGGCGGAGAGGGGGAAGCAGACAACTGCGGGGAAGGAGGTAGTCGTCGACGGAAGAAAAAGGGCAGCGGAGCTGAACAAGAAGCAGAGGGAAGACGTTGTCTTCCTTCCATCGAATCTAGACGGTTTGGTTCTTCAAGAGAGGTACGGGTATCTGTGGGGGAGGCCTGTCCCGAAAGGGCATGGAGCACCCAATGTCTTGGCCGAGGGGAAGGAAGATCCGCCATACTCGTACTGATTCTTTTGTGCTTATTTCATCTGCTGCCTCTGTCCTCCTTTCTCTGAATTCTTTGAGGCAATCATGACCATTTATGGATTCCACCTCCTCGACTTCACGCCGAATGCAATGGCGACCATGGCCATCTTTGCTCATTTGTGCGAGAATTTCATCGGAGTTGCCCCCAATGTCGATCTATTCCGGCCTTACTTTGTTCCGCGGCTGGAGAACAAGGGTCACTGCTCCGGGAACATCTGCTAGATGCCGCGGGTGGCGAGGAAGCTCTGGGATTATATCCCTGGCAAGCAACATGAGAGGTGGGATGAGTGGAGAGGGGATTGGTGCTGGATTCAGGATGAGGAAGCCCCAGAATTCTGTGAAGCACGGATGGAATGTGTTGAGCACGGCAAGGAATGGAGCGCTCATGGCCTCACTGATGATAGGTTGCACTAGCCAATAAACATGATTACCCGTTTGAAGTCTGCCGGGCTAGCCATTGAGCATGGGGCGGACTTTCTTCTTCGTCGCATTTCGCTGTTGCAGAAGAAGGACATACACACCTGGTTGTATGGTGATGCCGGGGACAGGATGAGGTTGCTCCCAGGGTTGGCCAATAACCTGTCGGTCTATGGCCACGCCTGGTTGTGCGACCAATTGTTTGGTCGCTTTGAGATGTTCGGGCTCCCGGCAATCGTTATCCCTTTGAACGACAATTCAGCCCAGGATCAGATACTGAAGTGGATGCCGCATTGTAATGCTCAGGGTGTGGCAAGCGATTAATGGCTGCCCACTCTTGATGAAGGGCTCGCGTGGTCCAGTGCTCTGGTGGAGAAGGCCACCAGGGTTGAGGCTGGAATGTACAAGCGCACTTCCTCCGTTGAGGTGGTGTATATCTTGAAGAGGGTCGAGGAGGACAAGGCTGCCCAGCTTGCTGAGATGGAAAGGGCCTCGATGGCCGGGAAGGGCAAGGGAAAAGCTAAGGATAAGAGCTCTTCCCATGGTGGCAGTGAGGTGTAGGCCATGAGAGGGGTTGTCGACGACGTTCCTACCGGGAACGAATTTGCCGGTCTTGATGCCCTAGACACGGCAGCAATGGAGATCCAGGAGGAGGAGGAGGTCAGCGCGGTGGCAGAGCTCGAGGCGGACTAGCTTGCAGTAGGGTTGCAAGCCCCTGAGCCGGTTCCAGATCAGCGCCCCCGTAGGCATGCTGCTAACCGATGGGCGGCGCCTCCCAACCCGGCGCCCGCCACCAAAAGAGTGAAGAAGACCACCTCCAAGGTCACCAAGGCCGATGTGGTGTGCCGCCAATCCCCTCGCCTTGTCAGGATCAAGGCTTCCCCTGCCAAGCAATCTGCGGATGTGGGCGTCGATTCTAGCCTCCACTCCGGCTCGAGCTCCTCACAGAGCTAACCTCCATCGGAGCCCCCGGCACCTCGTCTTGCGCCAGAGCTGCCGGGAAGCTCTGCCGCTCCACCTCCGAAGAGAGGAAGGGATCCCTCACCTCCCATGGAGTTCAACTTAAACTCTATGCTCATTGAGGAAGAGTAAGAAAGACTTTCCCCTTGTAAATAGCTCCAGCATATCTGATTACCTTTGCTGACTGACCTTTTTGTCTAGCTGTCATTGGCAGGGAGGTGGAGGAGGAAGCGGAATCCCTCGTCTACTGGCCGCGCAAGAGGCTCCGGCGCGTCGGGTCGCTAGAGACCGCAAAGGACCCGGCCTCGGCGGGAAGTGACACAGAGGATCCCATGACGAGCCCTGAGCCCATCCCTCAGCCCGGAAGTGGAGGACCGGCCTCTCCCACTAAAAGTGATGGGGATGGCCTTCCTGCTCCATTGGCTGGAGGGGACGGAGAGACGATGCAAAGCAAGCCCCCCTGGAGGGGCATGTCTCATCCGCCAACCGAGTCGAAGAACCTCCAACGGAATCCTCTGTGGATGAGGCCGTGTAGGGAGCCGCCACGAGTGTCACGGTAGAGGGTGGAACCCGCGGCCCGGCAACAGATGTTGCAGGGAAACTGAGGCCTCTGCCCGGCAGACTTCTCCAGGTAACCAACTCATGCCCTTTTTTCCTTTCTTGTTCAGATTACCTTTCCTGATATCCCAATTTATCTAAAACTTCTGTCTTCCCGTTATCCTCCTATTTTCTTTCCCGCGACCCCCAGGCCGAAGAGCCAGAGCTGTTGGAAGAGGTGGCCAACATAGGGAGGGTTGCTGCGGATGAGGCTGCCATGATTGCCGCAATGGAAGAGCAGGGCCTTGTTGCTGAACGTGCCCCAGATGCCTCGGTGGTGGTAGATCATTCCTTGGAGAACGCCCTGGAGGAGGAAGTGGTGGTCGAGGAAAAAAATCCTCTCCAAACCATGGATCCCTTTTCCTCCTCTAGGGTTGTTATGGAGACTCCGCCACCTCCCCCAGATCAGCTGGCAATGGTGTTGGCACAGTCTGAGATTGGAGTCCCCGGCCCGTTAATGATGGCGGGTGCGGAGCTCGACGAGGAGCGCCAACGCCTTTTGGCACCACTGTACCAGGCAGTTGGGGAGGCAGATGACTTAGCTGCCGTCGCAATAGACTTGTCTTTCTTGGAGTCCATGGCGGCAGGCATCATGGAGATGCAGGACCGGCACGACCAGAAGTGGCAAGCACTCAAAGACCGCGAGAGTCCGCCAGCAGGGTGGACCAGAAGCTGAAAGACAAATGCTTGGAGCTGCACGAATGGCACAACAAGTGGTTCAAGGTGCTCATGAGGCAGCAAGAGGTGCTCCTGATGACAAGGGAAGATGTCATGGCCTGCAAGACGCGCCTGGCGGATCACAAGGCATTCCTGGACGCTAGAGAGCGGGAAATTTCTCTCCAGGAGGAGAAGCTTGAAGCCACCCTTTGCTCCAAGGATGACGAGCTAGAGGCCCTTGTGGAGCAGTGTACCAAGGAGCTGGAGGACAAGCATGGAGCCGCCCTAGATGCCCTTGCCACAAACTCTGCCGCCCAATTGAAGAAGCTCACTGAAGACCTGGCCTCCGCATCTCACGCCAAGACTTACCTTGACCAGCAGGTGGCTAAGCTGACTGGCGACCTTGCCGAGAGCACCAAGTGTCGTGGGAATGAGTCTGACAGTAAGAGTAGGGGGTACATAGGACGAGGTAGTGTCCTACCTACGGAGAGGTTGTACACGCAAGTTTACGATTTCGGGCCCCTCTCGGAGGAGGTAACAGCCCCACGTCTTGGTGCCTCAGAGGCTTGTCGACTAGATATGTGCGAAAGTTACAAGGGGTGCAAACCCTTGTGCCAGAGGAGGGGGTGGCTTATATAGAGTGCGCCAGGCCCCTCGCAGCCCTCGGTTACACATGGTTCAATGTGAATTAAGACTAGGACGTTACTGGTAACGCCTGCTGTTAATGATCTTTATGGCGACGGAGTGAAAGCCTGACCATTGCCATCCTGGGGTGACTTTAGGCCTTCCGTACTCCGAGTGATTCTTTGTATGGTCGAGTGATGTTGAGTGGAATTGGGATATCCGAGTGGAATCTCTCGTCGAGTGGATTGCACCTCTGGGTGATTTCAGTCGGTATCTTCTGTTGGACTTTGTATGTCTTTGACTCTAGGGCAGTGTCCTTTGGTAGGGTGTCTAGGTCAGGCCTAAGACCCTGCCCTAGGTACATGTCATTGTCATTAGCCCCCAAATGGATCAAAAACCGAGTGAAGGAGGGTTGAAGTTGGTTCCGGCCCGATTTAATGCTTCAGAGGCATTTCTTCAAGGTCCTGGAGGCATACTGGTACTTTAACCCTGTATCAGTCATCTTGATGGATTCTGGCTTCTGGGATCACTGAGTAAAGTATGCTACGTATCTTCGAGTACATTGGACTGTGATATCTTTGGTGTGACTGACTGCCCTGCATTTCCCGGATCTCGCGGGGTTCGAAATTTGGAGAAGCGCGCGGGATGGGGCGTGGCACAGTAAGCGGTGTAAATAGATAGGGACTCCTCGATCCTCGCGCTGCTTTTTCTGCCACATATCAAGCTTGCGTCTGTTACGGGATGCGATTGGATAGTGCAGGCCCACGAGTCAGCCACTCGGAAGCGGGACCATAAAGGGTGTCGTTGTCGATGCGAGGCACTGTTCCCTCCATTCGCCTCTTTTCTCTCCGCTCCTATCAGATTTCGGGTTCCGCAAACCCTTGAGAGGTTCGAACTCTGGGGTGTGTGCAAAGAACTCAACCTCCCCAATCTGCCTACTCGCCAATCTCACGGCCTAGGTCGATGAACAGGAAGGAAACGAGACACATCAGTTTGCCCAGGTTCGGGCCACCTTGCGGTGTAAAAACCTACTCCTGCTTTGTGTTAGATTGGCATCGAGGGGCTGAGGATGAACTAGTACAGTGGGAGAACAACCTCAGGAGGAGGCGTGTTCTTGCGCTCGAGTGAGCTGGCGAGTGTGAGGATGGAATGGGTCCAATCTGGTGGTGTTGTCCCCTTCTACGGTGGTGGTGTAGCTATATTTATGGTAGCCTTGGTCCTCTTCCCAAAGAAAGGTGGGAAGGGATCCCACAACAGCCAAATTCGAAGGGAGACAACTAGTACATGATATCCTGACAAAAGTAGTCTTCGCCTGCGAAAGCCTCTGGTCATGATGTCGTGGTGGGCTCGGCGATGACCTCCGTCCTGTTGTCCCGGCGGTCTTGGTCTCGTTGCACCGGAATGGAAACCTTTGGCTGATTCCTCGGGACTCCACGCTTGCACTTTGCTTCCTTAGCACCAAAGAGGAAACTTCCATCCTGCGCCCGCTGGCGCCCAGCTGGCCTTGGTCGTCATGACTCACGTCATCCGAACCTCGCGAGGTGAGGCTTGCATAGGAATCTCCGCTCCTCAGGAGCCAGCCTGGGGAGGCCGCTCCTCGTGGAGGTCTTGGTGTCGTCCGCCTCGTGAGGCTTGGCCCCCTCACGAGGGTCTTGAGTTGTTGATGCTGAAGCTGGGCCGTACCAAGCCGTTAATGAAGCCACGCCGTGGGCTGCAGGCAGGCAAGTCTGGGTACCCCCATTCCCAGAATGCCGACAGTAGCCCCCGGGCCCAAGGCTCGCTCGAACTTAGCTTCGAGGTGAATCCAAAGGGCAAGTGCGGAGTGCCGCGGGCCCTAACTGCCCGCGGCCTTGTCCAACATGTGGCAATTGATGGGACATGGGCGTCTCTGCTTCCCCACGCTGGCTCGGCACCCGTTCGACTTGACGAGACCCTACTGCATGCAAAGAAAACCATCATTGCGTGCGATCATGGGGGCCAGCGGTTGGCCTCCCTCGGGATATAAAGGGAGGGGCAGAGCCCCCCCCCCATTCATCTCCATCTTCTTGCCACCCACTCCTCCTTCTTCCTCTTCTCGCCTTCTTGCTGAAGTTCTCATGGCGCCGATGAGGAAGTTCTCCACCACTAAGAAGGGGAAGGCCCCCAAGGAGGGTCTGGATTCACCATCGCCCAAGAGGGGCCGCGAACGTCCCTACAAGTATGCTGCAACCCCGACGGTGGTCCCCCAGGGGCGCAGGCGCTGCCTCTAGCGGACGCGGCATCGCTTCTTCTTACGGCGGGCGGCGCCGAGGCCGGGGCAGCTCCTGTGATGAGGGAAGGCGCACCATGGTTTCCCGACCTCCTCGGTCATGCTTCCACTCAGCCGATGTGTTCCCGGAGTTCGTCATGTTGTCGGAGAGGCCCGCGGGCACCTGGCTCTTGCTCCTCCGCTTCTTCGCGGGCGCGCTTCTGACTGCGGGGCTTGACGATCTCTGATTACAAGCGGATGGCTGCTGTAGCAGGGCCTCATGGGCTGGGGTCGAGGTCACTGCCGTTGGCAATGTGTCCTTCACCCACGGTTGGCAGACGTTTGCCCCCGCGCGCGGCCTGAGCAGGAGGTTCATTATTCACTTGAAGTACGATGGCCTCGCGACCCTCTATGTGAGGGTGTTTGGGGAAGACGGCCACCGTGCGGGGTGCTGCCCTGAATACGGCAGCAGCAACGATGAGCTTGGCCTTGATGACGGCCACGAAGACGATGAGCGTGAGCTTGCCCTTGGCGATGGCCGCGCCAGACCCAGCGGCGGCGGCTCCTCCTCCGGCGAGAGCACCAATAGCGGCGGATATGATCAGCTACCTCGCCGCCGGGCTCGGGTCGGGGAAGGCGGCGGGCCATCTCGCCGCCGTGCTCCGGTGAAGCGGGAGGAAGGCTCGGACTCAGCTTCGGGCGTTGCTGGAGCCCGACCTCGGGAGCCTGCTATAGGTGTGCGGCTTGCTTTTGTTTAACCATTCCTTTGTCCTGCATTTTGAAAAAAGTAGAAGGCCCCGCTGGGCGTGTAATGAACCAAGGCGTGTAATGAACCATGGCACTTATGCCACTATGCTATGTTTACTATTTTGATGTTATGTCGTGATATCTATGTTCCGAGTAGGTGCGGTTAGGGTAACTTAGCTTGATATGATTGTGGTAGTTTCCCACCTCGCGAGGGCGTGCCCTTCGGCATCTGGCGAAGCTCCCTTGCTGACGACTCAGGAGCCATCGGCCTCAGGAGACATTGTACAACTACAGAGTTATTAGAAAGCTTGACAGGGCGCCTTGTTCTTCCTTGCGCGAGCCCCCAGGCGTGGGTTAGTTGTGGCTTAGTGCACCGCATCATCCTGCCTGGGGGCACGGACTTAAGAGGGTGCGCGTGTCCACGAGCTCGTTCGAGAGCGTCTCACGAGGATTAAGAAAGCCAAAGCACTGGGGCAACGGGGTTTTGGCGAGGTGTGTGTGCGTGTGGGTGAGCCCAAATGCGCACACCTGTCTAGCCCCTGTGCGTGGGACGCGCGAGGAGGAGCGACGGGCAACTGCCACTCTTCCTGGGCCAAGACTAAGAGGCGAGTGAAGCAAGAGGAGAAACATTCCAACTGTGGCGAAAAAATGCGAAAACTCCAAATTACATTAAGAAGTTGCAAACCAGCCATAGAAAGCAAGCAAAAGAACAGCCGCGTCCGGCACCTAGTCTAGTCTTCTCACCAGCACGGAGCTAAGTGTTGCCACTAGGACGTGGGAGGGAGCCCCCGTGAGGCCCGCGGACGACACTCAGGAGACTCCGGGGCATGTACAGCCCAACTCATTATTACGTGAGAGTGATATGAGCAGAGACCTTGACAGGCACGGGGCCTTGCTTCATGGGTAGAACTTCCAGAGGTGTTGGATGTTCCAGGCGTTCTGGATGGGGATCCCGTCCCGCATCTCCAGGCGCTAGGCGCCAGGCCTGGAGACACGAGCGATCCTGAATGGGCCTTCCTACATGGGTGAGAGCTTATGCAGCCCCTCCTTGGATACCACCCGCCTCAGGACAAGATCACCCACATCGAGCATCCTGGAGCGGACGCTGCGGCAGTGGTACCGCCGCAGCGCCTGCTGGTACCTCGCTGCTCAGAGCGAGGCTTGGCGGCGGCGTTCCACCCCCAGCATGAGGTCCACCCCCCGCAAGGCATCCTGGCATGCCTAATCAAATGCCAAGACCCGCGCAGAGCGATGCCTGACCTCGTGAGGGAGAACCGCTTCAGCTCCGTATACAAGGAAGAATGGAGTTTCTCCTATTGGCTTAGTTGCGATAGTGCGGATGGACCACAGTACGGACTACAGCTCGTCGAGACAACCCCTGCCGCAGGCCTCGAGCTTCTTCTTGAAGGTTCTTGCCTTGAGGCCTCTTAGGACCTCCGTGTTGGCGCGCTCGGCCTGGTCGTTGCTCCTGGGGTGTGCCACTGAGGCGTAGCATATCTGCATTCCAAGGTTAGCATAATATGTTTTGAAAAGGTTGCTAGTTAACTACAAGTCATTGTCGATGATGATGCGATTAGGGACCCCGAACTGGCTCACAAGGCCGTTGATGAACTTGACTACCAAGCCGGCTGGAATGGTGCGGACTGCCTCCACCTCCGCGCATTTGGTGAACTTGTCGATGGCGACGTAGAGGTAGCGGTAGCCCCCGGGCGCTCAAGGGAATGGGCCCAAGATGTCCAGCCCCCAGACCACGAACGGCCATGAGAGCGGGATGGTGTGGAGACCCTGAGCGGGCTGGTGGATCTGCTTGGCAAGGAATTGGTAGGCTTCGCGGCATCTCACCAACTCTGTAGCGTCGTTGAGTGCCATTGGCCAGTAGAATCCACTACGAAACGCCTTGCCCACGAGGGTGCGCGATGAAGAGTGATGCCTGCAGTCCCCGCCGTGTATGTTAGCCACCAGGTCATGTCCTTGCTCGTTGGAGATGCACCGCTAAGAGATGTCGTTTGGCCGTTTCCGATAGAGCTCACCGTCCTAAATGTAGTAGGCAGTGGCCTGGCGAGCCACGCGCTCCGCGTCTTCCTCCTTCTTCGGCAGGGTCCCTTGAAGCAGGTACGCCTTGAACTCCTTGGTCCAACACCCCTCCTGAGGCTCAAGTGCGAGGAGTAGATGTATTCCTGAGGTTGGCTCGCAAGCGGGGCTCCCGAGAGGGGTGCTGGGGGACCTCCTCCTGAGGCGATGTTGATCCCACAGCAGGAGGGGCTGTCGAAGGCTTGAAGAGCCGCTCCTCAAAGACACCAGGCTCCTGTGGCAGGCACCGGGACTCCCTCTTGGCGATGTCGTTTGCTTCCTTGTTCGTGCCGCACGGCACGTGCTGCAGTTCCAATCCCAAGAATTGTTTCTCAATTTTGCGTACCACCGCAAGGTATGCCTCCATGTGTTCGTCCTTCAGCTCGTATACTTTGTTGGAGAAGTTGACGAGGAGCTGGGAGTTGCCCTTGATGGTGAGGCGCTTCACTCCCAAGGCTGCCGCAACCTTGAGACGGATGATCAGGCCTTCGTACTCCGTGATGTTGTTGGAGCCCTTCTCGCCCTGCTAGAAGCAGAGCTGCATGGCGTAGTAGAGCTTGTCCTGGGTGGGCGAGATGAGCACGGCTCCAGCCCCCGCGCCCTGACGCGTGAATGCGCCGTCGAAGTACATGACCCAGCCATCTGGTGCCTTGCTTCCCGGCGAGAGGGGTCGATCCTCGCGCATTCCTAGCCCGGGGCGTCGGTCCATTCCACCATGAATTTAGCGAGTGCTGCACCCTTGATGACTCTGGTGGTGTTGAACTCCAACTGAAATGCCTGCAGTTCGATGTTCCATTCGGCGACTGTCCCCGCCGCATTGGGGCTCCTAAGCACCCTCTCTAGTGGGTAAGCCGAGAGAACTTTGATGGGGTGGCCTTGGAAGTAGTGGCGCAGCTTGCGGGAGGTGAGAAGAAGCACGAACGAGAGCTTTTGTGGCATGAGGTAGCGTGCCCACGCATCGCGAGGCATCGTGCTGATGAAGTACACCGGGTGCTCGACGAGGGCGAAAGTGTTCGTGGCGTCTTGTACCTCCTGATGCCCGATGGCCTCAGGAGCTTGTTCGCTTGTTGGGGCAGCCGAGGCCTCAGGAGCACCGTCCTAAGGGGCTTGGTCATCTGTCGGGGTAGCTGAGTCCTCAGGAGCGCCGTCCTGAAGCCGCTGCGTTTCAACCGGTTGCGGGGTGTTCGAACTCTAGGGTGCGTGCAAAGAAGTCAACCTCCCCAATCTGCCTACTCGCCAATCTCACGGCCTAGCTCGATGAACGAGAAGGAAACGAGACACAACAGTTTACCCAGGTTCGGGCCACCTTGCGGTGTAAAACCACTCTTGCTTTGTGGTGGATTGGCCTCGAGGGGCTGAGGATGAACTAGTACAGTGGGAGAACAACCTTAGGAGGAGGCGTGTTCTTGCGCTTGAGTGAGCTAGCGAGTGTGAGGATGGAACGGATCCGATCCGGTGGTGTCGTCCCCTTCTACGGTGGTGGTGTAGCTCTATTTATGGTAGCCTTGGTCCTCTTCCCAAAGAAAGGCGGGAAGGGATCCCACAACGGCCAAATTTGAAGGGAGACAACTAGTACATGCTATCCTGACAAAAGTAGTCTTCGCCTACAAAAGCCTCTGGTCATGACGCTGTGGTGGGCTCGGCGATGACCTCCATCCTGCCGTCCTGGCGGTCTTGGTCTCGTTGCATCGGAACGGAAACCTTTGGCTGATTCCTCGGGACTCCGTGCCTGCACTTTGCTTCTTTAGCACCAAAGAGGAAAATGTCGTCTTGCGCCCGTTGGTTCCCACTTGGCCTTGGTCGTCATGGCTCATGTCATCCGAACCTCGCGAGGTGAGGCTTGCATAGGAATCTCCGCTCCTCAGGAGCCAGCCTGGGGAAGCCGCTCCTCATGGAGGTCTTGGTGTCGTCCGCCTCGCGAGGCTTGGCCCCCTCGCGTGGGTCTTGAGTTGTTGATGTTGAAGCTGGGCTGTACCAGGTCGTTGATGAAGCCACGGCGTGGGCCGCAGGCAAGCAAGTCTGGGTACCCCCGTTCCCAGAATGTCGACAGCCCTTCGTGTTGCTTCTTCCTGCTGTCCACGCCCCCGCCCATCCCTGTCGAGCTCCGCTGCCATGGTGAAGGACAAGACCACGACCCTGGAACGCATGAAGAAGGCGATGGCGAAGGGCAAGAAGGCGGCAAGGGGGTCGTCGTCATGGTCTGGTCTGCCGCCTAGTTGGATCCAGGGAGACTGGATCAGCTCCACCGTCATGAAGGAAGACCTGGAGAACCTCGCCGCCGACGGCTTGATTGCTCATGGGTCCTAGAGGTTTCCAAAGGGGGGAACCGAGCCCCAGCCATGTGAGGGTGAGCGCGTCCTCCTCACCACCCACGTTGACCGAGGTTTCTCCCTGCCCCCGCATCCTTTGTTTCGGGGGGTTTTGAACTTCTTCGGTGCTCGTTTCCACCACTTTCCTCCCAACACAATCTCGTACCTTGCCGCATTTATTTCCATGCGCGAAAACTTCCTTGGGTGTCAGCCGCATAGGGGTCTGTTCAAACACATTTTCACCTACCGATCTTAGTCGGTGAAGAAAGCTAACCCATATGATGAAAAGACGCACGTGATCCAAATGTGCGGGGGGTTAGGGATCCAAATGAGATGTAGGAGTACTTTTCCCCCCATGACCTTTCCGGAGTCAGTTAGAGGATGGCAGTCGACTTGGTTCTACTGCAAAGACATCCCAACTCCTAGTCAGTCGACCAGCCTCCCCTCTTTCACTCTGGATAGACTCCGTCAACCTTCTTCATTGAAAGTAACCGCGTCGGAGAAGGGTGAGGTGTCCATGTTAGTCGACGCGGTCGTTGCATTAGTCCAGGGGGTGTGACCGGCATGGATCTGCTGGAGGTGTTTCTCAGTCGACGTATTCAACCTCTCCAAGATCATGACCACACAATGTGGATGTACTCGGGCACCGAAGACACCGCTCGGGTCCACCCGGAGGAGGTCGCCGGGGAGATGGTGGCTCAGTGGCTGCGAAGCATCACTGTAACAAGGATAACCCTGATGGAGCCAGAAGGATCTTGCCATTAGACACCAACAATGCTCCAGACGAGGTTAGGCTTGATTTACTGAGTGTTTTTTCAATACGCATTGTTCTTGAATCTGACTGATACTTGTAAGTTGTTTCTTGTAGGTTTTCACCAAGATGTACTCAATGCCGAACGGGGAGCAGTACCAAGAAGGAGTAGAGAGTGATGGTGAAAGCGCTGATTTTGAATATGCAAATGATAGCGAAGATGACAGCGAGTACTCTAGCAGTAGTGAAGAAGTCGATTCTCCGCCTGATGTCTACTACACAACCTTCTACTTGTAGACGTTGTTGGGCCTCCAAGTGCATAGGTTTGTAGGACAGTAACAAATTTCCCTCAAGTGGATGACCTAAGGTTTATCAATCCGTAGGACGCGTAGGATGAAGATGGTCTCTCTCAAGCAACCCTGCAACCAAATAACAAAGAGTCTCTTGTGTCCCCAACACACCCAATACAATGGTAAATTGTATAGGTGCACTAGTTCAGCGAAGAGATGGTGATACAAGTGCAATATGGATGGTAGATAAAGGTTTTTGTAATCTGAAAATAAAAAAATAGCAAGGTAACTAATGATAAAAGTGAGCACAAACGGTATTTCAATGCATTGAAACAAGGCTTAGGGTTCATACTTTCACTAGTGCAAGTTCTCTCAACAATAATAACACAATTGGATCACATAACTATCCCTCAACATGCAACAAACAGTCACTCCAAAGTCACTAATAGCGGAGAACGAACGAAGAGATTATGGTAGGGTACAAAACCACCTCAAAGTTACTCTTTCCAATCAACCCGTTGGGCTATTCCTATAAGTGTCACAAACAACCCTAGAGTTCGTACTAGAATAACACCTTAAGACACAAATCAACCAAAACCCTAATGTCACCTAGATACTCCAATGTCATCTCAAGTATCCGTGGGCATGATTATACGATATGCATCACACAATCTCACATTCATCTATTCAACCAACACATAGAACCTCAAAGAGTGCCCCAAAGTTTCTACCGGAGAGTTAAGATGAAAACGTGTGCCAACCCCTATGCATAGGTTCATGGGCGGAACCCGCAAGTTGATCACCAAACCATACATCAAGTGGATCAATAGAATACCCCATTGTCAACACGGTTATCCCACACAAGACATACATCAAGTGTTCTCAAATCCTTAAAGACTCAATCCGATAAGATAACTCCAAAGGGAAAACTCAATTCATCACAAGAGAGTAGAGGGGGAGAAACATCATAGGATCCAAATATAATAGCAAAGCTCGCGATACATCAAGATCGTACCACCTCAAGAACACGAGAGAGAGAGAGAGATCAAACACATAGCTACTGGTACATACCCTCAGCCCCGAGGGAGAACTACTCCCTCCTCGTCATGGAGAGCACCGGGATGATGAAGATGGCCACGGGAGAGGGATTCCCCCTC